>NC_133573.1:2749687-3053541 GCF_048773025.1 Camelus bactrianus | reverse complement strand
GTTTGGTCCTCCTTATATTGGTGACAAATGAGCCATTATTAATTTTGCTTGTTTGTTTTGAGGAGGTGAGATGAGAATTGATTTAGGTGGCTTCGGAGGGAAGTTTTTCACCGGTATTTTCACTTGGAAAGTCAAAGTCTGCAGTACCTTGCTTGATTCTGTCTTTTACTCACACGCGGTTCCTGGCCGTCGCTGTGTAACGAACATGACGGCGCTTCCTGGCCGGCGGTCACTGGGGAGTACGTGGCCGGCTGGGGGGGGTTAGCAGCCCACAAGAGGCGCTGTTGGAGGAAGAGGTTTTCTTTTGCTTTTGTCTTCCCCATGCCATTTACTTTACTTTGTCCTCGTAAAAGGGCAAAAGTGGGTCTAAAATCCATCTCACTCTTTTGTTCTCTTTACGACGCTGGTTCCTCTATCAGGACAATGTGGCCTTCTGCTAAGTAGCTGGCTCACTTGGATCTGGTGGACACAGGGACCACTAACAGGGACAGTAGCTTCCTCTTGCTTCAGCCAGTGGGCATTCAGAGCCTGGTCTGTGGTTTGCTTAAGCAGCTGTGCAGGCCTCCCTGCATTAGCCTTTACTTTAAATCCATGTTGGCAGTAAATAGCTGACACTGTGTCTGTTGCAGCTGACGTCCACCACTGACGGCCGTGTCGTTAGTTTGCGGTAGTGAGACTCCAATACCCACGTCAGCAGTGAAGGAAGATTCTTTGACAGAACTAGGACCTTGCATTTTCACCCACACCCTGGTTCATCTCACCCAGGGGAAGGGTTTGGCCACCACCGTCATGCTGGTCATGAGACCTTGTTTCTCCTTTCATGCTCTGGTCCAAATGTGGACACTTCATCCTTCACTGACTTGGTCTCGCTTAAGATAGATCAGACTTTCTGAAACAGTCCATCACATTCTGGGTCGGGAATAGAACGTAAGTAAGTGTCGCAAGTAGAAGGAGTCTAGGCTATCCGGGTTGGCAAATGCAGGCTGGGATCTGTGATGTCTGGGCTGTGCCCTGGACACAGGCCTTTCCCGTGGCTCCTGAAAGCCCAGGGATCAGAGTGAGAACAGCCTTGCCTGGGTTCCTCCATCCTCACCTGCTCACTGGCAAGTGTGTCTGCTAATTAGGAGCTCCCCCAGACCTCGGGCCCTTCAAAGCTCAGACTATGGGAGAACCTTGAGTCCCTTCTCCTGGGCCTCCTTTGTGAGAATCCAGTGCTTTCTGAGGTGACCGGCGGCAGGAGATGCCTCCCCCTCCAGGGAGCACCTTTGGAGGACTGTGACTCACTGCACCTTGCTGTGAGCTTGTGGGGTTCCGGCTGTGGGCCTTGCAGAACCAGACTTGAGATGGGCTTAGCGACAGAAATAACAGGACTGATTCCAGGACAGGGCTGGGAGGAGAGAACAGGGGATATTGAATGTGAGCTCAAACATCTATTTGGGTGCTGGGGCTGTTACTAAAATGGGGAGCCTGGGAGGTACCTGCCAGGAATCGAATTCCATAGTAAATGGTGGACATGAGGCATCTTTAAGATGCCATTTGTCATCCAAGTTAGGACTTCAAAGAGGCACTCGGGTCTATGAGCCTGGGGCTCAGGTGAAGGAGCAGGACTAGAGATACACGTTGGGAGTCGTCATTCTTAGCTGGTGTTCACAGCCGTGCAGGTGAATGGCTCATCTCAAGAGGCACAGACTGAGGCTGAGGGAGGGCAGGGCTGTGCCTGGGTTGGAGGAAAGCCCAGACCATGCAGCTTTGGTGTGAAGGCAGCGGCGTTTGCGATTTTCAGAGCAATGCCATTTATCCTTAAGGGGCCGGGGGGTGGGCAGGGCCACCCAGGAAGAAATCTGAAGGGAGGGTCGTGGCCATGTGTGTGCATGTTAGGACGATGCAGTGGCTGCAGGGTCCGGGAGGAGAGACCCCTCAGAAGCTAGAGTTGGAGTGGGGAGTGGGAAGAAGGTAGTCACACTCACCTGTGAGGGAGGGAGGGAGTCCTAGGGAGTCACCACCCTACCGGACTCGCTTTCCCATGAACAAAAGGCAATCAGACAGAGAATCTGAGGTGAGAAGGAATGGGCGCTGGGAGAGGAGCCAACCTGGAGGATGGTGCTTGGAAAGTTCTGGAATAGTCTCCCTGCAAAATAGAGTTAAAAAAACTCAGACTCTTAAGAACATTGATGTGACTGGGGAGGAGACAGTTCTTTTTCTGGCCTCCAAAGGGTAAGGCATGTATCCGGGGATACACAGAAGAATCGGGCAGTCTGTACCTGGGCTTGACCCTTACCAGGGGGAACACTGCTAGTTTAAAGGGGGAGAAGGGCAGCGGAGGGAAACTAGCCAGGCCCCGTGTCAGGTACCAGTCGGCCGCCCTACTTGCGTGTTGCATTCACATCCATGCCTCCCAGGTGGGCGGTGGCAGCCCCTTTTGTGGATTGGGAAGCCTTTTCAGAGGGGTTAAGGAATTGGTCCGTTTAGCGGCTAGTAAATGCTGTAACAGGATTCAAGCATGGCCTTGTCAGACTTCAAGGGCATGTTTTCTCTACTAATTCCAGTACCTCCCTGTTGTACCTGGAATGGTGAAGTGGGTCAATTTTGGAGCATTTCAGAAAAGTGCGACTTAAGTACCTCAGGACTGTTTCACAAAGCTCAGTGTTCTTTGATGGTTCGGAAGCACCGCAGTGCTTTACGCCCCACAGAGGTAAGGTCTTACTCCTTTGATGATGACGTCGTTTCAAATGACGTACAGGTGCAAAACCAGACATAGCAGCTTCTGAAGGGAAACTCCATTTCTCCCTTGATTGGCTTTCTTCCACGGGATGTAACTGTGCTTCAGCTTAGGCCTGAGCTTTCCGTATGGAGTGAGGGTTTGATATCCAGTGTTAGCATAAAACGATCAGAAGGAGAACATCAACGTTGACAATTTGTTTTTGGGTTTCATTAGACAAGATATACTATGGGTTAATGGCCCATATAATGAATGAAATTGAGTACAGAACATTGCATTTGTTACTTTCTATTTAGAGTTCTCTTACAGCATAAGTCTGACTGCTTTGGAACTTCAGCTCAGCCACTAGGGCGCCTGTCAGTGTGTTGGTGTGATTGCATTTACACAGTGCATGTAATCTGGGTTTCCTCAGCCCCAAACACTCCAGTGCAGAATTATGGGCTGTAGCCATCAGTTATTTATACAAATACTTCTGAAACTATATGATACCAGAAAAGAAAGGAGAGAGAGAGAGAGAGAGATTGCCGTTATCAAAGTTCCTTTCAATTCTAACTGCAAACTGTTGTTGAGCAGCTCGGGTTTCCTTTGAATAAGAATATATACATTTCTTTTCATGTAACCTGGGGTTTGGACTAGAACACCAAGCTCTTGCTTTCCATGAGCCACAAAAATCGTAGCCAAATGACACACATATGAAACATTTTATTCTTTTTTTCTAAGAAAGAATCCTTAAATTTGGGACTTGGGCTGTGATTTTGCTTTTTGCTCTTCCTACCCCTCTTGTCATCTCACTCCTTTTTCCCACGTGGCCTCCAGTAGGTCATGGTCTCAAAGGAGCGGGTGGACAAACACCAGTGGGTTGCCTTGCAGTGCTGCTGTAGGGGAAGCCCAGCCAAGACCTAAAGGACATTATCAGAGAGGACTTCCTGGAATAAATGGACTCTACATTCAGTTCTGAGGACAGAGTAAGAGTCAGCCAGGGGTAGGAGTCAAGAGGGTGGCTCAGGTGGCAGGTGCAGCCCGGGCAGAGGCCTGGAGGCTTGTGGGTGTGGACTCAGGGAGAGTGCCTTGTGTGGTATAGGGCGGCGGGTGCCCTGCTGGGGAAGACACTGGAGAGGGCCTGGGTTGGAGGGCTTTGGAGGAGCTTGGGTTTTACTAGAACTGACACTGGAGGCAGTGAAGGGTGTCAGCAGGAAGTGACCCTCAGGAAAGGTACCTCTGGTTTTGCTTCTGATATTCTACAGAAAGAAGGGTTGGGACAGATGAGAGCAGGTCTGTCTGTCCTTTTGAGACCCACCCCGTCATTCATTTATTCATAACACATGCACTTCTGAGTGTCTAGGGGAGAGGAGGTGGACCCTCAGTACTAAGAAAAATGTATTTGTTTCTTGAGAGCTTAGCAGTGTCAGAAGTTGACTTAGCCTAGAATGTTCTAGGAACACAAGAACAAAGTAAGGAGGTTGGAGGGAGGGAAGGCTTCCTTAAGAAACAGTCAAAATGAGCCTGGAGAAAAGTGGGAAGTAGGAGCAGGTCAGGGGGCCCCTGAGGTCACTGGGGACCTGGGTACTGAGGTGAGGCTGGGTGAGCAGGGTCAGGGTCAGGGTCAGGTGGGGCTAGAACTCTACCAGGGAGCCTCTGAAGGGTTTGAAGTGGGGGTGATGTAATCAAATTTGTGCTTTGGGAAGGCTGCCCTGGCTGTTTGTGTGTGTGCGTGTGTGTGTATGTGTGTGTAGCGGGGAAGAGGGGGAGGGTGCCACCAACTGGGGGGGTCATTAGAAGGTCATTCACAGGCTGGGAGGCGACCAGTGGGAGGGGGGTGTCGGGGCTGCTTGGGGACGGCAGGTGCAGTGTGGATGAGGGATTTCCTTATGGGGAGGGCTTGTTAGCGGGGCCGCCCTACCGGCGCCTTGTGGCTGGAAGAAAACAGATGGAGGCCGCCAGGTGGACTTTCCTCTTCTCTCCTTCCCTGCCTTGCCTGATGATCTTAGCTTAGCCAACATTTGGAACAGAAGAGCTAAGTTCCAGGGTAGCCCAGGACTTTGTAGAGCTCGTTCGAATGAGATCTGATAGGATTTAGGTTTGTGTTCAGATCTGCTTGTTCACTTAGCTAGAAACGTCCAGTCTTTTGGATTTCCATAGGGGTTTTTATTCTTGATAAAGATTGCTTTCTTGGTGAGAGGAAATTTAATACAGTTGTTGTCTTTCTCAACATGAAATCATATCTTTTAAGAAATTTAATATTCAAAAGAATAGGAATATTTAAAAATGATAAAGCAAGGCTTTGGTGTAGTTTCTTTGGTTTCTGAGTAAATGTGGAGTTAGTTTGCATTACTTAATAGCACATCCTTGTCAGTATTTAAAGAGCTGTTAGTGAGCTTCCCAAGCCCCACCTCTCAAAGCATCGTTAACGTTTGCTCTGAAATAGTGAAGTCATAAAGGTCTTGTTTGCAGAAGCCAACCATTTGGTTTATAATATGCAGCATAGCTCCCTTTATAAAATAATAATAAGATCAAAATTAAGAAAGTGGAAGATAACTGATTTTTTTTAAAGCTGAAACATAAACTTTCTTGTGCTAATGTTGCAAATGGAAATTTTGAAAACAAAAATCCTTCGGTAATATCAACTACGTGGAATACATATATGCCTTTCACGTTTGAAAATTAACTGTGCAGTGGTTTTTGAAGTCAGGAGCATTCCAGCTCAGATACTGGCAGTGATGGTTGCTGGTTTCAATGGAAAAGCCTAAATTTGCCTTCTTAGCTCTTTTTCTTTTTTTTTTGTAGTGAGAGTGTTGAGTAGTGCTTTGCCTGCATGATTTGGGGGCAATATGGGGGCAGATGTCGTGCACCAGCAGTGAGATATTTCCATGCATTTTACTTTCCGGACATCAGCAGGGCACATGTGGGGTTTGTGCCTGCAGGCTGGGATGCTGCAGGACTCCCTGATCCATCACCATTATGTCCTGGAGCTGCTCCGATCAGTGAATGATTTTCTGTGGCTTGGAGGTAAGGTGGTCTGATGCAGATGATCAGATGTGTAGTTAAAGTGCTATTACTTGAAATAAGAGAAACCTAGAAACATGGCTCTAAAAATACAGGATGAGGGAGGAGAATTGGCTGAGCTGCTTGCAGTAGGCAGTCTTCTCAGGTGACTCCCTCACCGTGATTCCTGCCAATATCCGCCCCCACCCTGCACGGTAGTCCTGCCGAAGCAAGCATGCACTTTGCTCAGAAATGCACTGAATTTCCTTGTGCCTCTGTTGGTTGGCTTTTTTTTAAACACATCTTGCCCTTTGCTTAAATGCCATCCCTGCTAGTCACCTCTTACACTCATTCTTCTGGAACTCGTCCATACATAGCTGCTGAATGGATGAACAGAATGTAGTATCTCCATGTAGTGGAACATTATTCAGACGTAAGAGTGAATAAAAAAGAAAAAAAAATAAAAGGGAAGATGAAAAAGGCCTCCTGCTCTGGGAAGTCCACACTGACTGCTGAACCCGCCCTTTTCCCTTTGAAACCGAATCCCTTATACTCCACTCTACTGTTTTTGATAGTACTTACCACCTTCTAATAAACTTTAACGTTTTCAAAAAAAAAAAAAGAGAGAGATGCTGATACCACTTCAACATGGACGAGCCTTGATAACAGCATGTTAAGTGAAAGGAACCAGACACAAACGGCCACATATTGTTGATTTCAGTGATCTGAAATGCCCAGAATAGGCACATGCAGAGGCAGAGAGCAGGTGATGGTTGCAAGGGGCTGTGTGGAGGGGGGTTAGGGAGTGACTGTTAGTGACAGGGGGTTTCTTCTGGGGTGATGAAGTGTTCTGGAGATAGATGGTGGTGAGGGCTGCACAGCCGTGAGTGTGCAGAAGACTGCTGAGCGCTGTCTCTGGGAGTGCCTGTTGTTGGGGCGGCTTTATTTTGTTCTCACCCTGCAATGTGAAGGGTCATCTTGTGCTGTGGCCATTCTGCTCCTGTGAGTGGTGAGGCTCAGAGACTTTGTGGAGTCATGTTTCTTTTTCCCCCTTGCTAAGTGTAGGCAAAAAAAGTTTTAAGCCTGAGAAAGTGCTCCATCTGCAGAAATGTCTTTTAGTTTTGCATGGTGTAAAAATCTTGAGAGCTTTTTAAACGTTGAGGACAGTCTGTTGCGGGGAAAAAGCCCGTGAAGCCTGGGTGAGACCCGGAAGAGCCGCGCTTCCCTCCCTGACACGGGTGAGGATTTCAACCCCATTCAGGCAGTGAAGGGCCCAGACCCGTGAACGGAGTTGACAGTCGTGAATATTTACGTGTATCCGCTGTTTCATCTTGGATATTAATTTCAAGCTGAGTCAGTTTGTGGCGGCAGCCTCATCCTACGTCAGGAATTTATAGTATCTGCTCTTTGAGGTGAAGACCAGACAGACTTGATTATTTAACAGTCTCTCTTGTATTGATATATCAGATTCCTTTGTCAAAAGCAAAACAGCAGAAATACAGACATCCTTTAATACCACTGTGACCTGGAACGGGTTTAGTCTCTGTACCTCAGTGGCCTTATCTGCGGGTGGGGAAGATGATAACAGTGCTACCCTCAGATGGTGAGGGGGGAGTGAGAAGCACAAATGGAGGACTTACACAAGATGCTCATGAATGACCGAATTTACTGCTCTCAGCCTGGTGAGGCCTCAGGGGAAAAGATGTCAGAACAGAGCAGTCCTAGCCGGAGCTCGATCCGTGTTGGCAGCTGTTAAGATCAGTATCACCACTGTGAGTTATCAGGTAGTTTTAAGATTTGGTAATATGAATTCATGAATAATGTTAAAAGACTAGACTTCTCAGATCCAGTTTACATAGTTCTCAATATTTCCTCTGAGAAATGGATGATTTTTTCCCCATCTTAAATCTGAGTTGAGTCTCTAAAAAAATTCTGTATTCCTCCGTCTTTCTGCTTTAATTCTCCATTTCTTAAAAAAAAAGATTTTAAATGGAGTTACTGGGGACTGAACTGAGGGCCTCATGCATGCTAAGCACATACTCTCCCAAATGAGGTATAATCTCCCCCCTGATATTTTTTAAACTTTACTTTCTTAGTATTCAGAGGTTAGAGGCCTCTAATTCTTTTTCTGGAGACTTGTCCATGAACCTGTAAATCTATAATTAATGGATAAAACTTGCTTTATTAAAAAAATCTATGGAATATTCTGCAATCCATCCAAAAGGAAATGCTCATTGACTTAAAATATTTCTCCTTTATGGTGATTTCTACTTTTTGGTCTAGCTTAATTTATTAAAAGCCATCCTCATCATCATAATGACAAAACTCGCTCTGAGTGGACACCTACCTAAGGCTAAAATGCTTTCCTCATGTTTTACTTCATAGCAGGTGTTTGACGGTAGGTATTATTGTCTCCTTTTTTGCAGCTGAGGGATTGAGAGATGGAGCAGCTTGTCCCAAATTACACACAGCTGGCAGTGGCTAGCTCGGTGCTGGAACCCTGGCTGCACAGGATGCAATCTCAATTGCTCCTCTAATCAGCCTCCTGTTGAGTGGTTTCCCGAACTCCTGTGACTCCATAAATGACCGATTTTAGTGATCTCATCCTGATGACGCCTTCAAAAGAGAGAAACCAGTGAGAATGTGTGACAGAGTGGCATAAATTAAAATTGTACATTTTCACAAATGTTTTATTCTCAGGTAATGAGTTAAAAAGGTAATTTTTTTTATTTTAGTGCTCTGTAAGCACTAAAAACAAAACATTAAAAAAACTATAGTGCAAAACAGAAAGTCCAACCATTGCTAATGATGTTACTTGTTTTTCTCTAGTGGTGCTTATTGACAGAAAAATTTACAAAGACTGAATTGCTTTTATGTAGTCTTAGTATGGAAGGAAAGATTGTCAGTGAGTATTGTAAGTAAAATCTTTACTCTTTTCTTTCTTGATAATGAATATTTTAGTTGTTTTCATGGCTTAAGTACATTTCGTCATTTGTGAAACTTGAGTAATATCGTTTACCATGTCTGACTGTGAGAGTTAGACGTCTTGTATACAAAGCACTGAAGAGATGCTTAATAAAAATGTGCTGTCACAATGACTGATAGTTTAGAAGTATCAACTCTGAATACTAAAATGTGTGGCTTATTTCTGACTCATATTCAATATGTATATATATGATATATATGAATATGGCTTAAAGTAACAAGAATTCAGTTTTGTTTTTTTTTGTTTTGTTTTGTTTTTAGTGTAGTATGAAGTTTAAATGAAATCTGTATCATTCTAGTGAGACAGGGACTAGTTAAACTGCCTTCAGCAGACCACCTTGAAGATAATTTACACAGAAAGTGTATTGTTACAACTCAGAATTCATGTTGCCGTGTAACCATCCACTCAGACTTTTAAATTCGTGGGATTCTGGCCAGAACCATTAAGTTTAGAAAAATCCACATTGATCATTTTCAGGGAATAAGCTTCCCTCTTTTGTGATTAAAGAAAATTTTGATTTTTTTTCTGCACTCTTAGCAGGTTTTAAAATATCAAAACATTGATTTGACATGTCACTTTTTTTTAATAGAGAGAATAAAGCTCATGCTATTTTAATATGTAAATAAATGTTTTTGTATTTCAAGAAACATGTATGATTTCCTGGCTCTTTGAGAAGTATTTTGCAAGATACTTAGATTACCTACTGTTGGAAAAATACAGACGTGACTTTTATGACTATAGGCCTAGTTCAGATCTGTTGGTTTTTGCTACAGTGCAAGACATGAGGCCTAGGAGAGCTTTGTTGCTGATTGCCAGGAGGACAGATCCCAGGGCTCAGTCTCCCCTCCTGTAAAATGAAGTGGCTGGAATGGATTCTTTCCTCTTCTAAGATGAGTTTCCATGAGCCTATGTCTTTTGTTTATATTCAGGAGTATTAGCAATATCAGATTAAATACTGAATACCCATCCCTTCCCCGAAGCGAAGTGCAGTATGTGCTACATAAGCTTTTATTTATCTGATTCTCGTTTCTGATCCTACAGGCAATTTTTGTGTTGCATGTTTCCCGGCAACCTGGAAGGTCTTTTTAGCCATAGGTGGCGCTGTTGCACCTTCTTACAGTCTTAATTTTCCTGTTTGTAAAAGAAGGCTTAAACAATGTGATTTTATTTTGATTTCCTTGCTTAATGCTTCTGGATAGCACAATGTCCATTATGTCTGTCTAACTGGAAAAATTATCCTGCCTATATCTTAGTTTTATTCTGCTATCTCGCTGTGAACATTTCAGACTTGCTGTGCAACAATGGCAAAACCGCACTTTTCTTCCAGTGTTAGAAACCAGTGAGCCGGGATTTTATAAAATAGCTAGAGGCGGCCTCTGGAACACCTTAAAGCTGAAAAGTGTACTGAGTTCCCTGAGTATTGACCCCGCCGCTGTGTGTTAATTGGTGGGAGGAGATTTGGTACATATAGGAAGGGGTGTAGTTTTTTGACCTGGGTTTGCGTGCACGCGCTGCCACTGAGCCACGTGAGCCTGAGTCAGTTCGTTCTGAGATTTCCCTCGTCTGTGAGATGGGGACGCTCATATCTGCTTTGTAGAATTGTGAGAATTAGAAATTATGTAAAGTGTTTACCACAGTGGGTATGTCAAGAGGGCTCATAAACTTTAGCTGCTGTTTTGTGTGAAGCCATCATTTTATAGTCTTTGGCAATTACTAAGAAACAGGAAAATAAGAAGAGCTGGTTTTATGATGAAAGATATTTGTGGAGGTTCCATAGTTCCTATACCCATAATTTAGCAGCAGCAGAGTCAGAACTGTTACACAGTCGTCCTGAAACAACGTTAAGCCACAGAATATTTTGTTACATCATATATGTTGGGACCTAAGGGGATCCAATACTTATACACATGTTGCCTCCAGCAGCCAACTGAGAGATGACACAAAAGACTAGGCAGGCGATAAATGTCTTCTTTGTTACTGATGAAGCCACGTTCTCCATGAACTTCAGGGCTGTTGGAAAATGAGTGTCATGATACTGTGTCCCAGAAGTAGAGACTCACCCAGTCCCAGGTAGCTCTGGGCCACAGCGAGCCTTCCCTTGAGAGGATCTGCCCCTTCATGCACAGGGCTGTCCTGCCATGGAGCTGAGTTTCCCAGGTGCTTCCCAAGGGTGCCCAACACTGGAAGCAAAGGAAGGGTTTCACATGCCCTGCTTGTCTCCCCAGAATCAAAACCCACTCTGTTAGTGTGACGAGGGCTAGCTCTGGGCCAGGGGTCAGGGGTGTGAAGAGAGAAACCCTCTCCATGGCCCAGAGGGGTGGGGAGGAGGCATCCCCTCCCTTAGTTTAAACAGGTGGTGGGATGGAACAGAAGGGTGCTCCCCAAGAGTTTATAAAAGGAGAAATAAGGATTTCCTTTGGGACTTAGTCTAGCCAGGAAACATAGAAGATGATTAGAAAGGAGACTTGTAAACCACTGTAATATTAAGTTGACATTTGTTGAGAACCAAAAATGTGCTAAATTCTTCCTTCAATCTTCTCAACAAGCGAGTAAGGAATGTTTGATTGTTATCCCAGTTTTACAATGTGGAAATTGAGGCACACAGAGGGTAAGTAAGTTGGCCAAGGTCACAGAACTAGTAAGGGGCAGAGCTGGTATTTCAACCCTGGCTGTCTGGTTTTTAGGCTCCCAGAATGGACTTTGGGTGTTTAGAGGTATCTGCATCCCTGGATCTCTGTACCTCTGTGTATCAGTTACCCCAGAAAGGACAGGGAAAGGAGAGTAACACAGGTGCTCACAGTCGTGTCTCGGCCGCTGTCCACGAAGAGTGCTGTGTGATTAGCGTTGTTTTCCAGACAGTAAATCTGTTAGTATAACAGAAATTATTCCATTGAGTTAATCTAGAAACCCTTCTTGCTCTGCTTCTGTCCACGCTTGCCATGTGACTGCCTGCCCGTGGTTGGGCCGTTGAGAAGAAAAGGTACTCATGGTTGAACTCTGATATTTCAGTCTGGTTCATAGATTCACGTCTTCTGTTACATTAATAAGTTAAATTTCTGGTTTTCTTGCATCAGTGTCTCATGAGTTTGGTTAATGTGAAACCAGTCCATGGGAGCCCAGAGGTGCTGACGGTATAATTTCTGACCACGTTGTGGCACTTGTACCCATGCAGACCTACCTGGAGGATGTCCGCCTTCCTCACTGATTTCTCCCAAAAGCAGGGTCCTCTCCCACCCCCGGATGTGAGGCTGGGAGCTCTATGAGTAGGCCAGTCAGAGGCCAAGTGCACCAATCAGAAAATGATGAAGTACCTGGAAGTGGGTTTAGTAGAAGAAAAGGGCTTCCAGTTAGTCCGATGGGCTGTTCGAGTCCATTTGGTGATAAGCTGTCCACTGTCTGTGGTTGAGCTGCTTCTTTGCTGTTGAAAAGTCTGGATTAGATGAAGGGATTTTAAAAAGCAGAAAGAGTGATTTCAGGTGGTACATCCACACCGGTGAGAAGTGATGGATTACCGCCTGTGTGAGGCATAGACAGAGTATTACAAACTTCATAAAACAACTTTAAAAGCTCTGCCATCTGAGTGCACTTCATAAGGGGTCCAGATCATCACTGGTCGTGCTGAGAGGGTAAATAACTGATGATGGCAGAAAGGACACGGAGGCATCAAAAAGATCTCAGTCATGTTCCCTGTTTAAAGGATGTGGGCACAGTGTAACATATTTGAGCTCGTTTTTCACTGAAGAATTTTTAGTGTTTTCTGGGACTCCCCAGTCCCCCAAGGTTCCATGCAGCTGGGTGTCCCCTCAGTGCAGCTCTGTCAGCGCTTGCCCTGGGCTGACATGGTGTCACGGGGAGCAGGACGGTCAGCGTCCCCGGCTCCTCCGAGCTCCGTCTCCTCATCCGCAGTGCCGGGTTTCTCACCTGTGTCTACTTAGTAGGGTTGCTGAGAATCACACGTGATGGTTATCGGGTGTGATTTGTGGTTGTCTATGTGATTGGCATGTAGTCAATATTTGATAGAAACACTTGTTTTTTTATTCTAATTGTGGATCCTAGGTTGCAGTGGTTTTTAGTCTGCATTTTTTATAACTTTATTCTTATTTTTAAATATGCACTTATTTTTATTTATTTTATTCGAGGTACTGAGGACTGAAGCCAGCACATTGTGCATGCTAAGCAGGTGGTCTACAACTGAGTAATACCCACCCTCCTTGTCTGCACTTAAAAATCAATATTGCAATACACAAAATAGCTCTTAAACACCATCATGGGACCTAATCTCTGTATAGACAATTGAACACGTATGCTATTTCAATAACAATAAATGTTGTTGGGACATACCTTTCTGAATCTGTTAATGTGCTTAAAAATGATCATAGCTAGTGATAAACACGAGTCTTGGATCCAGTACTTCTTAGGGTCTGTTTTGCCATCATTGGAAATTACATTCTACAGAGAAGGCTAATTGGGTCTCTTTGATATTTGGATGGTTTACCAGATGATCAAGGCTTTCAAAAGCTGACAGTTTTGTATATTAAATTAACTACGAAGTTATCTTCTAGAAGTTGGAAGTCCTAAGCTTGTGAAGTGCCCAGTAATTCAGGGGGTATGTGTCTGTGTCTGTGTGAACTTTTGTGTGCGTGATTTCAGGAAGGCAGACATAAGTTCCATATAGACTTCTGATACCTTTCTCCTCCAGTTCAAGGTGTAGGCATATATTTACACAAATAAATTGATATTCTTTTGTCATATGGCATATTGGTGGGAATTAGAGGTTCTCGTACTTGTTTCAGAAGGGTTGGGGGGCATGAGCTTAGAAAACGGGAGGAGAAAGAGGCCGGGAGGCACTTCACTCTTTGTGCAGGGTATCAGAAACAGTAGCTTTTCTTTTCTCTTTTCTTCTAAAGCAAACTGGGTCTGAATTGTAACATACTATTACTCAGAATTGCTTTTCTAATCAGATACAAGTGCCTCAGATTTTTCAAGGCAACATGAATGATGAAATGTGTTTTAGCAGTTATCTTTAAAAGTAGTTTTATTTTACAAGTAAAAGGCTATCGCCTGTTCTTCCTTCCAGCGGTAGAAGAAGTTCTCATTGATCAATGTATATGATTTATGTGCTGGGTTTCTTTGGGTTTTTTTTTTTTTTAAGTGCTTGTTTCATTGTGGTGTGAATGAATGTTTAAAATTTCTGGATTTTGATCTTTAGAACATGCTGATTTATCAGAATTGTTAAAAACCTGATTGTTCTTTGGTCCTTGTTTGGTGGGGCACCCTATTGATTTCTGTTGTCTATTAAAGAGGGAAATTCTTCCTCTAGCCTTCAGATCATTAAGTGAATCGTCTGCAGTGTGCCTTTAAAATTCTTTAAATGCATTGAGCGTGTTTGTCCAGTGAATTATGAACTGACTCATAGTAATGACTATGCTTTGATTCTGTGGCTTTTGCTCCTCTCCACAAGAATTTGAATTCTCTTTTGCCTTTTGTATACGTGTCCTTCACAGGGGAAGAAATTTTGCATTTTTTACAGAGGTGGGTTTTCCTATCCCTTCTGAATGCCTTCTGTAATTGATACAACAAAAATCTGTTATTGCAGTGCTTAATTACTTCATAAACTATTTTTTGGCTTAATCAGAAACAATGACAAAGCGTGATAATAAAAAATACGAAAACCTTCCTTCTTTTGAAGAATAAAAATTAGGTGGTCAGGCTCATGCATGCTTTGTGCTTGACACACTTACTCTCATGTCATCGTGTATCATGATTCAGAGATAGAGTTGCTTCAGGTTTGTAGATTTTTGTTTTAACATTTTTGTTAAATTCCTTCTACAGGCTGATGTTTCCTGTTGGGTTTGTGGAAAGTGTAGATGGGAAACAAATGATTTGTTTTGTTTTCAGGAGGCCTGAGTTGCTGATGAGAAAAGAGTTGAGGGTGGGCTGAGGAACAGAGTGACACTCCCTCTCTTCCCGGCTGAAATTGGTGAACAATGAAATCAATTAAGTGTATCGGTATTTGACCGACAGAAGTTAGTGAGCCCAAACTGGCTAGTTATGCCCAATGGAAAGTACTGAATTCAGCTGCAGAATTAGGTGCTTTACCAAGTAGAAGCAGCTTAGAGCAATCAGAAAAATCAGTCCTATGATGAGCTATAAAAAGAATATAACATCTTTTATTTCTGAAACTTTTCTACATTAAGTTGTGTAGAGCTAAAATTAAGTTTCAAGAACCAGGAGCTAAGAATGTGGGTGGTTCTGTGGGATCGTTATTCAGGGAAGTGTCTAGACACTGCTAGAGTGGCTGAAGCTAGCAGGAAAAGGCCCAGAGCCAGGATTTGTCATCCTAGGATTTTCTCCAAAATCGTTCCATGTGGAAGCCCATGATTCGGTTAACAATTCGTAACAGACCCCAGCCGCCTGTCAATTTTAAGAAGAAAAAAATGTGCTTAGTAACTGCTTTGCAAGCAGGCGCCTGTGCATCCTCGACTCCTGTCTCCTTGCCTTATAAATCAGAGACAATGCTTTGCTTGCATAGTTGAGGTTTTAGATAGCACTCTGCTCGTTGCAAAGCAAGGACCCAGACCCTCGGCTAGAAACGCTGGGCTTGTGTGCTGTTAGATAGTCTATTATCCCCAAAACAAGGACCTGGCTGGTCTGGTGGTCTGCTTTGTAATTAACATATCTAAAGAATGTATTTTGTTCCCCTCACTCCATGACTTCCCTTAAGATAAACTAAGCCTTTTTACTCATTGTGGATTCTACAATCTCTGTCTCATCCCGTCTTTCCTCAGGTTCCTGCTTACTATCACACAACTGTTAACGACTTTTTTCCTTTGATTATACACAATAAATATGGGAGCATTTGAGAGGCTCGTGGAGTTGGCTCCCTACTCCCTCTCGCTTTCTTGACTTTTTCCACAGAGTCTTGAGTAATTCATTCAGTGTCGGTAAGACTTCTGCCAGCCAGAACCCACAGTTCCAGGTGAGAAGGATGCAGGCTTTATCTCTCCTACCCGAGGGAGAGAGAGAGGAGTATTGAGGTCTGCTCCCCCCGTGGTCCCTTCCTTCCCCAGAGCCACTCCAGTTCACCTGCAACCTTCCGGCCTCTGCTCTCAGGGCCTCTGTCCCAGGACTGACTGCAGCCTTTTCTTCCCTTGTCAACATTTCCTGTGCCTTTCAGAAGTTGGACTCTTCTCTGCAATTCAGCCCTGGCAGATGTGATGGTGGTCAGCGTGCTGGTGGGCAATCACCTGGGGACTCCCAGGAGCCATGCTGATTCTCCTGATTCTCTCATTCGGGGTTACAGAACTGTCGAGCAGTGGAGGAAGCCCATTTACGTGAGGTCAACACAGCATTGCATCACTTTCATTTTATTTTTGAATTTTCAGTGGAGAAATTATTTGTAGCATACTGTTCCAGATTTTCGGCCGCCTGCTTTCCTCACCACCATTTCCTTGTTGGCTCTGGTGCTTGTTTGAAGAAACAGGTTTCTTCTCTGGTCATTTCCAGCATCTGGGCTTGCCGAATCCTTGATCTGCATTTGAAGCAGAATGCTTCTTCGTGATGTCAAGCTGATTTTCTTTGTCATTTCTGAATATTTCGTGTACACTCAGCAACTGTTTCAAGTGAAATGCTCTTGTCCAACTTCGGCTAACACATTTGCTGATCTCCTGCTTTCATGCTGAGGGCAGTTTCTTCTTCCTGTAATAAAAATTAGCAATTTGCATTTACTATGGGAAGGTACTGGCACGAGGTGCTTTTGTTCTTAACAGTTTTAATACAATTAACCCGTTAAAATGTACAGCGGTTTTTACTCTATGCCCAGAATTGTGCATCACAGTCAATCTTAGAACATTTTCATCCCCACAACAGGAAGCCCTGTATGCATAAGCAGTCATTCCCATCATCCCCATCCTCCCCCATCCCCAGGGAGCCACTCTTCTCTCTCTTTGGATTTGTCTGTGCTGGACATTTCATGTAAATCAAGTCATTTCATGTAAATGGAACCGTCTATTGTGACTGACTTCTTTCACACTGAGTAACGTTTTCAATGTTTGTCCACGTTGTGTCCTGGGTCAGTACTCTATGCTTTGCTACTGCTGAATAATATTCCACTGTATGGCTGGGCCCCTCTGTTTACCCATTAATCAGGTGATAGGCATTTGGGTTGTTTCTGCTTTTTGGCTGTGATGAGTAGTGGCGCCGTGAACATTCCTGTAGGAGTTTTTATGTGGACATTTGTTTTCAATTCTCTTACGTGTGTGCCCAGGAAGCAGAATTGCTGGGTCATTCAGAAACCAAATGTTCAACTCTCTGAGAACCTGCCAGGCTGTTTTCCAAAGTGGCCAAGATGTGTTACGTCCTCACCAGCAAGGGCTGTGAGCTCCGCTTCCTCTGTGTCCTCATTAGTGCTTGTTACACTTTTTTTGATTATAACCAATTGTAGGGAGTGTGAAGCGGTTTCTCCTAGTGGTTTTTAGTTGATTTCCCTTATTGAAATGATATTGAATGATATTGAACATCTCTCCATTTTGCTTATTGGCCATTTGTATATTTTCCTTGAAAAATATCTTTTCAGATCCTTTATTCATTTTTTAATTGAGTTGCCTATTTATTGTTGAGTTGTAGGAGTTGTTTTTTTATTTGGAGATACAAATTTCTAATCAGAAAAATGATTTGAAAAAATTTTCTCCTGTCTATTGTTTTTTCACTTTCTGGATGGTGTCTTTTGAAGCAAAGTTTTAAATTTTGATGAACTCCAATTTATGTCTGTTTTCTTTGTTCCTTGTGCTTTTGGGGTAATATTTAAAATCTGAGGTATTTTATTTAAACTTTTATATATAAAACAACTTAATTCTTAGGACCATTCTAGGAGACGGGTGCTGTTGTTGTCCCCTGTCTATGGATAGGAGACTGAGACGCAGAACAATTCACTGACATATCAGTGTCACAGCTACCCAGTATTGTGGGAGTTCAGACCCTCATGTTTTCCCCAGCATCTGTGCTCTTCACCACCATGCTCCACTCCTTCCTGGAATTGTTAATGAAAAAGTCTTTCCTTTTTTGATTTCTTGTTGGTTTGTTTTCTCATTGGGGACCTCATTTCCTCATTTTCCTTGCAGAGATCAGTGTAGGTTTATTTTAGGTCTCATGTGGGCAGAAGCATTGCTGTCAGTTAACTTCTTTATTACTCACTCTCCAGTGATGATTGTTGCTAGTTGACCTAATCAAGTCATGCTTAAGACTGCTGCTCATGACACTAAAAACAGAGTCATGACTTACAGAATGCTCAAAGAAAGTACTTGATTGATTTTATTTTGCTACCCAGTCAAACCAATCAAATAAAAACCCCAGTGTTGACACAGATTATAAGCCCTCCAGAATAGGGTCAGTCTTCCTTGTGTTTCATTTGTTTGGTCACAGCGTCTGGATAGAGCCTTGCTGTCCAGCAGTTTTGTTAGGATTCGGTGCTTGTGAATCATTGTAAGAACAGAATTTTGACAACAGACTGTGTTGTTCATTTCACGAGGGAAGAGATAATATAGAAATACTGCTCAGATCTATTTTAAAATTAAGCTTGGAATTTTGAGAAGAGTTCAAGAAAGCATACAAAGATCTTTTTCACTAATTTTAGATCTATCTTAGACACATTATGGTTACATAGCAGAGTAACTTATCAACTAGATTTGACAAGAGGAGTGTAATATTGATTATTTGTTTTAGTTGAAATATTCTACCTGGGATAAAGTAATCAGTGCCCCCAAATGAACAAATATGTTTGTATTTCTATGCAACATGGGAGCAGACCTCATATGTTTCTATGTAATATATATGACTGTGTGTTTTAATCTGTCTGTCAGTGTTTTTATAGCTTTTCAGCAATGTTGTAACTTTAGAATTCTTCTAAGAAAATCACCCCCCAATTATAGTGCAGCTTTTACTGTGTATCCTGTCTTATGCATGGGATTCCACTGTCCCCTCAATGAGGAATGTCCTCTCCTATTGAGTTAGTAGCAGAGTTAAAGGAACTGTGATTTCTAGGCCTTTACTCTCCATGTGTTTGCAGTCGGCTGTCAATCACGATTTTCCCTTTCTTGGGTTTTCATTGTTAAATTAGAAATTTTGAAAACAACTATTTATAATTTGCATCGGTCTCCCTAGAAACTTGATGTGTTTGTGCTTTTCAGTTTTCAACTTATGAAAAATGTAAATGCACTCTTGTTTTTAAGTAGTCCTTTTTCACTAGATTTTTTTTACCTCTTTACAGTTAAAATATTTTTTTCCCAATGAATGAATCGGTGTGCATGTTTTAAAAGATACCTTACTTTTTATTTTTCTTATTGTAACAGTTATATTCATTGTAGAGAATTTAGAAAATAAGGATAAACACAGTAATAACTTAACAATGGCCTCTAATCTCACCTGGACATACAGTTGTAAGGTTTGAAATTGAGAATTACAAGTCCTCTCACGTTGTTCTTCTTTTTCAAGTACGTTTTGGTTACTGAGACCCTCGAATTCCCATATGAATTGTAGCAGCAGCTAGTCAGTTTCTGTAGCGGAGCTCGCTGGGATTTTGATCGAGACCACGTTGAATATACGGATCGCTCTGGGGAGCCCTGTCATTCCAAGAGCACTGTCTTCTGATCCAGGAATGTGCGTGTTGTGTCTGTCCAGGTATTTAGGTCTTTAATGTTTTTTCAACAATGCTTTGAGTTTACAGAGTATTATTTTTCTTTTTTCGTTTGCCTTTATACTGAGTACAAGTGTGCCAGGTACCGGGATCAGAAGTGCATTTGAGCCCCGCCACTTGCTGCCACCATGGTCGCTGCGCTCTTGCTTCACCCACTGTACAGTTTGCACAAAATAGGACCTCAGTAATTCTCTCTTGAATGAATGATTATATGATTGTTGGATGATGCTTTAGAGTCCTTGTGATGATTTTTTTCCCCCAGCCTTTCCCCACTTCTTAACTATGCCCTTTCTCTTCCTAAACTCCAGCCTGGGTTTCAGCCTGCCTGTGGCATTGATTTCTCCTGTCTGTAGACTCTTCCTTTCACTGGCTCACGATAATGTTACATGTGGGCTGTGGAAACTTGCTAGATGTCAAGAAAGAGCAAATCCATTGCATGCTAGTATTTTTAGACTGTGGTATTTTTTATCGATTGAAATTAAATCAGGCTGACCCCCTGAGCCCTCCCGTGAGCTCTTTTCGCCTTCCTACAGGTGATACTGCTCTCGCTGCTGCATGTGCCCTGCCCCCAGCCTTGGTTTTGGAGTTGAGTAAGTCACCATCAGTGGAGCCCACTCTTTAAAAGATGAAGAGAACATTTGCTCCTTCTCCCTGGGTGGGGACTTGGATGAGATGAGGTACCAGATAAAGAATGGAGCCCCACCTCATTCTGACCCTCGCTCTTTCCGTTCCTTTCTCCAGGGGAAAAGAGTACAATTCAACAGTATAAAGATTGATTGTGAGCTAATGAGATAGACAAGACAACCGATCATTTATTAAATATCCTTTCATGCGAGAAACAAATGTATTATACACACAGAAAGCACACAGAGCACGGTAGTACCGTGGTTACAAACGTGGGTCCGAGATCGAGTCCTGCTCTGGAGTGACCAGTCCTGTGAGATGGAGAACTGGTAGGTCGGCTTAGCTTCTCCCGGACTTGTTTTCTATCCTGCAGAGACGGGGCTCGCTAGGCGTCCCTCCCCCGTAGAGGTGCTGTGGGGTGTAAGTGAAGCGCGTGGGCAGCCCGAGCACAGCTGCTCGTTCCTCGTAAGTGCAGGATAGCATAGCTTTTGCGGTGACGGCTTTATGACCGCCCCGTGTAGACTCTCAGTGCTCCGAAGGGATGCCTTGTGGTTTGGAGATGGGGTTCTCACTTCTGTAAATACCCAAGGATTGTGTTATTGGGCCCTTCTGATTTGAATCTATTCTTTAGAAAGTACATATTGTAGATATGTTTTTCAAGCACGCGTGCTTTTTTTCTTTTATTATTTAGAGTTCCACCCTCTCATCTCTTGGTGTGACTTTTCATGGAATCCAGGAAACAGTCCTAAGCTACCTGCCTCTTCACACTTCTCCGTGGTGGTTTTCCTCCCTGACTGGAAGAGGGTTTTGCATAGGAAATTTACTTTGTTCCCCTTTTCTTAGAGTCTGTCTGTCTGCCCATCTCTCACCTGTCCATCTGTCCATTTCTCTACCCACTCATTCTTCTGAATTGTTCCAAGAAGCACTTCAGGCAGCTTACAGAAGAACAGATACCAAATAAACAGGTGAGAAAATGGGGCCAAGTTCAGACAGTGAGGCTAGGAGGCGACCCTGTGTGAGGGTTGCCGGCGTGAGACACACATGTCTGCCCTGTGACTTATAAGATCGACAGCAAGAGTGTACCCGAGGTTCCCAGCAGACACTGGGAAACAGGGTTTGTGGGAGGTGCTCACTGGCTGTGTAATAAATAAGTGGCTTAGGAGAAGCCCAGCCTTTCCAGCTACTAAGTCTTAGGAGAATATTTTGAGTGTCTTCCAAAATCAAAGTATTTCATCTTTTCTTTTGTCAGAGTTCTACATAAAGTTGGTTACATTCTATACCTGGAAATTTCTCCCAAACTCCTTCTCACGTGAGTCCCATGGCTCGGGAATGGGGTGGTTCTGCTCATTGACGGGGGTTGGAGAGAAACAAAAAATGACAGCCTCAAAGGTGCCTGGGACTTGTCAGTTATGTTTTGTCAGTGCTGTAGATTTCAGAAAATGCTTTCACTGCTTCTCTCCATCTGAGGCGGCAGCGTGCTCTCTTACCAGCATCAGGAGCTCAGGGCCACGGGATGGTGCGGGCTGACTGCACTGCCGTCAAGACAGCTGAGCTGGTCACTGCAGGCGTGGTGCTTTCACGTAGTGCATTTC
Organism: Camelus bactrianus; assembly: GCF_048773025.1. NCBI lineage: Eukaryota > Metazoa > Chordata > Mammalia > Artiodactyla > Camelidae > Camelus > Camelus bactrianus. The sequence continues at coordinate 3,031,948 of NC_133573.1, read as the reverse complement.
ATGTTCTTTAATAGAAGGTTTCAACAGGGAGTTAATTAACTGAGTTAACATTTAATAAATATGATGCTTTGTTGAAAAGACAGTTATAGGCAGAATATAAGTTCTGAAGGCTTTAAAAAAGGTTTCATTACGGAAATTTCAGTAGGGAAGATACACAGTTTATCTTATTTATGCCTGTCTTTTAAAGTAACAAAGAAACAAGACAGAAAAGGCAGAGGATGATTTCTGTTCTTCCTCTCGGCTTGCAGGCGCCCTCACATCCAGTGGCATCCATCCAGACACCAACACTGACACTGGCCGTGCTCAGAACTGCCTCAGCCCTGAAGACACAAGTGAAAATAGAAGGGGGCCACGCCCTGTTACAGCTGGTGTTCTCAGTTTGTGGGTCCTTATGTAACTGCGCGGTGTTAATCAGGATCGCCCGTTCTACATAGTGTGACGCTGCTGCCGTGTCTCCTAGTTAGTTGTTTCTGTAAGTACTCATGTATTTTCTCCAATGTGTGGTACTATACATCTAAAAATGCTTTTTTCAGATGAAAAATAATGTGTATTTAATATAATAAGTCTGAAAAAAGGGGCAAAAGAGGCTATCCTGGTCCCACGACTCAGAGATAATAATTAACACTTTAACATCTATTTTCTGTTCCTTTCGTCAGTGTGTATCACCTCTGACATAAAAACCAGCGAGCACTCTGTGCCTGTTTACTGTGTGGAGACCTCCGTTTTCCATTCGGCTTATTACATGTTTTTCTACAATATTCTATCTCCCCTGGCATGAATTTTAATGAGCAGTATAGCATTCTGTCCTGTGGAGGCATCGTCCATTTTACTTCGGACTTAAATAAACTTTTAAGTTCCAAGTATACTTTACTGAAATACTGAAAAGAGACCTGTGGTGGTACCGAAAGGCCCCTAACTCCCTTCCCCTTATTTCCTGAGAGTAAAAGCTGTTGCCAATGTGGTGTATATATTTCATAACCTATATGCCTATGACATATATGTAAATATATACATACATACATACATACATACACTTATATGAGAAATCTATGTATATGTGTGTGTATATATGCTTTATTGCAAACTAAGGCCATAGTATATGTTTTCTGCAGCTTGCTTTATTCACTCAGGGGTGTATCATAGACGTCCTCCGACTCCAGACTCACCAGGTCCTTTCAGATAGAGTGGAGGGGTCTCCTGATGTGCAGGTGTGGTCTCTTGTGCAAGGACACCTTTGGTGGGAGAGTGCTGTGGACAAGGCCCTGGGCCACGGTGAAACGCCGGTCCCCTCAGAGCCCACAGCTCGCTGTGATCTACCGCATCATTGTCTTGATGGTGGACACTTAACTTTTCTCCATTTTCCACTGTCAGGAAGGATGTTTGACTGGCATCCTTCTTGTACAGACATTCCTGTGATCTTGTATGAGTATTACTTTACTTAAGCCTTTGGAAATTTAGTCCCTGGATGTGACATTTACATTCATCACAGGCTCCTTTCAAGTGACTCTAGAAATTCCTTCTCCAGTGGGGAATGAAAAGATGTAGAATTACTTATGTAATCAATTCTTTATCGCTGGATATTTCACTTCAGCTTTTCTTCCCACCATTTTAAACAGTGCTGTGTAAATGCCCTGATGAGTGTCTTTTTGAACTGATTTTTTTTCTAAACGAAACGATTCCTAGAAGTGAAGTTGAGTCAGTGTGTACACACGTTTTTCAGAGATTACATATCCATTGACATGTCATCCTCCAAAAAGGTCACTCACAGTTTGTTCTCCCACAGATGGACACTAGCTAGAATATCTCTTAAAAATATTTGCCAATGTGATGAGCAAAAGTGCTTTTTCATTGTTTTAGTTTACATTTGATGACCAGTGAGGTATTGAGCATTTTTCACTCATTAGCCATCTGACTTTTTAAAAGTAAATGATCCCTTTTGTCCTTTGCACACATTTAAGTGATGGAGCTTCTTGTTGCTTTGTGACAGCTCTTTTTATGTTATGAACATTAACCCCTTGTCTTCATCAACATGTATCACAGAGCTCTTTCTTGTCATTTCTTGCCTTTCATTTTGTTCAGTAGGTTTATTTTTGTTGTGGCCCAAAATATTCTTCAGATAGTAAATGTCTTCCTTTTGGGTTTTATCTTTGGTATTATTCTTAGAAATACTTTCTTATAATGGTATAAATCTCTTCTATACGTTTTTTAAATCTCTAAGATGGAGTGGATAATAGTACTTGTTATAGTGAGGGGAAGTTGAATTAATATGAGCAAAGAGTTGTATTTGCTGTTATTAGTACTTTTTAATATTTATATCACTATCTGTAATTTTTCTTGTGGTCATTTTGACAGGAATAGAATTTGTTCTTTCCAGGTGATTCTCTGATTGTCCCAGGACAATTGTTGAATTCATACTTTGCTCTTTGATTTGAAATCCCACCTGTACAAAATAATTATGTACACTAGAGTCTCTTTTTGAGCTCATGGTTTACTTCTGTCAATCTTACTTTCTTACACCAGTGCTATATCTTACATACTGTAAGAATTTATTTAATATCTGACAGTGTGATTTTTTTTGATTCTTTTCTTCCATCCCAAATTTTCTTGGCTAGTATTATCACTTTATTATTCCTGAAGAATTCTAAAATATTTTGTTCAAGTTAAAAAAAAATCAGATAAGAGATTTCATGGGATTTTTTAGTAAGTTTTGAATTATTTTTAGGAGAACTTACATCTTTACAAAACTGCTATCCTCCATGCAATACGTTGATGTCTCTACATTCACACCTCTTACTTTACCCCTCAGCACAGTCCTGTAGTTTTCCCCATGTAGAACATGGGCATTATTTTTGAGTTTATTCCAGATTATTGTTGATGTTTTTGTTAATTTTGTAAGTGAGAATTTTTTGCTATTATATTTTTTAACTGTTTAAACTGACACCTAGGAAGGCAGATTCGGTTTGTAAATAGTCACTTTGTAACTTGTCATTTAAAATTGTAAGTATTAAGTACTTGTTCCAGAATCCTTTCTTTTCTGTTTTTAAAAATTTGTTTCCAAGATTATCAAAATGGTCATAGCTAAGTAGTATAGGTGGGGAGACACATGGAGAGAGGTGGTGTGGCTCATGTACAAACTGAGCACTTTCATGGCTGCCTTTAGGCTGGAGAAGCCACAGAACAGCCCAGGTTAGACCAGGCGTGGCTTTGTATGCACTTGAAAGCCAGCTTCCCTGCCTTTGTGGTGAAGCCTGTTGGGCGTGGCAGGTAGATGATCAAGGTCCGATGGAGGTCATTGGCTGTACAGAGCGCTGTGTCTGTGAGAACTGGAGACCATCGCCATGGGAAATGCTTGGTGCCAGGAACACTGCAGGGGAGCTGGGGAGCCTGTGTGTTAAGGATTTTCCAGCCCTGGGAGTGGGAAGATCAGACTCTGCATTCAGATCTGAGTTTGAATTCATCCTCCCTTGTTTACTGGTCCTCTGACTTTTGTCAAGTTATATACTCTCTTTGAACTCCTGTTTTCTTGTCTCTCAAAAGAGGAGAATTACGGCCTGCTGCTAGAGTGTTTGATCAGGGTAAATGATTTGTGTCTATATGATGCCACGTACAGTCACAAGCTCACTGAGAAATGGGCTGTCGCCCCTTCTTCTGCAACTCAGTGCTTGACAAGACATGGGGGAAAGCCAGTCCCTAATTTGTGTGTGATGCAAGTAGGAACAAAAGTAATTTCTTGCCTTTCCCTAGCAGTATTCTTACTCCTTTGCTTCATTTACTTCTTTCCTCCTTTCATTTCCCCTTTCCCCTCCGCCACCAAAAGAGCCTGAGACTCTCTCAGAACACTAGATTCAATTTACTTTAAAGGTTGGCTCATCCTCATGAAATGACAGTAACATAAAAAAAATCTGTACACATCCCAGACTTGATTGTACTTGATTTACACACACACAAGCACACACACACACGAAATCAGTCTACCTCCCAGTTGTGGAGGGAGAAGGACCACTTTTTCTGTGTTTTCATTCATTGAGCGTGAGAGCAAACTCTCTTACGCAGACTTTCACCTGGCTTCGTGCATGGTGTTTTTAATTGAATTTCTGCTTTGTGGCCATAGAAATATTCTCCTAATAGAAGAGAGGAAGTGGAGACATAGACATTCTGCTGAGATATTTGTGTCATCATATTTGAGTTGGAAAGGACTTAAGACAGCATAGAGTCATAAGTTTTTATGGGCGAGAATCCATGATAGTGTTACTTGGACAAGAACCTGGGCCTCCTGCCATCGTGTCCATGCGGAGGAAGAGGCAACTGGGTGGGGGATGGCAGGGATCCTTCTTGCTTGAGTTCCAGGCTCTTGCTAGTTTTCATTGCTCACCTGCCTTTAGTTTATGTCCATGTGGCCTCTCATGGGAAGGTCACTCTGTCCTGATAGACTGAGTTTCTAATCAGCAAAAAGCTCTGGATCCACTCATATTTCCCAGAGTTTTTCTGCTGACCTGATGACACTTTATATAAATGAGACCTAAGAAACTACTGGATATAAAATCCTTATTGTTATCGTTTGCCCTCGAGTTCCATAGGAATGGGGTGCTGTCTCAGGCTGTCTAAGGCTAGATCTGCACAAAGATAGGGTGATAGGCTGTGCTGCAGAACCCTCCACAGTCGAATGGGAATTCCACCTTAGTTTTTAGAATCAGGCTGATGAGTTCAAATCTTGCCTTTACCAGTTATTAGCTTTGTGACCTTGGGGAAGAAACTGTACTTTTGTGTCCAATTTTCTTTATCTGTAAATAAGTTCAGTATTTATTTTAAGGCTTTTGTTTTAGAATTGAATGAGCTAATTCCCTCATTTATACCTAAAATACTGATCGCGTGGTTCTATGCTGGTGTCTTGGTTGTTGATTACTAAGGGACTCGGCAGTGAGAATGCGGGTGGGGGACCCCTGGATCATAGAGCTTATATTCCAGGATATGCTTGTAAAAGACTGGATGTGCAGTGGATTTTTAGTAAATATCCATTTCTTTCCTAATCCGCATTGATTGTGTATATATCTTTATACTAATATATGAACAATTTTTTATTGCAATTTAAATCTCTTTGTAGTATTTAAAATATGTAGCTGTAACAAAAATACGTGAAATAAAATGATATGACTTTTATTTTCTTTTCAATAAGCAAAACAAAATAAAATAGAAAAGAAAAAAAAAGTTTTGAAGGAGTAGAAATAATTTTATTTCTGTGGAATCAACTCCCTATGTTAGGTTTTTCGGTTATGCTGTTAAACAGCATATAAAATTGATAGGTTGTGACTTCAGTGTTGATAGCTAGGTGAGTATAGTTTCTTTTTGTGGCTGTCTTTGATGAATTATTTGCACTAGCTCATAAATGATGTGCATGTTACATAATGGAAACGAGGAAACAGTGGAGACATACTACCTTCAATGCAGTCATTTTGTTACCGAGTCCAAACTCGTTCTGCTCGCCGCATGACAGGCCAATAAATTGGGAGATGAGGTGTTGGAGCAAGGAGTAGTGACTTTATTTGAAAAGCTGGCAAACCCAGAAGATAGCAGACTGATATCCTGGAGAACCCTCTTTCCCAAGTCAGAATTCAGTCTCCTTTTATACTAAAAGGGGGCGGGGGTGTGGTTGGTTGTTGCAAACTTCTTGCTGTACGAATTGTTTGTCCTTGGAATCCTTTGTTCTTGCATCTGTCCATGTGGGTCAAATCATGGTGCCCCTGTAAAACCTCTAAAAAAAACCAAAGATTATTCTCTATTTTGCAACTTGCCATCTCTACATAAGTGCAGAAGAGCTAACATTCTTAAAGATCAGAGCATGGAGAATAGGCTCTCCTGGATATTTCAGGCTAAAGGCAACTTTCTTTTACAAAAGTTGCAGAGCTAGCAAGTCTGAGCCTAGAAAAGAGGCAAAAGGTTTAAAGCCAAAGAATAGATCTAACATGGAGTCAAATTTGTCCTTTTCTATTACAATTTCTTTTCCACCTCATTAATACTTTTAGTAAGAAACATGAGCATTTTTTTTTTATTTTTGCTTCTTAATAATGGATAAGTGGGCCAACTACTTTTTTGTGAGCAGGGATGCTGTGCGGGCCTTGGGGTCACAGCACACTCTTGTTGGGGGTGGCCGACCCTGCAACATGTGTGATGCCCCATGAGTGTTGGTGAGGGTCTCCCTAACCAGGGGCTCCCTTCAGGAACCAGCATACGGGCATTGACCTCTGGAGACCACTTTTTAAGCTGCAGGAAATTTTTTCAGATACTGTGATTGAAAAATCAATCTAGCTGGGATAATTAGGGAATAAAGGAAGAGGAAAAGGGCTTGGAGTAGAGTAGAAGAGGACAGAAGATCAGGGAGCCTGGGGGCTTGGCAGCGGGGCCTCGGGAGACAGGGGAGCAGAGGTGGGGAGGGGCCCGGCTCTGGAACCAGCTCCGGCACCTGTCCCCGTGCCCAAGCCACACAGCCTTTAATTGGCCCAGGACGCTCTCCTGTCTGGATGTCACCCTGGGCAGAACCTTGAGAATCGAAGGTAAGGGGTGGGCAGCACTCACCTAGGGGGTCACTGAGGACTTTGGTCAATTCCACAGTGCCTTTTCTGGTCATGTGTCTTCACTTGTCCTTTATCTTAGAATCTGAGAAGCAGGAGCAAGGAACTCAGGGAGAGATCCAGGAAGACATCTGACTGTGTTAAGAAAGGATAGTCACAGCAACACGGGGAGCGAGGACACTTGCAGCAAAGTAAAATGACTTCACAACTGTTGCATCAGAGCTGCAGGTGTGAGAGAGCCTAAGCCTGTCTCAGAGTGCAGGGGACAAGCGGAAAGGAATGGTAAAATTTCCACTGACAATTGAAATTTTGTTAAATAGCCTGCTACTGTTGATTGTATCACTTGAAAGTATGCAGGTGTATTTCTGTGAGAATTTATAGGTTCACTGAACCACACCAGCCCCTCTTGCCCCCATCGGGGATGGGCTTTCTTGAGCACAGTGCCCCTCCTGCTTGGGTGGGCCACACTGGGTCTCCTCGCCTGGGGCCGGGCTGCTGCAGGGCACTGAGTCCCCGAGGCATGGCCATGTGAGACACGACAGGAACATCTCTGATCTTGACTGAAGGCCTCCTTTTCCCCCTGCAGTGTAAGAATGCCGGTGACTCAGTTAGAAGCATGCTTCGAAGCTGTCCGTGTCCTTGCCATCCAGAAACGGAGCCTGGAAGCTTCCAAATTTCTCCAGAATGTGGTTTACTTTCACCTTCGACAGGTGAGTGTATGTGCTTTTACAAGTGGAGGAATTACTGCCGTTTTCCTGGAACTTACTCACCACTAGTCTGTCTGATTTTCCTGTGCTGGGATTCAGTATGGCCTGCTAAAAGCTCTGGAGTCAGATCTTGAAACCCTGATGAAGAGGATTATTTATTTTATTTCTTTATATGATAGTATTTTACTTTCAAAATTCAGAGTTTTCGGTTCTTTCAGGATTTTTCTCGGGGGTTGGAGAAACAACTTTGCTCTTACCATCTTTGTGACCTGTTGCTATATGCCTCTCACCTGTCTTCTGCCACTTGTGAGGCGGTTCCATTTGTGAACCTGTCCGGGTTGTTCATGTTATAAAACATAAAGTCTGTAAAAGTACAGTCCCTTTTACTCCGAAGACAGTCCACAAATACTACTTAAATCTGGATGTGGTTTTAAGAAGACAGAATCATTAGAACACGTACTTGCAGGTTGCTAGGGCAAAATCCCCAAATCAATAGTCTAGCTCAACATCTAAAATCTTTCTAACCTACCTTGGATTTGTATGGATAATTGAAGCAGTTTGCTAAGAACTCAAGACCAGGGTTAGACTACAGGCTGGTGTAGCTCAGCAGGTCCTCCCGAGCCAGCGCTGTGCCAGAGGTCAGGGCCGAGGGGAGAGGGCGAGGCCGAGGGGAGATTGCGGGTCCTGCCCTCCCTGAGCTGACAGTTTCATGGCAAAGACCTTCACCAGGTGAAGAACTTGGAGTTCCTTCTAAGAACAGTGGGTTTGAAAAGAGTCCTAAAAGCGCGCGATTGACACAATCCCGTTTGTCTCAAGTAGGGGAGAGCGGCTGTGGGTCCACTTGGGAGACTCGTGAGTCCAGGTGGGCAGTGTTGGTGGCTTCCACTTGAGTGGTGGGACGGTCAGTGGGTAAAAGCGAACAGATTGAAGGCATGTTTAGATGGTAAAAAGAAAGGACGAAAGCTCTCTGTGAAGGTAGGATGGAGTAAGGCCCAGGTTTCTGGGTGGATTAATGAGGTAAATGATGGTCCTGCTGTGCTCTGAGGAGGGAAAGCTGCAGAGGGAGTTCTGGGGGAAATCTGATGAGTTCAGCTGTGGGTAAAGTGAAAGGCTGTTCGATGTGTGGTCTGGGAGCTCAGGTGAGAGCCAGTAGTGAGTAGGGGGAGGGGAGAGGGGCTTTCAAATCAGTTTGTCTTGTGAACATACAAATAAGTGTGAGCAATGACACACTTAACACCTCTATATTCTGGGTTTAAAACCAGTAAAATTTCGCTATATTGACTGCAGAGGTTCTTAATATTTTTTAATAGAAATAAAATAAATAGAAACAAAATAGTGGAGTTAATGAACATCTTAGTGTTGATGTGTGTCCTTGTATGTATTTTGATACCTCATCTGTTTATAACCATAATCTACAAAAAGTTAACTTGCTTAGCAGAAGATTTAAACAGAGGGACGTGACACACTCTGTTGGGGGTTGACGCTGATCTCCTTGGGCAAATTATGTAGCCTCTCTGTGCCTTAGTTCCATCTTCTGTGACTGCAACCTGGCCCCTCATCACAGCTGATTTCCTAGACTAGATGTTGGGAGGGAGGCTGCTGAAGGGAGTAAGAAGTGGCAACTGCTATGGATACTGAAGAGAGAGACAAAAACAAATTAAAGCCTATACACTGAGTACAAATACCCTCAAAAAAGAAAGAATCCCTCAGTGTTTTGAGCCACTTAGTGTAAGGGAAACAAAATCACGTGGACCTAAAGCTCTTGAACATGTGAATATTGTGGGTGGGAAGGTGTCATCAGAAAAGGGTTGAGAAAAGGCCTTTTGGTTTCCCTTGACGTTTCCGGTAAGGATGGGGAGCAGAAGCGAAAACCCCCCGCATCACAGTGGAAGGTGCTGTTTTGTGTGAAACTGACCAAAGGTTGGAGACCAGTCATCAGCGGTGCTGGCAAATGAAGGGACTTCTGGATTGGGTGGGGCACTTGCTGTGACTTCCAGGTGACCTGCTGGCTGGGGGCTGTGAGGCGTGCAGTAGGTTTGCAGGGTGACCCGGGCATAATCCCTGCCTCTGAGGCTGCTGGTCTGACTAGCAGACCTGGGCAAATGCAGTCCTAATGGGGCAGCTCATGATGTGGCCTGGGACACCTGCAGTGCTGAGGGCGAGAAGAGGGCTCCCCTGAGGGGGTGTCCCTGCGGAGAGTGGAAACGTCCTCCTGCAGGGGAGGAAGAGCCTCTGAGCAGGGGGCCGGATGCACAGGTAAGACCAGCCTGAGCACCGAAGGTTCGGGGAGCCGGAAGTCATACAGTGGGCCGAGCAGCCTTGTTCCTGAGAAACTAGAGGGAGAAGATGCTGAAAAGGCAGGCTAAGGTCAGACCCTGTGGTGCGTCATGAGTGACAGGAAAGGACTGGTCAGGCAGGCACGAGAGAACCCTGTGGGCGTCCCAGCTGGGGCGTCACGCCGGAGGGAGGAGCAGAGTTATAGACTTTGCCACTTATTAGCTGTGTGACTTTGAGCAAGATCACCCCACCTCTCTATATATATATCTTCAAATTTAAAGTGACAGAGTGACAAGCTCGTGTCATCAGAAGGCTTAGTTTAGCTCTGATCCTCTTGGTCCAGTCCTGTCAGTGCTGCCCTGCAAGGTTCTGCAGCGGCTGCTCTTACCCTGAGATGGGAGGGCGCAGAGGGACATTGTAGCGCCCGAGGGCAGGAAGGGGTTGCTTTAAAAACAGACATGTAGCCGCCTGCAGCTGCAGACCTGCAGGCAGTTTGGTTGATGGTCGTGGAGAGGACTTTGGAGGCCTTAGCATCGTCTTAAGACTTGCTTTCCCTTGGGGATTGGAATTGCTTTTGCAGATTAATGTTGAAGATTTGGGCTTCTGGCAAAGCTGTTTCCAGAGATGGGTATATACGTAACATATCGTATAAAATAAAATGCTTTTATTTAATGTGTGGGACTTTGCAGCTGTTGGGAACAGCTCTGTTGGCCTTGTCTCCACGGAGGACACTAGGGGTCAGCAGAGCGTGCGGGAGGGCAGGCAGCCCGCCATGCTGCTGAGGGGTGTTCTCCCCAGGACGGCACTCTGCTGAGGACTCTTCTCTGAGTTTGCTTGCCAGATGAGCAGACAGCAAAGTAATGAGTTCTGGTGGGATTTTATAATGACAGGAAGAAATAGGGAACAGCAGTTTTTTCTGGACTAGAACACGCTTTTGATTCCTGATCCATTGTGTTCCATTACAGAATTGACGAGCTGTGTTTATTCTGGGACTTGATTGAAATAAACGTGCAGCCTAACAGTTAAGAGTTATGTTTTATTTGGCGGGAGGACTCGAGCTGGGATGACAGCCTCTCAGATCACTTTGAGGGACTGCTCCCAAGAGGTAGGGGAGGAGCTAGGATTATATAGGAGCTTTACAACAAAGACCAGGTAGTTGGAACAATAGAAGATTGCTTGTTATCTAAAGAATGCCAGGTATCTCAAGTTCAAGGATTTAGTGCTTTTCTATGTATGGGAGGAAGCAAACATTTGGGTCATTGAATTCATTCCTTTGACAAGCACCTAGCTATCTAGGGCCAGTATCCTGTCCTTTCTTATTCTGAGTCCGCTCAGAGGGCACCACTGTGAGTGGCTGCAGAAGCTAGGCTGCAGGCCTGTCCTCGCTGGGGGGTGGCGGCAGCCTCTGATGACTTGGTTTCAGCATTCTTCGTTTACTGACGTGGTTGCAGTATTTTCATTCACATTGTAGTATTTTCATTCACAGACTGAATATGGATAATCTGGAGCCTTGGAAAGGGACCGAGATGGAATTACTGCAGGTAACTTCTACTTTAATAAGCCGTGTGCAAACATAAGCACGGAGGAAGCATACAAAAGGATTTGGTGGTGTAGGGAAGGGTTTCTGCACATTACAGGAGAAGGCAAGGCAGAATTCCTCTTTGTGGGCAGGGACGTGAGTCCACCTTTCTTTTCTGTAGTGGTTTCTGAGAAAAGTTTATGGTAATTCACCAACATTGACAAACGGTGGCACACATTGCATTCAAGAGCTGGCCGGCTGCAAACTTGTGTATTGGACAGGTGGATTTCATAGGCAAGTGGTCAGGTGGATGGGAGAGAGATGGAGCCCAGGACTGGGCCCAGATTCAGGTTTAAATCACCATTTCCTCACCATAGGGCCTTGGACTAGAATGTAACCTTCCTTAAACTGTTGGTGAATCTGTGAAATGGGCATGATAATATTGGTTCTTCCTGGGTTTGTTGTAAGTTCTAAACAGCATTATAACACACATGAAGCACTTAACCCACTGGCACTTAGCAGTGTTCACTGTGTGTGGTCGCCTAGCTTGGCGTGTGTCAGAGCCGTAAAGGCAGCACGTGTCTGTTGAGGGCGCACTGGTGGCCCCTTGAACAGGTTGTGAATTTGGTGACTTCCTTTAATCCTTGTAACTCTGTGTGCCATGGGCAGTTATTTTCATGGACAGATGAGGAATCTCAGGGTAAAGAAGACTGTGTAATTTGCCCAAAGTCAGACCATAATTTTGGGTGCAGGGGCCTCGGTTCAGCATGGGCCCCTGGGCTTTCTGCCCTCTCCGTTCAGCACCAGAGCCAGACATGGGTTCGCCTGTCTCCCAGCCCAGAATATCCAGCAGACAGCAAGACACACCTGGCCCTGTGCTGCTTGAGCAAAAACTCCGGAGGGGAGGCAGGTACTAAAGGGATAAACATAAAAACAGACGACTGCAAACTGTGATCAGCTCTGAGAAGGAAAGGAACACGTCTCGCCGTGCAGAGCTGGGAGCTTTCCCGTCAGGGCTGCTCTTGGGGCCTTCATCTCAGCTAAACAAGCTCTGCTGCTGCATCAAGGCAGGAAGGAAGGGCGCGTGTGACCAGGTAGACTGGGCCTCGTTGATCATTCTCATTCCCCATTCAGCGGCAGCTGTCACGGGCACTTATCTAGTAAACAGATGTCGGCCATAATCATCATGCACTTTACTCAGTAGTTTTATTGGCCCCACCTTTGAGATGAGGTCATTGAAGCTGGGGAGTTTGTTGCATGCCCGTGGTCACCTTGGAAATACCCCCACTGGACTTTAAACATAGACTGGCATGGCTGTCATGCCCCAGCCCTGTGGATGGCATTGTGTAGCTTCTCCCAAGTGGCCCAAATGACTGACATTGACTTTCTTAATTCGTAGGAAATGGTATGTGACAATAAGTGAAATAGTAAGAAATTATTTGGAAAAAAAAAACACAATACTTCCCCAGCTGGGGGGCGTACCCAGTGTCACACACCCCACTCACTGCCTGGCACCTCCTCCCTGCCGACTCCGTGTTCAGAAGCCACTCTGAGCCTTTGAAGAACATTTTGCCTCATGACACTGTTGACTAAGACCTGCGACCTCTCTGTCCCTGGTTAACTCTCTCTTCAGAGCCATTTAAATTTTATGCAGGCTCCTCCACTCAGATGTAAGACTAGACTCTTTAAACTTCTTGATGCAGCTCCTTAATGAGGATCTTGTGAAGGAAACCTAGTCAAAACCAGGGATGTATGCACATAGTGACTGTAACCTCAGCACTTCGTGAAGTTCAGAATCAGAGGGGTGGGAGACTCAGGAAAGGCTTTTTTAAGGTAGCAAGGGGAAAGTGAAAGGACGCAGGCTGTGTGAGACTAAAAGATCTCGGTCCCAGCCAGCAAGGCACCTGCGTTCAGGATGGTGTGTGGAGAGTGCAGAGTTCTCACAAAGAAAGAAGTGGTGGGATGGGAGGGAGGACAGTTAGGTTCTTTACTGGGGAAGGAAAAAGTGGGCTGAACATTTCCTGGTTGAACAAGAGGACTGTGACATGATGTGCTTGTATTTTGGAGAGAAGGGTTTTGTGAGGACAGGCCTAGGGAGAACGCTCTGTGGCTGGGGAGTCAGCACAACAGGGAACCACAGAGACCCGGGCAGACCCCAGGGCCCCTGCTGGGGGAGGGGCTGCCCGCCAATTCGAGCCCTGGGGGCTGCATCTGTCCCTTAGCTGGGTCCTCAGAGCTCCCTTCACAACCCAGTCCTGTTGATACAAGAAAAAGAAATGTGGGGCATGAGAAGGGCTGTGTCCCAGGCATTGGTTGAGCCCCTGGGATGTGCCCCACCAGATGTGGGTCTTTGGCTTCATGCAGGAAAGTATTCAAGAGAAAGCCACTGTTGAGTAAAGGTAGATTTATTCAGAGAGAGAAATTGAAAGGCAAGAGAAAGGCCACGAGATGTGGGGGTTGGATGCTCAGATTAAAAGTAGGTACACACTCCACAGACAGAGTGTGAAACTTCTCCGAAGAGGGAGAGAGAGGGGTGACCGAGAGGCGGTGCTGTGTTGCTGGTTTTCATGGGCTTGGTGGCTTCATATGCTAATAAGTAGAAGGACCAGCCTTAGGGCAAGGGGCAGGGATTCCCAGGGAGTTGGCCATTTCCCACCCTTTGACCTTTTGTGGCTAGCCTTGGGACTGCCATGGTGCCTGGGGGCGTGTTATTCACCATGTTACTATTACAGTGGGTGTATAATGAAGCTCAAGCTCTGCTAGAAGTTAAATCTCTTCATCCTGAGCCTCAAGGCCTATTGGGGTTTGAATCCTTCGCCATTTTGATGTTAATTGCTGTGGCCTTCCTTGAATGGCTGTGCTCTGCCCCCTTCCATCCTGTCTCACTGTGATGACACAGAGAGAGCAAAGGCCGGGCCCTGCCTGTGCTCCTGCACTTAACAGGGGGTGGAGTGGGGTGGGCTGAGGATGATTCAGCGGTGAGAAGGATGTTTCAGATTTTCCCACGTGGGACATGGGGACCTGCCAGCAGCCACCGCAGATTTATCTCACGGGCATTATGGCTTCTGTCACTCATCTTTTTCTATTTTCCGTTTTTTTTTAAGTATTTAATCTAAATTTAATATCAGATTTTTTTAGGAAAGAAATTTCTTTTACTTTTCTTTGGGGCTCTTTTTGGGGGGGTAGGTAATTAGGTGTATTTATCTGTTAGTGGAGGCCCTGGGGCTTGAAACCAGGACCCCGTGCACGCTGAGCGCACGCTCTACCACCCGCCCCATCATCTTTTTCTTTCTGCTTTAGCTGCCAAGAATCTTACAGCTGAATTTCTAGTCGGCCTTTAACACTTGTCCTGACTTCATGGCATCCATTTTTATGACTTTACCTCCGCCTGGTTTCATTTAAGTATTGAATCTCCATTTTCTCTTCACTCTCACATTTGTCTTTTTGTTGTTATGGTTGTTAAGCTGTGTTTAAAAAATTGTTTAATTTCTCTTTTAGCAGGAGGCTGAAAGTAAATAAACATGTAAACAAACATCACACTTATATGCTTTTATACATTCTAAGCTGTTTAGTAGTTATTTAAAAACCGAATTGAATATTAAAGTGATAACATTTTTAAATTATTTTTTATAAAGTTATAGCTGATTTACAATATGATATGTTTCAGGTGTACAATAGATGCTCCATTTATAGTTATTGTAAAACATTGGCTGTATTCCCTCTGTTGTAAGATACATCCCTCTAGCGTGTTTATGTTACATGTAGCAGTTTGTATAAGAAAGTTGGGTAATGCAGAGTCTGGGGCGTGGATGTGTGTGACCCAGGTTTACGCTCACCCTGCCTGTCAGAGCCCAGGCCCTCACTCCTGTCTGCATGGGAGCGAGTGGAAGCAGCTCTCATCAGCGCTGGCACCACCCTCTGAGTGGCAGTGACAGCAGTGACTGTGGACATGCAAAGTGTTGTTCCAGGAGCTTTATATGCATTTCTGCATTTCATATTTAAAGCCCTCCTGTGAGGAATCGTTTTATGTATTTTTAATGAATAATACACTTTATTTTTATTTTGATAGAGTCCGGAAAATTTACAGGGGTAGTACAATGAACACTTAGATACACTTCACCTAAAAGGGCAGTATTTGCCCTTTTGGGTCTGGCTTATTTTAGTATACTGTTTCAAGGTTCATCCAGGTTGTAGCCTGAATCAGTGTTACGGAAATGACAGGCCAGCCAAGAAACAAGCACCACTCGGAGCGTTGGAGTACTCAGATTTATTACACTGGTGGGCTCAGAGGGACTTCTGCTCTGAAGCTCTGAGCACCTCCAAGACGTGCACATGAGGTTTTATAGGGTTAATTACAAGTATGGGCTATTAGCCAATAAGGCTCAAACGACAAAAAGCAAGGAATCAGTACACTAGAGCTTATCAATTCGGAACAGATCACGTTACTGACACTTGTTGAGCTTGGATTTACGAGTTAGCTTGTTAGCCCAGTAAACTGACACTAAACTTCAGATTTACGAGTTAGCCCGGCAGAACTTAGATCAGTAAATCGACACTTATCACACTTAGATTTGTGACTTAGCTCGTTAGCCCAGCTGGGCTTTTCCTTCACATTCCCCCCTCTTGATGCTTTCACAACCCTTGTTGGAGTAAGCATCATCATTTACCTGTTGCAGGGGCTCATAATTGGAGGCTAACATCTGAAGTTTTATAGCCTCTATTTGCTCACTGACAAAGTGGGTCAGGAAGCTTAGGACACAGGGCCTAAATAGCAGAACTGCAAAAATCAGGAGTAAGGGACCTATGAACGGTGCCAGCCAGGAGGTCCAGCCCCAGGGGCCTGTCCATCGGCTCTTATCTAAAATGTTTGTTTCTTTTTTAACTCGGTCTTGTAACTCTTGAACCATTTCTCTGACAATTTCTGATTGATTGGCATAAAAACAACACTCTTCGTTTAGGAAGAGGCATAGTCTCCCCTCTTTGGCCGTAAGTCCAGACCCCTCCTGTTTTGTAAGTCCACCTCAGCCAGAGAGTCAATCTGATTTTGCAGAGTTCCCAGGGTTTCTGCTATTTGTTGGAGACCGTGGCTGAATTCACCTGTAAGCTGAAATTACAGGTTGGTACATGGACCACTTGTCACCCGGTTCCATGCAGGTGCATTGTAAAGCCAAGGGGAGTGAGGGCATTAGCGTCAGTAACATAAGCCTTATGAATATCTTAGACATGATGCTCCAGTGATGGCACTAATTATAACAAGGTGTAAAATAGCTACCAGGATTCTATGGCCTATGTTCCAGTCAGGTGAGGCGGCGCTAGTTAGCCCCACTGCTAGTAAGCAGACTAGTATAGCAAACAAGGAAAGAGGCAAGGGAGCACAAAATTAATACATTTAACAGCTGCGTTGAGCTTTCCTCAAGCTTCAGCCGTGCGCTGACTAGCCAGCCTCCGGGTGTGGCTAGAGCAGGGCTCGTCAATCTTCAAGCTTCTTTTTCTCAGGGCTGCTGCAAGGAGTGTGGCTTTCTGCTTCATTCGCTGGTCTGCTTCTCATTGGGCTTCCCGTTCTCGGTTTACAAAAACTTTGTTTGCTACTTCCAGCAGCTGTGTAGCATTCATCCCTGCGAATCCATCCAGTTTTTGGAGTTTCCGGCATATATCGGTATGATTGGGCTACGAAGGCAGCGTTGACCATCCGCTGGTTTTCTTGGGGCTCAGGATCAAAAGGAGTGTAGACTCGGAATGTTTCACATAGACTATCATAGAAGTCAGTGGGGGTTTCTTCTGGCCTCTGGGTCACCGTGGTCATTTTAGACATTTTAGTTGGCTTCTTGGCTCCTGCTCTTAGCCCTTGTAGGATGGCCTCCCAGTACTCACGTAGTGCTTCTCTTCCTTCTTTGGTGTTAAAGTCCCAATCTGGTCTGGTGTCAGGGGCATGTGTTGTGGTCCATCCCTCAACATCCATTGTGTCCCCAGGGGCCCGGCCCTGCAGCCATTTTCGTGTTTTAGTGAGAATGTGTCCCCTCTCCTCTGTATTGAAAAGAGTCAGAAGCAGCTGGCGGACATCTTTTCAGGTGGGCCGGTGAGAATGGAAGATAGACTCTACGAGGTCAATCATAGCCTGTGGCTTTTTGGAGTAGGAAGGAGCGTGATGGCACCAATTGAGAAGGTCTGTGGTGTTAAAAGGTTGGTAGTAGAGTACAGGGTGCCCGGGCTTAACAGTCCCATCTTCCCCAACTTGCTGCGGCCCTTGTATCTCCCGCAGCAGCATTTGGAGGGCCGGTGGTGCTGGCTTCCCAGCTTGTGCTGAGCGGATTCTCCTTCCTATGGCTCAGGCTGGGGGCTGGGTTCTGCCTCTGGGTCCTCAGGTTGGGGAGGTGGTGACACAGAGGGTGGTGGTTTCCCCAATGGGACTGGAGGTGTCTGTACCCTGGAGACATATGGAGGGGGTAGTCATATCTTGTCTTCTGCGTCTCCCTGGAAAATAGGCTTTTTTTCTGTCTGTCTTTTTGTCCTGGACTGGCTGTGCTGCTAATATCTTGCATTGTCCAGGTCCATTTGAGCAGAACCGAATCCATGGGGGTAGAGTCTGGGCGATATTCAGCCAGGAGTCAAAGTAAGGGAATTGATCTGGGTGGCCTGGGGTTCCAGTGATTATTTGATAGACTGCTCGCACTGTTGCTAGGTCCAGAGTTTCTCCTGAGGGCCACCCGACTCCAAAGGCCGGCCATTTACACTCACATAAAGTGTGGAGCCTACCAGGGGTCATTGAATTCCATAGTCTCCTGAGAACCCCTTTTTGAAATTCTTTATCATGAGTCTAGAGTGGTGGGTTTTGACTTAGAGCCTCCCACTCTTTTTAGATGTTTAAGGATAACAGATCTGTTGTTTCAGATGTTTGGGAAGGTAGCCTTTATATCTCTTTTTTTTCTTCACTCCTCAAAACACCAGAGTTCCTAGAGAGACTGCTCTCTTGCTGGGTCTATGAATTGTCTGAAGGTTAATTTGGTTAGGGAGTCTGGGTTCCAGTCACAGCTGATGTCTCTGGAGCTCAAGGCCTCAAGCAGTTCCAGGGACTTTTTTCATTAAATCCTCTCTATATACTGAACTAATGTATCAGGGGCGTGGGACTGACGGCAGATGGTAAAACAAATGGACTAGAAAAGGGAGAGTCCTGGGGGTCTGAGGCTAGGCAAAAGGGACACTACTTGGGTCAGTTCAGTAGGGGAACAATAAGTCTTGGGTGTTCTGTGACAGAATCAGGTAGGAGACTTTCTCAAAGAAATAGCATCCTAGCCTCCGAGGGCACAGGGGCATTGACTCATTGGCTGTCTATGTCCTTTTCCCTCCCAGTGTAGCCACCCTGTGCCAGTGTCGCACACAAGACAAGGGAGGGTTTTCGTTGCGTCCGCCTGGCCGCTCCCCTCGCGGGGACGAAGGTGCCTCTTAGCTTTGGCGGGTCGGTATAAGCTGCTGACTCCGATCGGGACCCTGAGGGACCGATACCGCCCTGAGCCATATGAGGTCACCACGGAACCGCAGGTTGGGACTCACTCAAACTCCGTAGCAGAATGCCATGGAGCTACAAACTCAAGCCTGATCACATGCTTCACAGGCCGCTCATTCACTCTCTCACACACACACACACACAGAGGTTAACAACAGTCCTCCCACCAATACCAATATCCTGTTTCCCGTAGGAGGGGATCCACCTCCTCTTCTGTCCACTGGGACAGGACCTGATACCTGACCTGATTTCCCCGTCTGAAATGCCATCAGATGGAGAGCCTGTAGGAGGAGATCAGCCTCCTCTTCTGTCCAATGGGACAGGACCTGATTCCTCCCGGGGGTTCCTACCTTGTCCGGACGGCCACCTGGTGAGTCTGTCCGTCCCTCCATGGAGTCTGGCTCTGGTTGTAGCCCAGCCACCTGGGGGGGACGAGTTGCCGTCACGAAAGAGAACCCGGAATACCGTCGGGCGGCGCCACCTCGTTCGCTGCCGGAGTCCCGTCCCCCGGTCGGCCGGAGCCACCAGTCCAGCAGCTCAAGGGGCCGGCGTGGTTGTATCTCGCTGGGGGCCTCCAGAAATGTTACGGAAATGACAGGCCAGCCAAGAAACAAGCACCACTCGGAGCGTTGGAGTACTCAGATTTATTACACTGGTGGGCTCAGAGGGACTTCTGCTCTGAAGCTCTGAGCACCTCCAAGACGTGCACATGAGGTTTTATAGGGTTAATTACAAGTATGGGCTATTAACCAATAAGGCTCAAACGACAAAAAGCAAGGAATCAGTACACTGGAGCTTATCAATTCGGAACAGATCACGTTACTGACACTTGTTGAGCTTGGATTTATGAGTTAGCTTGTTAGCCCAGTAAACTGACACTAAACTTCAGATTTATGAGTTAGCCCAGCAGAACTTAGATCAGTAAATCGACACTTATCACACTTAGATTTGTGACTTAGCTCGTTAGCCCAGCTGGGCTTTTCCTTCACATCAGTAATTTATTCTTTTCGCTCAATAATATCCTTTTTCTTTTTTTTGTTTTTGGTCTATTTAAAAATATTTTCATTGAAGTCTAGTCAGTTTATAATGTTGCATCAGTTTCTTGTGTACAGCACAACATTTCAGTTATATAGGAGCATACATGTATTCATTTTCATATTCTTTTCCAACATAAGTTACTATGAGATATTAAATATATTTCCCTGTGCTATACAGCATAAAGTTGCTGTCTATTCTGTGCATAGTCAGTATCTGCAAATCTTGAACTCCCAATTTATCCCTTCCCACACCCTCTCCTCTCTGGTAACCATAGTTTGCTTTCTATGTCTCTGTGTCTGTTTCTGTTCTGTAGATAAGTTTGTCTTTTGTTTGTTTGTTTGTTTGTTTGTTTTAGATTCCACATATGAGCGATCTCATATGGTATTTTTCTTTCTCCTTCTGGCTTACTTCTCTTAGAATTACATTCTCCAGGTCCATTCATGTTGCTGGAAATGGCATTATTTTATTATTTTTTTATGGATGAGTAGTAGTCTATTGTATAAATATAATACAACCTCTTTATCCAGTCATCTGTCAGTGGACATTTAGGTTGTTTCCATGTCTTGCTATTGTAAATAGTGCTGCTGTGAACATTGGGGCGCAGGTGTCTTTTTGAATTAGGGTTCCTTCTGGGTATATGCCCAGGAGTGGGATTGCTGGGTCATATGTGAAGTCAGTTTTTTGTCTTTTGAGGAGTCTTCATACTGTTTTCCACAATGACTCCACCAAACTGCATTTCGACCACAGTGTAGGAGGGTTCCCGTTTCTCCACAGCCTCTCCAGCATTTATTGTTTGTGAACTTCTGAATGATGGCTATTCTGACTGGTGTGAGGTGATGCTTGATTGTAGTTTTGATTTGCATTTCTCTGATAATGATATTGAGCATTGTTTCATGTGCCTATTGGCCATTTGTATGTTTTCATTCAAGAAATGTTTCTTTAGGTCTTCTGCCCATTTTTGGATTGAATTATTTGTTTTTCTTTCTTATCAAGTGTAAAAGCTGTTTATATATTCTGGGAATTAAGCCCTTGTCAGTCTCATTTATTGCAAATATTTTCTCCCATTCCATAGGTTGTCTTTTTGTTTTGCTTATTGTTTCCTTTGCTGTGCAAAAGCTTGTAAGTTTAATTAGATCCCACTTGTATATTTTTGCTTGTATTTCTATTGCTTGAGTAGACTGCTCTAGGAGAACGTTGCTGAGATGTATGTCAGATGTTTTGCCTACGTTTTCTTCTAAGAGGTTTATAGTGTCTTGTCTACATGTTTAAGTCTTTAAGCCATTTTGAATTTATTTTTGTGTATGCTGTGAGGGAGTAGCCTAACTTCATTGATTTACATGCAGCTGTCCAGTTTTTCCTGCACTATTTGCTGAAGAGGCTGTCTTTACTCCATTGTATGTTCTCACCTCCTTTGTCAAAGATTCAATGACCAAAAGTTTGTGGGACTATTCTTGATAATTTTGTGTATCCATTCATTGATGGATGGATATTGTTTGTAACTTTGGCTACTCTGAATGATACTGCCATGAATATTGATGTGCAAGTTTTTGTGAGAATATGTTTTCATTCTGTTGGCTGTAGAGCTGGCCCACCTTATGTGTAGTTTCCACTTCATGGATCCAGATGGCTGGTAGTAAAGGGACTCGAACTTCCTTGGATTATGGAATCCAGGATGGGGGGTTCCTGAAACCAACCCCCCGAGGATACTGAGGGATGACTCTACATGTAGGAGTGAAATTGCTGAGCCATATAACTCTAACCTTTTGAGGAAACACCAGACTTCTCCAAAGAAGCTGCACCATTGTCCCTTTCCACTGGCCACAAATGAGGTATCTCTGCCTCCTGACCAACACTTGTTATTGTCCATGTTTTGATTATAACCATCCTAGTGGGTGTAAAATGAGATCTCATTTTGATTTTGATTTAGCTAATGATGCTGAGCATCTTTTCATATGCTTATTGGCCATTTGTGTATCTATTTAAATCCTTGGAAAATTTAAAAAATTGGGTCGATTTTCTTTGTATTGTTCAGTTGTAAGCATTTGTTATATATCCTGGATACTAGTCTCTTATTAGATACAAGCTTTGAAAAATTTTTCTCCTATTCTGCAGATTGTTGTTTCACTTTGCTTTTTTTAAACATTAAAACAATTTCTTTATAGGAGAGGTAATTAGATTTATTTATTTATTTATTTATTTTTTGCCAAGCACACACTCTATCACTTGAGCTACCCCCTTCCACTTTCATTTCACTTTCTTGATGATGTCCTTTGTAACAAAAAGGTTTTAATTTTGATGAAGTCCAGTTTATCTGTTTTTTTCTTATCACTTGTGCTCTTGGTATTGTATCTAGGAAACCATAGCCTATCCTAGGACCACAAAGATTTATACTATGTCTTCTTTTAGAAAGTTTATAGGCTTAATTTTTACGTTTCTGTCTGTGATCGATTTTGAATTAAATTTTATTGGTTATATACAATAGGGGGATCCAGATTCCAGATTCGTTCCTTTGCCTGCAGATACCCAGGTGTCCCTGCACCATTCGTTGAATAGACTATCCTTTCAATGGAGTGTTGTTGGCACCCTTGTGGAAAACTGACTGTAAACGTAAATTTCCCCCCCCCCTGGATTTTTTATTGTGTCTCATAGATTTAAAGTGAGTCCTCCAACTTTGCTCGTCTTTTTCAAGATTGTTTTGGCTTTCCTGGGTCCCTTGTACTTCCATATGAATTTTGGGATCAGTTTTTCAATTTTTGCAAAGAAGTCAGCTGGAATTTTGATAGTGATTCCATTGCATTTGTAGATCACATTGGGGAGTCTTAACATTTTTAACAATATTGTCTACAATTCCATGAATATGGGATGTCTTCCATATATGTAAATCTTTTAAATTCTTTTTCAGTGATACTTCAAAATGCTCAATGTACAAATCTTGTAAATTTTTGTTAAATGTATCTCTCATTTTATTTTTAATGCTGTTGTAAATGGAAAGTCTGAGCTTCTTAAGGGTGGGAGTATATATCCATTTGTTTATTTCTAGGATTCCTACACAGCAAATACACTAGGTTTATATTTGCTACATAAATCTATCCACAACTCTTCCCACCCCCGTGTTATAAGAAACCAAGACCCAGGTTAAGCTACCTGAACACCTATGTGGAAGTGAGAAATGAGACCCTTGGGTGGGGCACAGTGCAGATGATACTGAGAGCTTATTCAGGATGGCTTCATCTTAATTTCTTTTAAATAATCCTTTCAGTGTATATAGTCAGATACATTAAGAACATGCCCTTTTGATGTACAGAGGATCTAAGACTATCATTTTCAATTAATTTCTAGTGAGAGTGTTGTACTTGAAACCTAATTTGCATCAATCTTTGAAGATTTATGTTTCAGGAGCTTTGACTAAAGAACACCTGTCTTTATTCAATAACGACAACTAAATGCTCAAACAACATGTAAGAGTTTGAGCAAACTGCCCCCGCCCTGTAGTGCTGGGTGGCTGCAGCTGTAACTGGAGTCAGCGCTTACCTTTCTCAGTACGCTTGTGCTGATCTGGTCAAAGGGGTTGGTCCAACACTTTGTCTGTAGTCTGTTGGACAAATCCGAAAAACATTGATTTAAGGTTCCTGGAATGGAATCTATTCTTATTAATATTAAGTAAGCACATATTAAGTGCTTACTGTATGTTGGGAATTGTCCCTCAGCCTCACATGAATATTATTTCTCTTAAAACCTCACATATTTCCTTGTTATTCCCACTTTACAGATAAGGAGACTGAGCATTAGGTTTTCTCTCTTTTGGGGGGAGCTCATTATCAATGACTGCAAGTTGTAAGGAAAAAGATATTGATTCATCCTGAGAAAATATTTTTCTGAGAGTCAGCAATGAAGAGGGTGACCACTGAAGAGGGTGATCATTGTTCGAGTGAGACGAGCCCCGGGTTGTACGGAGTCAGCATCCCTGTCCTGGACACGGCCCGTGTAGAGCTGCGTGGTGGGTGAGGCGGCAAGGCCGCGCAGGAAACGAGGATGCCGGGCCGTTGGGCTGTGCTCAGGCCTGGTGAGGCTTTCTCTTAAGGGCAGTGGACCGTCATTGACAGATTTTAAGTAGAGGAGTGGGGTGCTCTTGTAGATCACTTTTGTGCTTGTAGAATGCTTGGAAACATTTAGAAGGCTCGGCAGGAGGTGATGTGATGAGTCAGAGTAGGGTGGCTGCGAGGTGTAACAGTGTTCAGTTTTCAAGTGGTTTTCAGTCCCAGGTTTGTGGCTCAGTAGCCGTGTCACTTTGGATGATGCACTCAAGGAAGTGAAACAATTTACCTAATCAATTGAAGCAGTGATGTACCCAATTCCCAGGACTATTGTGGACATCCAGCGAGATAACATGTGCACAGTGTGCAGCGTGGTCCCCAGCACAAAGTCAGTGCTGAGGGAGTGCCAGTGAGTAGCTGGTAGGACAGGTGTGGGTGGTGGGACTCAGTGACTGAGGAAATCTTAGCCCTGAAGTAGGGGTCCAGGCACATCTGTGAGTGATGGGCCTGAGCTGGGAGAGGCAGGGAGACCTTCCCCCACGACCAGGGGCCCTGGGCAGGACGGCTATGGGAGGAGCACCGTGAAGTCAGCTCTTTGTAGGTAGAGTTGGAGGTGCCCTTGAGACATCTAAGTGCAGTGTCATGAGCTCACAGTGGAAGTCTGGGCCCGGGCTGTGCATTTTCCTATAATCTCAATCCCTAAGGATGCCGAGATATTGATCACTGAACGTGAAGACATACTTTAAAGACAACTGAATGGTAGTATCATCTCTGTCATCAAAGCTCACGTCTCTTTATTCATCACTCACTTTGCTAATTGGGTACTTACAGGGCTCACTTCACCGCCCTCCCCTGGGCTCAGGCTCCATAGTAAAGAGCTAGTGAGCCTCCCTCTTTCCCGGAAGAAGACACATTTAGCTGGTAGACTTATGTACCTCTCCAGACTTAGACTTTTACTTTGTTATTTTAATTCTATTTTCTGTTGGCCATCTCCTGACAGGAGAGACGTTTTACCTCATGCTCATGTTTCAATTAGATATTACTGAGAATTGCTGATCTGATCCATAGTGTATGTATTTTATTAACTTTGTAGAGTACTTATCATTTTTCTGTCTTTGCCCTTTAATTTTGTATGCCCCTTCAAGGCTCTGTCTTATTTGGGGCCTTATTTTTTTTTAATTAAAAAATTTCTGTTAGTTAAGAAAACAAAAGCAAAGAAAAAATGCACATGATACCTAAATTTAGAAAATATCTGGTGTGTTTTCTGTCTCGGCAATGGAGGGTTCTAGAAACTCGTGAAAACCTTCATTACACAAGTTCCTTAAAATGCTGATTAAGAAATAAAACCTTCCTTCCTTATCTTTCAAGCTGCACAGCTAATTGTCAAGAAAGTGAGGGGAAATCCTCAGAATCCAAGACGAACCAGAAAGAGGGGGTTCTGGGAGGTAAGCGAGACTTAGAAGCCCTGGGAGGCCAGTTGGCTCCTGAACTGAGTTTCAGTTGTCCTGACAGGAGGGCAGGAGGTGAGCCCCAGGCCTCTCACACTGGGAGTTGGATGGCTGATCATATGTAAGGCCAAGCCCATCCTGAGGAGCCTGCTTTACTAAAGGGTGAACTAGAGAAAAACATTCCTCAAGGCAAGAAAGTAAGGAAAGTTAATTTTTTTGGAAGAGGGGAAAAGTAACAAATCCAAAGTAAGGATTTAGTTTAAAGCTGTTCTGGCATGACAGTGACCACAAACTCCTGGCATAAAAGCACAGCTCTTCCTGGAATGAGAAGATGTTTTGAATGAATCAGTGAACAGCCATTCTGAAAAAGGCCTCCAGAGTCTTCTGGATCAAGATGCTGGACCCAAACACTACTCTTCCAAGGTCTCATTTAAATAACCAGCAAGGTTTTAGAGGAAAGAAGCTATAATCATAGCTCTATTTATTGACATTACAGTATGCTAGGAATTCAGAGGTGACTATGGAGTTGTCTCCTCTTTTATGGACCTTACTTTCTGTTTGGGGAGACGCACTGACATAGTCGGGGAGCTGTGTGGAGGGAGGTGTTAGTCTGTTGCAATTAACCAGGAGAGGAGATTAAGAAAGCAGTGAAGGGTGGGTGAACTTTTTAGCTGAGGACAGTCTTGTTCTGTTGGCTTTTAATTGCAGGCTCGATGAGTTGTCACTGGAGGGAATAGATCTTAAGGACGATGGACTTAGCTCAGGCCTCTTCAGAAAGGACAAGTGAACCTGGAGAAAGACAGTCAAATCTGTGCAGACATTGAAGTCCACGTGAACGTGCTGTATCCCTGAGCCAAAGATAGGACAAGTAGGCAACACTTCTTGAGGACAGAGGAGTGGTTTTTAAGGTTCTCCAAGAATGAATCCCAAGGAACCGGGATGGCCAGTTGTCAAACTGTGACTTTGCTCTTTGGACGGTGTACCCACCGAGGATATTGGCCGTTTATAGGTTTTCATTTCTCTTTAATACTTGTCAGGTGATGAGGACGTGGGCACAAGCATTTGACACCTTGTCGAGGTGACTTTGGGTACCTGCCTAGAAGCGCGGGCCCAGCTACAGCTGCGTCACACATCTTGCCGCCCATCCCGCTCCCCGGCTCCGTGATCACGGCAGAGTGGTTCCTTGTTGACCTGTCCGTCTCCTCTGTGACATCATAACCCATCAAAAGACCGGAGCGTATTAGCTTGGCTTTGTTCTTTTCCATCCTTCTCTTCGAATGATGATGACTGATAGTGGACCCAGTAATGTTAGCAGATGTTTCACAAGTAGGGCTCTCAGTACAAACCTTGTAATCCCCACTGTGTGATCTAGAGAAGAAAGTTACATTCTTTCCAAATTGTTTTGATGCACTTATGTGGGAAATTGGTGTAAGATTGAATATGTATTTCCTCTCTGAATCATCACAGCTAGAGGTGAATGTTTGTAGACATGGAATGTGTTTTCTGTATTTGAACTGTAAGGTCCCCTAATTTCTCCCCAGCTTTTTAAAGTCATCACTGGAGTGCTAACTTCAGAGCGTCCCAAAGCATCCACCACTGCCTGTTCTTCAGACACTGTGAGTTTCCAAGTTGGAGAAGGCTGCTAGCTGGTGAGGCATTCTCTGGCACATCTCTGGCTGGCTGATGTGGGCTTCGCACCCAAGACTTGGCAGACAGTAACTAACCAAGATCACGTCCATTTCTGGGACACTCATGGAGGATTTTAGACCTATGCTAGTGGCATACGTTATTTCATTTAGTTTTCCCAACAATCATAATTAGATTTTATCACCTGTATTAATAAGGAAACTGTCAAAGCGAGTGACATGCAGACTTCAGACTGGAACTCGGGTCTTTCTGATCCCTGTCTCTATTCCCTCCGCGGCCTATCCTTCCAGCTGGCCAGGAGACTCTTCCTCTGTCTTGAGTTTCCCGCTGATGTTACCACTCTGTTTCTAGGAGAGGAAAAGAAGTCTAAACTTACTTTCCAGTTGGAAATGGAATGGAGAGTTAACGTTGGAAGCCGGGAGAGTCTGTCCTGTGATGAAGCGGTCTCCGAGCCACTTCCATGGGGACGTCACGTCACTGTCTGGGCCCCTTGCACAGCCTGTGCACAGGTGATAAGCCAGATGTGCCGAGCAGTCCTCCCGGACAGGGCAGTGCATTGGAAATGAGTTTGGGGATTTGGTTTCATTTCATAGGTTCCTGAGGGCCTTGGCCTGGCACTTTGAGTGGGACCATTCCCTGTCCCACAGACTCGTGCTCTGGGCCCGTGCAGACCTGACGTGGCCTCAGCCTGAGGCTCAGGGCCCGTGGTGATGAGGGGCATTTTAGTCCAGGGTCTGCGGAGGCTCTGACACTTCTGGGTCGTGGGACTTTGTCCAGGATGATAATAATTCCTCCCCGAGGTTCAGATTTCCTTGCCTGTGAGCCGGGGTAGTAATAGTTTCTGAGATGACTGTAATGATTCAGTAAGGGGCACAGCGTGTGCTGGCAGGTAGCTGGTGCTTAAGGAGCAGAAGTCGCAGTCACTCTGTCAGCCTCTCACTGTGTGCTCTGTGCTTTGAGAGGTTGTGTGTTTGGTGAAAGTCCCGCCCAAACCCTAGGGTCTAGATGAACTGTTGTTCCTTTACTTTCCCTTCCTTTTCCTCTTTCTCTTCCCTGTGTCTCATGTTTAGGGAGCAGATTCCTCTGTTTCAGGGAATATGGGCCTTTCTAGAAAAAGGACAGGCTGAACATGGAGAGGTGGGGCCCAGAGGGGGTCTGGAGAGTCTGCACAGCGCTGCTTCCCTGCGTTTCTGCATCCGGTCCCGTCAGTGCACAAAGACAGCCTTCCTCTTCCTTCCTGTGTCATCGAGTCTCTGTTTTATGGGAAAACCATTTTTACGTATCTATTTTCACTTACATGTTTCGTTCAGATGCTTGTTCCTTTTCTCCCTGTGCTTCAGCGTTCCGAGGAGAGAATTCAGCAGTGCAGCATCCTCTCCGAGCTCTATGAGTTGATCGGCTTCTACCGCAAGTCCGCCTTCTTCAAGCGGGTGGCCCCCGTGCAGCGCGCGGCCCCCGGCATCCCGGAGCCTGGTGGGAAGGCCTGCTACCGACTCCTTCTGCAGATGCTTCCTGGCTACAGTCTGTCGCTGGACCTGCAGGACTTCAGCAAAGTTGTTGGAACTAAAACATTGCTTCAGTCCCATTAACCATGCCTGGTTTGGGCCCTGCTGTCCTGTCTCATCAGGGTGAATTCTGATTCGTGCAGAACAGGGCTCTGCAGACTTTTTCTGTCAAGGGCTTGGGAGTAACTCTTTCAGGGACTGCAAACTTCCTGATCTCTGGTGCAGCTGTTCAGCTCTTCTGTTCAGACCCCAGAGCAGCCGGACAATCCACACAGCCACAGAGCTTTATTCACAGCAGTGGCTGGGGCCGGATTGTGTGTGTGAACTGCAGTTTGTCCCCACAGCCTTCTCACTATTGACGCCTGCACCAGAGCGTGCATTTGTGACAATGGGTGAACCTACACTGACACGTCATCATCACCCAGAGCCCAGACGACACTAGGATTTACACTTGGTGGTGTGCACTCTGTGGGTTGGGACAGAAGTACAGTGACATGTATCCACCGTCACAGCATCATACAGAGTAGTCTGTCTTAGTGACCCTAAAAATGCTCCGTGCTGCACCTCATTCATTGCTCCTTCCCCTCTAGCCTCTGACAGCCACTGATCTTTTAGTCTCTGTGGTTTTGCCTTTCCCAGAACACCATACAGTTGGAATCAGACAGTTGCGGAACCTTCCCAGATTGGCTTCTTTCACTTAGTAATATGCATTTAAGGTTCCTCCATGTCTTTCCACGCCTTGATAACTCATTTCATTTTAGCACAAAATAATAGTCCATTTTCTGGCTGGACCACAGTTTATCCATTCACCTACTGAAGGACAGCTTAGTTGCTTCTGAGTTCTGGTGATTATGAATAAAGCTGCTAGTAACATCTGCATGCAGATTTGTGTGTGGACATAAGTTTCCATTTCATCGAGTAAACCCCAAGGAGCACAGTTGCCGGATCGTATGGTAGGAGTACGTTTAGTTTTGTAAAAAATTGCCAGACCACCTTCCAAAGCATCTGGGCCCTTTTACATTCCCACCAGCAATGCATGAGAATTCCTGTCGCTCCACATCCTCACCAGCATTCGGTGCTGTCAGTGTTCTGCGTTTTGGCAGTTCTGACAGGTGTGCAGTGGTACCTCGCTGTTTCAGTCTGCATCCCCTTGATGACAGATGCTGTGGAGCATCTTTCCATAGACTTCTTCGGCATCTAGATTTCTTCTTTGATGAGGTGTGTGTTCAGGCATTTTGCTCATTTTTTAATCAGCTTGTTCATCCTTCTTGTTGAGTTTAAAGAGATTTTGGTATATTCTGGATATCAGCCCTTTATCAGTGTGCCCCTGCCCTTCACCTGCAGCACCGGAGTTGTCCTTTTGGTCTCAGTGGAGTGTCAGCTCTTCAAAGAGGTTCCCTGTCTTCCCTCAGCCTAAATACTGTCCTTGTATTTTTCACTTTCATTGACTCATTTTGTTCTTTTTAAATAGAATTTCCCATAAATTGTAAGTACATGAAATAAAAAAAGGACAATGATTGAACACCGCCTCCCCCACCAGTCTGTGTGCCCTGTGAGAGCAGAGGCCCTGTCCCCACTCACCGTGTCCCATGACAACACATGGCACATTTCCATGTAAAATTGTGTAGCGTGGGGCCAAACCTGATGAGCAGCTATGATGACATGTGTTGGCTACCATTTATTGAATAGAGTTTGTTTCTTGATCTTAATTATTATACCACATGAATGAAACATGTTTCTTTTGAAAAATAAAACAACAAAGCACACCTCCATGTGATTGGTAATTTCTACTTAGCTTTCTGATCCAGGAGAGGACGTTCACTATCATTTTGTGGAGGAGGTTGGGGAGGTAAAGTAAGAGGGTGAGATCAAATAAAGTAAAAATGATAACAGTTATCAGCTGGCTTTATTTTCACTAAGACATAAAAGTTACTTTAAACCATATCTCAGCTGTTGTTCTGTTGTTTTAAACATTTCTCATAGAATTAAGTGAAAGCCCACTAATCCCTGAAAGGGAAGTTGTGTGCTCAGGTCCTGAAAAGTGTTTATGTCTATTTCTTGAAATGAATATTTTCCCTGCTGGTTACAGAAAGTCGATGCTGGAACACAGCTGTGCTCTGTGTGTGTCTGCCGGCTTCATGGGCTGCTCACAGTCATTTTCATTTTCTTGTGTTGAAGTGTATGAAGGTTTTCCATCAGATATTTTGCTCAGCCTTTTCCTAAATGAGGGGTTGAATTTTCCACAGGAAATCTTATGAAAGAGAGTGACAAGGCACATGGGTTTCCCAAAAAGCAATAGTTCATGTAATAAACTCTCACATTGGTGAACTTTTTTAATACAAGGGAGGAGAAAATTTTATCTCTGGGTCATATGCCACAAATCTGTCTTAAGAAAAATAGATTCAAATTTTATAGAAGAAGCATTTTGAATCAAGTAGAGATTATGATTTGTACACTATTTGGTGTTAGAACTTATACTCAGACTTATCATAATTGCCTGTGGTAGGAA
Source organism: Camelus bactrianus (assembly GCF_048773025.1). Classification (NCBI taxonomy): domain Eukaryota; kingdom Metazoa; phylum Chordata; class Mammalia; order Artiodactyla; family Camelidae; genus Camelus; species Camelus bactrianus. The sequence goes on along the minus strand of NC_133573.1, from coordinate 3,001,197 downwards.
CTGGATCATTATTTATTTATTTAAAAAAAAATCCACTAGGTGCTATTTGCCCCATTCCTGATGCGGCAGTGCTGAGGTTAGTTAAGTTGGGCCATTTAGAATTCTTAGCTAGGGTTTCGGGACATTGATTTCAGCCTCTTTATCTCTTTTTACAATCTCTTCTTTTGTGTTGGCCTTTGGTCTTTTGACAATGTGGAAATACTGCAAGGATCTGTCTTTCCATTTTTTCCTGTCTTTGTGGGAAAAGATTTCTGTAAGACAGACTACTAGGACATTAAGTTTTCTGTGTGGGTTAAGTTTGGTCAGTTCTAAGGATTTCAATTAATACGTATTAATACTTGCTATTCAGCTAATGATAGTAAAATTATAAAATAACTTAAGTATACATCAATAAGTGTAGTACAATAAGCCCATCACCCAGATTAAGGAATTCACAAACTTTTCCATATTTCCTTTGTTCAGACCTTTTTTCTCTTATTTGTCCTTTGTTGAAGTATTTGACAGCAAATCCCAGAAGACATGTCATTTTACCCTATGTACGCAAGTAGGCATATCTGAAAAATGAGGGTCTTTCCTTTGATCAGGTTTTTCCATTTGACCCATGTGCTCGTTAAGTACCACCTGTATCAGGCATCTCACTAGGCGTTAGGGATACTTGGGGCAATGAGACAGTCCTGGCTCCCAAGGAAGTTAAGGGCTAATGGAAGAAACCAACACAGGAGCTTAGGTGCCTCTCCTAAGATACCTGCTGGATGACACCAATTGGACAAAATTTGTGCACAATACAGTAGGATTCACAGAAGGGACTAGTCAGACTTGTAGGGCAGGCCATGAGAGAGGTGGTCAGCAGGGCTACAAGAGGAGGAATCACTTGATCAGAATCTGAAATCCTTTCTGCCAACCTTTCTACCAAGCCCCCAGGGCCCATCATACACAACCCTGTGCTGTAACTGTTTTTGATTCCTGTTACCACATCTCCTTCAGGAAGTATTTTAAGGTGGAAAATATTTAAAATCAGTAATTGTTGCCAGAAGGGACATAGAACAAGGAACATGGAAACAACACAAATGTCCATCAGCAGATGACTGGATAAAGACGATGTGATACATATATACAATGGAATACTAATCAGCCATAAAAGATGCCATTTGCAGCAACATGGATGGACCTGAAGACTGTCATTCTAAGTGAAGTGGGGTGGAAAGAGAAAGAAAAATGCCATATGACTTCATTTATGAGGACTCTAAAATTAATAGCAATAATAATAAGACCACAAATGAACCAATTATTATTTTGATTTCTTGAATATGTGTAAGCACATCTGACAGTCCTTTGTGATTGGATTACCATATTCTGTTTATTATTCTTTTGTAGTTGTCTTTATTCCTCTGGTAACTGTAAGTTTAAAAATCTAAAGCTCTAATCTGTTCTTAGAAACGATAAGTAGTACATATATGTAAACTAAAAAAATGCAGTATACACTATACATGTATTTATATGCAATATGTATATGTGGAGTTGAACTGTAATAATTATACCTAATAAAACTGAAAAAGAAAAAGAAAAAATTTATTTAAAAAAGTCACCCCTCTTTAGATATTAAAACGTTCAGTTCTGAGATTCTGTTAAAGACAACATGGAAGTGGGCTTTTAAGATTTTCTCCTTGCTCCTCAGTGAGAAGCCTGGGCTGCACAGCTTGGCCGCCACAGGCACCCAGGGCTTGCCGGATTGCTTCTCACTTGTTGGGAGGAAGATTAGCTGCTTGAGGAATATTTATGCTCTTAGAAGTTGCTGAAAACCCCACAGAGCTTCTGTTTACATGGAGTGTATCTGTCAATATACCCCAGTTTAGAAATTAGAACAGAAAATTTTAAACCCAAGAATTGACAAGCACTCGCTGCCCCAGCTCGTGGTCAAAGCAGTGCTGCCACGGTGGCATGTGTTGGTTCTACAAAAAATGCACCGTACACTCAAGAATGAGGGTGAACACACAGATCCCATCTCAGCAATGCTATGAAGAGCTGGGACCCAAAGCACCTAAAACAGTGCTGAAGTCCCCAGATGTCCCAGAACGCACAGAGCCATGGGATCAAGAATCCAGTGTCTCGTGGATCATCAGTCGTGGAGACCGAGTCCTGGGTCAGGAGGAGCAGAAGTAGGGATCCCAGGCACACAGTCCTATTGACAGCAAAGTTTAAAGGTGTTGAATTCACTAAAAGTTTGGGAAAGATTTGCATTTAGAATACTACATTTCCTCTCCTGGAGACGTTAGAAGGATAACACTGATTAATAGAGGATGATTGTAATGGATTAATTATGATACTTATGACGTGAGCTGCTAACACTAACCCTGCACTCAGTGTAGACTAAGCCTTTTATGTACACACTTCTTTAGGTCTACACACCCCTGCAAGGTGGCATTAAGCATTCATACAACCATGAAACCAGTGACTATAAAACAATCACAAGGCTTCCTCTCCAGCATGAGGTAGCAAAACAAGCAATGATTTTCAATGACAAAAGCAAGAATCATATATTTTTGGGAAAGAAAGCAAATGAAACACTGAAGAACAATAAACCAACAGAGCAGATGGAATGGAAACTTTTATTGAAGAAAGCAATGATTGATTCAATTAAAACAGCTAATGTCCCTGGTATAATTGAACCACCAATCCAAAATTTTGGAACAGTGGGTTGTGAAATTACTGTCTCATTTAATATTGGAATTCCTAGTTGAACCAATTTGATATGCATCACTGGTGTGAGGTTAGCTATTTAGGTAAATAACAATATTCCTATTTTTTAAGTTAACAGGAAACATAACACAGGACTCCAGATTTAGGGAGAGAATGCAAACAACTACTATCATACTCCATCCAGTAAGGACACGTGTCCCTGCGTCACCAAAGCAATGAGAATTTGCACAAAGAAAACACAGTTCTCCAATTGTGACAAATACGAGACCGTGAGCCATGAATTACGAGAACAAGCAACTGTTTAAATGCCATGGGCAAATTTTTTTTTATCATCTTGAAAACATCACTGATGCTCTAGGTAAGAAAAAGAATTATTTTACTAACAAATCCAACTGACACAGGGGTTTTTCCAAGTGAGAAGGTGATTCCAAAAAGTGCAGTGAAATGAGTAAAGATGATCTGTGCAGTGACGGAGCTGGTCTGAGACTGACCAGCATCACGATTCCCGGTTTTACACTTGCTCTCTGCTCGTCACCTTTGACACAAGAACTCATCAAATGATTTTTTTTTCTTTAGGAAAACAAAGATAAATAAAATCTAACTACAAGATGTGGTATGAAAAGCGGTAATGAAGTTGTCTAACCTTATGATGCAGCCAGTGTAATGTAGCACTTATTCGGGCACTAGAATTTTTTAATTCATGATTTATTTTATACCCTATTTCTATCCTAAAGGAGGCGCTTAAATTTTTCTACTTTATTCAACATATCTTGTGGGGGTTGTGATATACACTGGTATGGCAGTTTTCAGAGATTCAAAATCGCCTCTGTGGTTGTGGTCAGGAAAGGCAAGGCTCCCTCACAGCTGCGACGGAGAAGGAATCCCCGGAGTCAGCCCCCGGGCAGCTTCTGAACCGCATCTGCTTGCACTTGGCACAGGACACCATCAGCAAGTGTAACTCTGACAAGGAGATTTCCCCGGGGACCTGGGAGGTCCTCTAACTTTCTGAAGCCACTTGTTTTCCAGTTAGGTAAGGCTTGGAAAAATAGTTTATTATAAGTGACTTCCTTTGTATGTGGCTTTTGTCCTGAGAGGTCACTAATTAGCATAGAATATAAAATACCCCATAATATAAGAATTTAGGTACCACATCTTTCCATCTACCTGTCTATTTTTTTTATCATATTTATAGTTAGGTTACATATTCTATGATGTTCACTTCTGGGCACCAAAAAAGAATGGTTACAAAATTTTTATTATAAAAAGGGGGGATTGGGTCTAAGGGTTAAAAACCACAACTGCTAACAATAAAAACCATATAATATTTTTAATCTCAGTTCCATCAGAGCTTCCCGAATTATTCCCTCAAGTTCACTGTTACAACAGTAATGGAATCTCTGTTCTTCCAAGACTCGGGCCTGATCGCCAACCATAAAGATATCTGTCTGTGAGTCCCTACTTGTCCTCAAGGCCCCCAAACACCTTACAGGGTGTACTTTCTTCAGTGTCCCTACTGTAGGGGAAACCTGGAAGTCCCAGGCACTGTCCAGGATTCACACCTACCTGCAAAAATCAAAGTCATGTGACTGAAACGGGACAACCCAGGTGGTGTGATAGGGCTGAAAGCTCACCAAAAACAGGTTTGGGGGCCTTACCCAAGCCCTCTGGCTCCTCACATGAAGGACAGGGAGGCCCAATTAGCCACGAGACTGGAGGGCTTCATTACTCCATGAATAAAGGATTTGTGCTAGTGCCACCTTTAGACAGGGAACCCCAGAACCCAGACTTGGAAGCACCCCGTCCCCTCCCCTCTGAACAAATATTCTCTCAAGATACATAGTAAGAGATGGGAGCCCCGGTGAGCTCTGGAATAAGATGCAATCTGAAAGACTGCTGGTAACAAATGGTGTGGAGCTCGGGCAGCCCCCAGGGCCATCAGCCCTTCTGGTACCACTGATGCCCACACTTCCATCCACAACAGTTTCTTCAGGACCCTTACGCATACATAACCATCACACAAAGATGATTGCTTAGACATATTTTAAGAAAAATAACATTATGAGAATGCCAAATTCATGACAAGTCAGAGTCAAGACCCCAGAGTATTTACTGAATGAGATCTCACGTGTGCTCCCCAGTGAGTTTAAACCCTTAGGACACAGTCATGGAACAGTAGGCATTTTCTTTCTTTCCTGCAAGTTGGCTTTACTGGAGAAATCCGTAGACACAGGAAGACTCTGGGTCCCACCTCTACTCCTTACACAAAGGGCTCATCACGTGAAGTGGGACCAGCACTGTTGCGACCGGCTCCAATGTGAGCCTCCCGTGTCCAGCTCCCTGAGGAGCAGAGCTCCCCCCACAGGAGCAGAGACCCCCAGGAACAAAGCTTCCCCCACGGGCACTGCAGTGCCTGTAAGAATCAGGTGTCTGAAGAGTGAGCCTGGGGCAGGCAAGACAGGAAGCAAGCACCGCTCCCGCACGCTCTGCAGGTGATCTCTGTGTCATCTTGAATAAATACAGTCAGCATTAAAGATGTTTGAGAAGAGGGTAAAAGGTAAGGCCTCCCCAAATCTCCACGCGTTCCTTTAGTGGGAGTCCTGGAAGAACACATGGCGACAAGAGACGCTGGCTTTACATGCGCACGTTGCCCTCAGGGCTGCAGGGGAGGCCACGGTGCTGCCTCTGCCCCACCTCCTGCCCTCGTCCCCCAGACCACACAGGGGCCGCTGACTCGTATCTCTGACTTTTTTTCCTTGGTATTGCTGCTCTTCCAGCTTTTAAGAGCTCATAAGAACCTCACCAGATAATCTTTAAAAATTAACCCAAGTCAAATGAAATCAACCACAGAAACACGCTGCCTTCATCATTACTTTACATTTTAGGAAGAAATTCTTGAAGATGACTCCCTGACTTGAAGGGGTGGATGGAGGAGAAAAGAAAACAAGACAAGCATTTTTGGCCCATAAAAAATGAGAGGTAACCAGATGGTGGCTAGTTTTCATTGCACATTTCTGCCGCCCCAATTTCACATACCCCTCCCAACTGAACTCATCAGAACTCGACTGAAGGAGACGGCTGCGCAAATTTATTGGAAACCAAAGAAATCGCTACAGAAACAGCTTCCCAAACCCAGCGAGAACACTGGAAGCTGACCAGTGCCAGGATCTGAATACTAAAACACGCAGATCCAAACTCAGACCCCCTCCCTGGTGGGTGTACTTACAGTGGGGGTGTCGCCGTGCAATTTCTCAGCATCCAACATATAAAAATGAAAGGGACTCCAGTTTTCAACATCACGTCCCTCTGAAACAACTGGTGGTCAATTAGCGTTTGTCAGCAGCAAAACTCGATTTTCTCCCCTGCACGTGGAGGTGAACACACAGAAGAGACTGATGATCCCCGCTGCGCGTGTAGCTAAGTGTTTCTAAGCAAACTGGCTCCATCATCCTCATGATGAGCAGGGGAGTGTGTGAGCCGCGGGGCTCTGCACACTAACGGCCAGGCAAGGAGGGCGCTTCCTTTGGGGAGAAAAACGCGGAAGCAGCACTCGCTGGAAATAAATTCTAATTAAAATTTCAGGTGCGCTTCCTGCAGTGGAACCCACACCAATAGATGAGGCTCCCTCCGTGCTGTCCAGTCATGTAAGCCAGGCTCATTATTATACCTGTGTGTTTGGTTTAGCAAGTGAATCATGTCTGTTTTCTGGAAATTACATGAGGGTGGAAAACCTTCCAAACATGTTCATTTATTTGCTGTGGACTTTGTTTAATCCTCTTAAGAGCATTTAGAATGACAACCTTGTGAAATTAGCATCTTTGCCTGAGAGAACTTTCCAGTCACATGCGCTGAACCCTAGGACAACCCAGAAGCAAAATCAAAACGTTTCAGCTGCACAGCACCGCAGAATGTGTCCAGTTTGAGAGTCAAGGATTTTTTTCTCCACACCCTTTTCCTCCTCTGCCCAAATTAATCAGCTTCTGCTGCTCTTGTATAATGAGTATCATAAGACTCATCTTCTCCCCCTGTAAAATGGAAATGGGAAATACTTCTACCCAATAAAATGTCATAGAACTTACTCCCAAAATTACATATATTAAAAAAAAAAAAAAAAAAAACCAGGGCTTTCCGCTGTCCAGGGATAGGAATCATTTACTTATTGTATCAATTGTTACTAGAATAAACTTTTCAAAATGGAACACCTCCTCAGAAAACTTCAACTACTATTCAATAAAAATATCACAGAAAATTTCTGAAAATAATTTAAAGGAAAATCATTTTTAACTAAATCATATACTAGTCACACTGAATAAATTCTATTTAGAGAACCCTTACTTCTTTTTTTTAATAAATGGCCTATAAAAACACACCCAGCATTAATCAGTAAATCTTCATTCCTTATTTTTAAAAATCTTAAGGCATGATATTTTTCTTAAATCAAATGAGGAGGTATTCTCAAGGCAATGGACAATGGAATTACCTAAGAAGACATTATAAAGCAGCAAGAGCAACTAGCACTTTGCCAAGCATTCTGCCTTAGATAACTTGTACCATCTCATTTTGACCTGACCGCTTGGAGTTGAGCTCCATTAGCCCATTTAACACATGAAGAAACTGAGGCTCTGAGTGGCCATGTTTTCAGTACTTGGTGGAGCCAGGATCCAAACCCGGATCTCTGTCTATAGAGCCTGTGCCTTTACCAGATCACACTTACATTTCTCACTCTTCAAATGCACTCAGTCCCCGAGGTAACACACCTTCCTTGCGTTTCTAAGATTTTTAGGAAGTACTGAATTATAAGCACTAATCAGACATTTGTGTGGGCTAATTTTTTATTTTCTGATTTTCCTGAATCAGTTCAGGCTGACTTCATACTACTTACGAGGAGAAGTCCTGAGGCAGAAGAGAGAGGGGAAGATAAGCCAGACATAAACAATTTCAAGAGATCCAATTCATCAAGGAAGCAAAGTATTAAATAAACCACTTCAGCTACACGCTTGTCAATAAACCTTGGTGTCTCTGTCTCAGCCTGAAGGAGGGTAAGCCCTCCAACCCATCTGCCTTCCAGCCACTTACCCTGGATGATCTTGGTTCCCTCACCTGTGACACGTGTGTTCTCCAAGGAATCTGTAGAGATTAAACGATAAAACTATATGCAAAGGGGATACTTATTTGTTAGACAGTAGGCACAAAACAAATAATAAAATTATTTTATTTCATGAAAATGGGAGGTAGGTCTCCCAATTAAACATTTCTGATAGAATCCCAACAAGGACTTTAATTTATCTGCCAGAAATTGTAAAATAACTTTTCTTTTTTAAAGGCTGTATCCATTCTCCCTACTTTTTACCAATCCTGGCTGTTATCCTGAAAATCTATTCCCAGAACTTGGCATCCATCTCCCATATTTAAATCCTTAAAGTTTGAAATTATGATGAAGCTTGGGCACATAAAGATTCACACCATAATTCACAGAATAAACAAAAACCACAGGAACAGGGCCATCGCCAGAACCCATGTGCTCAGGACAGGCTCCAAACTTCATAAAATCAGATGCATGCTGTTTGAACAGGAAGAAAATTGAATGTGATCAAGGAGGCTGACATAGAGCACTGGCCAGCTCACGAGACGTCTCCTTAATCCCCTCGTCTGACCAAAGTCAGCTGACAGTTATCAGTTGATCTCTAACTAAAACTAAAACAGGGGTAGGGATGGAAAGTAACATTTTTTCCTACAATATATACATATTGTCAACTAAAAATTGGCACTTGTCATCTGCCTCTGATTTAATTAAGTCATGAGCCACTGTAGCTGTTGACCTTCAACACCCTCTGAAAGTAGCTCAGGGTGGAGATCAGGAATGGGGCGCTCTGTGCTCTGGGAAAATGGGCAGAAAAGCCTTCAGATAGTTAGACATTTTCAGGAAGTTTTATGAGCCCAAATTCTTGCATCTCCTCCTATCTAGAAAAGCACTAAAATCATTAACAGAGACACCTGCTCCTTGACTAGCAGCAGCCTCTGCCTAAATGTATACTGGACCGCACATCCCCCTTCACTGAAATCTCATATAGTGCTGAGCTCCCCCTCCTCTTCAGAGCAGTTCCTCCGAGCTCACTGAGATGCTGTCTCCTGGGCTCTGGTCCTCATTTTGCCCCAGATAAAACTTAACCCACAACTCTCACGTTGTGTGGTTTATCAACAGTACCACAAAAATTAAGCTTACATACTTGAACTCATAGTAAACATTCAGTATCAAATATTTCTTGACTTAAATTCCTTTTTAAAAGTAAATAATTATTCCATTTCTTAAATATAGCATCTTGAAATATAAATGGACAGATATTTGTGAATCTTAGGAAAACATATTCTAGAAAAATGTTCAGCTAATTTAAAAAAAAAAGCTATTATGTGGAGCTATATAAATTCAAAAGTGGAAAAGAATAGTATTGTAACTCAAGTTCTTGTTTTAATTGCAGAGATCCCGAGGCCTCAGAAGACACATAAATTTGCCTGATTTTATACACTGCCCTTTAACAGAAAGCCTAGAACTAAGACCCTGGTCTTTGAGAAACCAAGACTTGCTCTGCTGGTGCAGGGCTGAACCTGATGAAAATGGGTGGTGAGAAAGAACCAGAATGCGGGGGGCTGGGCGAGGCAGCAGAGGAAAGGAGGGTCTCACCTGGTCGTGGGTGAGAAATAGGCTCCCACAGTGCTGGTGTGATGGGCATCCCCCAAGCACCTGAAAACTACTATTTGGCACACCTGCCACCGAAACGCACACAAGCTGTTTAACTAGAAGCCTGACCAGGAGACTCAGTGACACAGCGAGCTATTTTCACATTAACAGCTACAGGAAGAGAAAGAATAGAAAGCTGATATTAATTATTAAAAATTTACACCAAGAACCAAGGAATTTCCAGGAGAAATATAAAGGCTTGTTGGAAGTTTCACTATGTGAACTTACTTCCAATTCAGTTGTCTTAAAAGTTGTGATATAAAATATATTGTCCTTTGCTGTTCCAAATCACATTTGAAAGAAATAATAAGTTTCTTAAGGGTGTTTCTGGAATTTTCTTCTATTTCCTAACACCAAATCTCAGACCTTTAAAGAAATGGAGGGTTGGAATTTCGTCCACTCTTCTCTAGGCAATTTGTTGTTCCTTCAAAGAACAAGGGGGGAAATCACACAGAAAAGCATTTGAGCATCAGGCTGCTTACATTTCCTCCGGAAGTCTTGGAAAATAAAGTGGAAATGAACAGCAGGACAGAAACCTGGCTGGAGGGTCACTGGCTAGAAGGTGAGAACAAATGTGTTCTCCAACGTGCTCTGGTAGCCACTAGTTTAAATGAACCGAGCAATTGTTCCAGCATACATGCACCTCTACGTGAAAATCTCAACCGTTACCAACCGCTCAGTGCAACCCGAAGCAATGGACAGACTGCAGAGGCCCCCGGCGGCTCATCGTGTTGCCTTACACCACGTGCAGGATGAGCGGAGCCTCCCGCCCTCTCCCTCCCCTCCCCTCGAGGGATATGGCTGGTCTTGAGCTGAGCTTACCTCATAGAAAGCTGTCTCTCAGCCCTCTGTCTAAAGCAAGATAAAAGCAGGAAAGCTACCTGGGATTTCACAGAACCATCCCAAAAGGGAACTGAAGCACATTTCTTCCCTCCTCTCTGCTGCCTCGAATGTGGACCTGATGGTTGACCCTCAGGCAGCCACTTTGGGCCATCAGGTTGATGGGCTGAAGATAACAGGCATCTGGCTCTCTGACCCTGGGGCCATCATGCAAACCAGCCCTGGGGTACTGATTGCTTGACTTCTTTATGTAAGAGGGAAATACAATTTTAGCATGTTTAAGCCACTGCTGTTATCTGGGGAACTAGGTGTTGTACATTGCCATGGTAAGTCCTAGTAATAAAGTTAAAGTTTCACCAAAAACTATTAACCAAATAGTTAACAAATGTTAAAGCGATCTTGATTTTTGTTTTAATGCTATGAAATGTAAATCAAGTTTCAGCATATGCCAGTAGAACAAGACACTGTGGAGAAAAAGCAAAACAGAGTTTGTAGAACAGACACCCAAAGCATCCTCCTCTCCAAGGCACAGGAGGACAGCTGTGATTCTACGTGCCAAGGCTGGAGTCACATGGGCTCCCTGTTTTCCTTGTCTTGGGTTGTGTTTTGTTTCCAGCCTTGGGAAAAATGGATAAGACTGCTGGTCAAATCATTTCAGGAGCAGCTTCCATCGTGTAGAACCCCTGTCTCTCCCTTTCCTCTGCCTCCTGGAATGTTCTGACACAATTAATCAGTCCAGCCTTCTAAATTGAGGAAATGGAGCTCAGTCAATCTGCTTTTAGACAGAGTTAAGAAATAGACATTAAAAAGCATAACTAGGAAATCTTTTCCAGAGGTCATTGCACAGATGAAATAGGAGAATATCTGTGAATCACTCTGTAAACACTAAGTACAATACAAACAATATTAGTACTGATTCTATATTACATTCATCAAAAAAGGAAAACAGAACCCTTTTCTACCAGAAGGAGAAGGTGCTTTGCAATTTTCTGTCACTTTAATTCTTCAAAATTTCTATAAAATTGATGTCTTTAAAAAAAATCAATGCACATTAGGGACTAATTTTAATTCCTACATCTCCACCTGTTTAACTGATATCAAGGATGATACCATTTCTAGATATTTTATCTAGGAAAGCCTTCGGTATACATGAGGCACAGAGCATGACAAATTGTCAGTATCACTCAGGATAGGAAACCCATGTTTGATACCCAAACTTGAAGACATGAAGAAGATGCCTGGCATGTCCCACTGACCTTTCAAGCTATTATTTTTCAAACACTTGTTTCTTCTTGGTCCAGAACAGACCCGCATTTGTTGATGTGAGACTCTTTACCACTTTAGAGACTGAAACCTTACCCTCCTCATCCATGTGGACATAGCATCCTTACTGATTCCTAACATGAAAAATGACCACCGATGACATCTCAGGATGCTCCAATGCCGAGGTTCTCTGCTGCAGTGAGGAGGAAAGAGCCATGTGCTTCAGGATGCACTTACTGTCTGTAGCTCACTTGGCAAGACATGGCAACTTGTCTAAGCTAAAACTTAAAAGTGGACAATGGAGACAACATCCATGGCAAAGGACATTCGGAGGCTAATTCCTTGGCCCCACGTCATCCCTTCTCAAAAGCCATGGGCAATACCTTGAGAAAGGCAGCAACATGGTACCCAACTCATCAAAAAGCTGCGGCTCCTAATAATTGACAGTAAAGCAAGTGTCATCTGGCTCAATAGATTTCCCTGTGTCTCTACAGTGTATGTCTACTTTTTCTCTATTTTCTCAGTTGGGGGACACTCCTTTTTTGAAAACCCTCTCCCTGCAGTAGAAGTTCTTAGTTTCCCAATCACAATGCAGGCTTGAAGTGGGGACAACAGAGCTGACAACACATAGATCACTATTTATTCCTTGATATATTTTTGGCACATGGACTAAAAATCTCTGGGTCAGTTGGACATCAAGATCATATCTAATTTACACAATTGTCAACTGTCATTTTGCTACCAGGTCCTGAAATAGTCACTTGGTCACTAGGTTTTTTTTCCTTCCCTTGACCCATGGATTCGATGATTTCTCCCCAGACACAACAGCTTTTTGAGAAGAAGTCTGTTTCACCTTTTGCTTTTAAACTAAACTTGTGTGCTGGACCCTGACTTCACTCTAACATTCACAAAATGCTATCCAAGGACACCCCCTTTTGACATCATCTCTAGATGTCTTGAATACACTGCTGAGCTGATTCTTCCAGATCATTAAAATATATATGCACATTATGCTGTGGTCCTCTTAAATTTGTGGTGTTTTCAGTAATCATTACCTCTTTGGATACTTTATTACACATTTAGCATTTCTTTATCCAATTCAGTTACATTAGTATATAAGATTTCAAAAGAACTGCTTTCTCAAAATGATGATATTTAACATCTATGGCTTTTTTTTATCAAGTAATTCTATAAGGCTGTCAAGGAGAAAAGTGAATTTTGTGTGTGGTGATTGCTGCTACAGAGTCTCCGGTGCTGCCCCATGATCTTGCAGGTGTTTACGCATCCTTGTCAATGTCATCACATCAGTCTATTAGGAGCTGAAATTAAACTACCTGGATGCTAATTTTTCTTTTTAAAAACAATAAACTCGATTTCCCCTACTAATTCTTTATTATTTCTCATACTGAGGCTCACCACTTTTCCTAATATATATATTTGGTGGGGGGGGGGGGCACAGCCCTGAAAGCCTGCAGACAGCACCAACTCTATAAGGGTAACCAGAGGTGGCCATGGATGTTGTGTGACTTCAGCCACTGAGCATGAGCACCTGCTGTCCCTCCAACTGTTCTGCTTCCATTGCTGACAGCCCTGAAGGTCACTGCTTCTTGTAAAATTCTACATTACAGTTCATATATTTTTAAAAGGTATAAAATTGTGAAAGTCATCTGTTGTTTGTGTAAAATGGGGGGTACTTGCCTTTGCTCATTTCAGGCTAAACTAACTCCGGAAGGACACACACACACACACACACACACACACACACACACGCAGTCCTGAGTGCCCACAAGGAAAATTTGAAAGGCTTCGGGACAGTGGTGGCACTCAAACCTTTGGAATTTTGAGCTCTATGAAAGTATCACTTATTCAGAAATTAAGCATTATAATTGTAGACCAAGAGAATCAGAATCCCCCACAAGATACTTACCAGAATTTTTTTAAAGAAACTATCTTCCCTAAACTCCAATGATAAATCAAATATCCACGGAAAGAAAATAGATCAGTAATATCAAGCAACAATTTCTACACTAATGCTGATTAGCCATCAGCTCTAACCAAAGGACATAGAAATAAGACACCTGGAGATAAAGAGATGGAAGAGAGGTATTAAAAAGCAAGAATATAAAAGAAGTAATGGCCCTATGGAAACCTGCTCATTTTCTTTGAAATAATTACTTGGTTAAAGGAACTCACTTGTGAGGATCTGGAAATGCACCAAGAGGAAATCTAGCTGGGAAAAGAAGCAGGAGCAGGCCTCAGTTTTCTCTGAGGCTGATTCTAAATGAAAAAATATTTCACTGGCTTCCACAATACACAACCTGCATGGTTTCCTTAGCAGAAGACTGAGGAGGAGAGAAAACCGAAAGTGTGTGGAAGCCATCCTTCACCAACACTGCTGGAAACACAGAGTCGTGGTGTTGGGGCACTGCCCGACCGATATATATAACAGCAGGAATAAGCTCTAACTAGGTTTCTGAGCGAAAAATGCTTTTAGCTTTAAACCTACTCAAGTAAACATGCTGAGAAATCATGGTAAGTGCTTGAGACTTAGCCTTGCTGTTTAGGTTGGATAACGGAATGCTCCTACACTTGTTCCATTTTGGAAACGGATGTGAGTGGAACCCACCTTCATCTGCGTTTTTGAGAACCCAGAATTTCTGGCCTCGGGGAATTACGCTACTTACATATACAAGGGGAGGCACAACCTCCAGGGCGCTTTTCGACTCCAAACAGCTTTTACTTGAAACCGGCTTTAAGAATCATGCTGAGAAATCAGAGTAAGTGTTTCTGTATGCCACTTAACCTTCAATGCTAGATGAAAGAACGCCTCTCCACAAGCTCACTTCTGACATCTGAATGTGTGTTGGAGCCGTCCTTCACCTACCTTGTTGGAAACCCAGAGTTTCTGGTTTAGGGGAACTACGCTTCTTACATATCTAAGGGGAGGCACTCACTCCAACATGGTTTACCACAGCAAACCGCTTTTACTTTGAAACCAGCATTAGGAAACATGCTGAGAAATCAGAGAATGTGTTCCTATATGTCACTCTGCCTTAACCTGCTACCTTGCTGAATTCTTTGATCAGCTCTAGTAGTTTTTGTGTAGACCTATTTTGGTTTTCTATATATAGTAACATGTCATTTGCATATAGTGACACTTTTACCTCTTATCTTCCAATTTGGATCCCTTTTATTTCTCTCTCTTGTCTGATTGCTGTGGCTAGGACTTCCAAGGCTATGTTGAATTGGAGTGGTGATAGTGGGCAGCCTTGTCTTGTCCCAGATTTTAGTGGGAAACTTGAGTTTTTCACCGTTGAATACTATGCTGGCTGTAGGTTTGTCATATATAGCTTTTATGATGTTGAGATATGTTCCCTCTATGCCCACTTTGTGAGCGGTTTTATCATAAATAGGTGTTGAATTTTATCAAATGCTTTTCCTGCATCGATTGAGATGATCATGTGTTTTTTTTCTTTCTCTTGTTGATGGGATGTATTACATTGACTGATTTGCGTATGTTGAACCACCCTTGCGTCCCTGGGATGAACCCCACTTGGTCATGATGTATAATATTTTTTATGTGTTGCTGGATTCTATTTGCTAATATTTTGGTGAGGATTTTGGCGTCTATGTTCATCAGTGATATTGGCCTATAATTCTCTTGTTTGGTAGTGTCTTGCCTGGTTTTGGTATCAAGGTGATGGTGGCTTCATAGAATGAGTTTGGGAGTATTCCCTCCTTTTCAATCTTCTGGAAGAGTTTGAGAAGGACTGGTATGAGTTCTTTGTAGAAGTCCCTGGTGAAGCCACCTGGTCCTGGACTTTTATTTGTAGAGAGGTTTTTTATTGCTATTTTGATTTCATTTCTAGTGATTGGTTTGTTCAAGGAGCTAGTCTTAACAGTGAGGAAGTACAGAATCTGGCAATGGACTTTTTTTTCACCCCAGCAATAATGAGAATTTCTTTCCCAGAAAAGATGGCTCAGTCACCCCAGAAAAAGGCAAATCTCAGGAGATTTATGTACCTCTTGAAAGGAATAGGGATGGTCACCTGAGAGTGGCTGGGCTACTGCTCATCTGAGAAAGAAAGTTATATTTACATTAAAAAGGTACTCCTAGGACTGCAAAAGGAAATAATATGGCAATGATGTTTTCTTCACCACTGTTAAGAGATTGGACTTGCAATATCACAGATTACTCTCCCCAGAACAATGGGATTATTCCCTGGATAAATGGGGACATCTGATAAGATTTGCAATCGTAATTGTGAGAAGATGTAAAAAATGAAAATCTTCCAAAAGTGCCTGAGAATTTGCTCCTCTTAGAAGAGAATCTGCAAATGACTAGAAAGGGAGTAATTATCAAGGGTAAAGAATAGCCTAATCTGAAGATGAATGGATTTCTCCACCTAAGTTAGGAATAGTGTGGTCTTGCAATACTTGGAAATTCTCTTGCCAGGACATCAGATCTTGTATCACAGGCAATGGTAGAAATCTACCAACATTTTCAAACCCGCTTGGAAGAGAACACCTAGAAATCAGTCAAGAGTGGCTAAGTCACACTTTGTCAGAGAAAGAAATCCATATATGAAGAGAAAAGTAGAGAGTCTTAGGTGTCATGTAGAAAATAATCTGGCAATGGCTGGATTTCTTCATGTCAGTTAAGAGGATGTTTGACTTGCAATAGGTAGGATCATTCCCCCACATCAGCTTACTTACTTTCATGAGAAAAGGGTTAAATCTCATGAGATTTTATCGGATTAGTTACTGAGAGTGCCTGGATTCAAGATCGCCGTCAGAGACAATCCAACTTGGTAGAGAACAGAAGTTATCTCAGGAGTGAAAAAGGACAGAATCTGGCCATGGAGTTATTTATTCACCCCAGGAAGAATAGATTTGATTTCCAATCATGAGTATTACATACCCCAGAGCAGCTGGCTGAGTCACGGGAAAAAAAGGTTAATATCATGAGATTTGCCTCTCCATTGAGCAAAGGATGATCACCTTAGAGTGGCTGGGCTACTGCTCACCTGAGAAAGGAACCCATATTTACAGTCAAAATGAGTTATTCTCAGGATTGCAAAAGGTAATAATCTGGCAATGATGATTTCTTCACCACTGTTAAGATTTGACATCCAATAATGGGGGTTACTTGCCCCAGAGAAATGGGCTCAGCCTCTCAAGTAACAGGAAAGTCGCATGAGATTTGTGATCCTACTTGTGATAAGACTAAAAAAGTAGAATAATCTCCCAATTGTGCCTGCATTTCAGAATCCCTTTGAATGAAATCTGCATATGCCAATAAAAGGAGGAACTCCCAAGGGTAAAGAAAACACTAATCTGAAGATGGGTGGATTTCTTCACCTGAGTTCAGAATAGTTTGATCTTGCAATATTTGGGAATTTTCTTGCCAGAACATCAGGTTTTGTCTCACAGGGAAAGGTGAAAATCTTACTGGATTTTCAAAATTATTTGAAAGAGAATAACTGGGAAATCACCCAAGTGTGGCTAAATCACACTTTGTCAGAGAGAGCAATTCATATATGAAGAGATAGACTCAGGTATGATTTAGAAACTAATCTGGCGATGGATGGATTTCTTCTTGCCAGTAAATAGGAAACTCACTTTTCAACAATTGGGATTTCCCTCCATAGCAGCTTACTCTTGCTAGAAAAGGGTAAAATCTCATGAGATTTTATGGGTTTAGTTAGCTGAGATTGCCTGGATTTATGCTCACTTAAGGAGATATTCATTTTCACAGAGAATAGAAGTTAGCCTAAGAATCTGGCAATGAAGGTATTTCTTCACTCCAGCAAGAATAGATTTGATTTCCAATCAAAAGAATTAGTTTACCCAGAGCACCTTACAGGGTCAGTCGAGAAAAGGGCCAATCATGTCAGATTTGACTGGCCTTTGAGAGGAAGAGCAATAATCACCTGAGAGTGGCTGGGCTATTGCTCACCTGAGAATGGAACCCATGTTTAGAGTTAAAATGAGTTAGTATCAGGACTGCAAAAGGAAATAATCTGATGATGATGATTTCTTCACCACTGCTATGTATAGATTTTGCATCCAATATTGGGGATCAGTCTCCTCAGTTAAATGATCTTAGTCTCTCTAGAACCCGTAAAATCTCATGAAATTTGTGATCCTAAATATGATAGGATTAAAAAAGAATAATAATCACCTGAGAATGCCTGGGTTTTTACTCCTCTTAGAAGGGAATCTGAATAAGCCCAGAAAAGGAATAACCCTTAAGAGTAAAGTAAAACCTAATCTGAAGATGGATGGATTTCTTCACTCAAGTTAGGAACAGGTTGGACTTACAGTATTTGGGAATTCTCTTACCAGAACACTATACTTATTCTCACGGGGAATGATGGAAATCAAATGAGCTATCCAAAACCTCTTGGAAGAGAGAACCTGGATAATCACTCAACAGTGGCTTTCACGCTTTGAGGGGAAAGAAATCTACAAATGAAGAGAATAGTAGTCTCAGGTGTGAAATAGAAAAGACTGTGGCAATGGATGGATTACTTCACCAGGGTTAAGAACACATTCATCTTGAAATAATTGGCATTAGTCTTCCCAGTGCAGGGGACTTTGTCTAGTGAGAATAGGGCAAATCTCATGAGATTTTCTGAGCCCCTTGTGAGAGGTTATGGGCTTAGTCAGCCAAGAGTGGCTGGCTTCACACTCGCCTGAGAAGAAAATCTGTCCTTCCTCAAAAACAGAGTTCATCTCAGGAATTTAGAATGACAAATTCTGGTGATGGGGTGATTTCTTCCCTTCAAATAAGAATAGACATGATTCCCAATAATGAGAATGTGGTCTGAGACACGCAAGAAAAGGGCAAATCTTGTGAGATTTGGCTCCACCTTGACAGAAGTAGGGGTAATCAACTGAGATGGCTGGTCTAAGCTCGCCTGAGTAAGGAACCCATATTTACAATCAAAAGAAGTTATTCTCACAACTTCAAAAGGAAATAATCTGGTGATGTTGATTTCTTCACCACTGGTAAGGAGAGATTTGACTTCCAATATTACGGATTACTCTCCCCAGAGCAATAGACTTATTCTCTGGTGATGGAGTTATTTCTTGGCCCCAGCAGGTATAGATTTGATTTCTAATCTTTAGAACTACTTTCCCCAGAGAAGCTGGTTAAGTCATGTGAGAAAAGGGCCAATCTGGTGAGATTTGGCTCCCCATTTAGAGGATTAACTTTGATCACCTGAGAGTGGCTCGGCTACTGCACACCTGCAAAATTAACCCATGTTTAGAGTAAAAAAAAATGAGTTATTCTAAGGACTGCAAAAGGAAATTATCTGGAGATGTTGATTTCTTCACCACTGTTAAGTATATATTTGACATACAATAATGAGGATTTCTCTTCCTAGAGAAATGTTCAGTCTCTCTAGAAAGGGGAAAATCTCATGAAATTTGCTCAATTGAAATTTGATTTTAATGTAATAGGATTAAAAAGAATAATAATCTTTTGAGAATGCCTGGATTTTTACTCCTCTTAGAAGGGAATCTCTGTGTTGCTGAGTAAATGAGTAACTCTCAGGGTTAAAGTAAAACCTAATCTGAAGATGGATGGATTTTTTTCACCCAAGTTAGGGATAGGTTAGACTTGCAATATTTGGGCATTCTCTTGCCAGAACTTTAGGCTTAGTCTCAAAAGTAATGGTGAAAATCTAAAGAGATTTTGAAAACCTCTTGGAAGAGAATGCCTGGGTAATCACTAGAGAGTGGCTAAGTCAAACTTTGAGGGGAAAGAAGCCTATAAATGAAACGAAAGGTGTTTCATCTCAGGTGTAACATAGGAAAGAATGGGCAATGGATGGATTTCTTCACCAGAGTTGAGAACAAATTTGCTTTGAGGTAATTAGTATTACCCTCCATAGTACAGGGGACTTAGTCTTATGAGAATAGGGGCAAATCCCATGAGGTTTGCTGAATCCCCTTGTGGAAGGATATTAAGTCAGCTGAGAGTGGCTAGATTCACTAGCACCTGAGAAGAAAATCCATCCTTAAAGAGAAATGGAGTTGGATTCTGGAATAAAGAAGGACAGAATCTAGTGAATTAGTGATTTCTACCCTTGAGAAAGTTTAAATATGATTTCCAATAATGAGAATTACTCTGTCTAGAGCAGTCACCTAAGTCACATGAGGAAAGGGCAAATCTCTTGAGATTTGGCTTGACCTTGACAGTATTTGGTGTGATCTTCTGAGAATGGCTAGACAATGCTGGCCTGAGAAAGGATCCCATATTTACAATAGAAAATTATTTATTCTCAGGACTGCAGTAGAAAATAATATGGTGATGAAAATTTCTTCAATACTGTTAAGAGATTTGGCTTCCAAAGTACCCATTACTCTTCCCTGAGCAACAGTTTTATTCTCTCAATAAATGGGAATATCTCATGAGATTTGTTAATTCTAATTGTGATAGGATAAGGAAAGCAATAATCTCCAAAAAATGCCTGGGATTTTCCTCCTATTAGAAGAGAATATGCATATGCAGAGAAAAGAAGTAATCCTCAAGGGTGAAGTAAAACCTAATCTGAAGATGGATGGATTTCTTCACCCTTGTTAGGGATTGGTTGGACTTGTAATATTTGGGAATTCTCTTGCCAGAACTCCAGGATTAGTCTCACATCGAATGGTGAAATTCTTACCAGATTTTCAAAGCCAAATAAAAGAGAATAACTGGGTCAGCTAAGAATAGCATAGGCAAGATGCTGAAATGTAGTTAAGAAGGTGGAAGGAAAAAAATAAGCAGAGGCAGGACCCAACACTAGAGCACAGACTTTGAAAACACTTATGCTAGGGAAAACACTGGAGTCACCAACCTGCACTGTGAGTTCATCCTCACCTCTTTGTGGGTTAGAGGATTGTGGCCTCAAGATTTTGAATGTATATCAGGACTGAACTCATGATCCTTCCCACAACATAGTTAAAATGAAAAGATTTGGACCAGTTTCACTGAAGCAGTGCTTACTTCTCTCTAAAACCATATAAGCTGCTGTGAGCCAAGGGAGGCTGAAGTGGGATTCTAGGAGGTGAGCAGCCCAACTGAAAAAAAAGCACAAGGAACTGCCATACCAGAAAACAGACTTCACCCAGAGAGAACATGGAGTTTACAGCACTTTAGTCTATTTCCACAAGGTGATGCGCACAACCTACGGTGCAGCTGTCCTGTGTTTTATCTAGTTTCTGCCATCACATGCACAGTGTCAATTTCTTTGTTCATAAAGCTTACAGAATATCTCTAGCACATGCATACTTTTATTATTTACTTCATACTACAAACATGTTGTGATTGTGGCCTTGGGTCCCATGGCCTTAACTCATCTCAAGTCCACTGACATTCCACCCCCTAGTCATGGGGATCCTGGCCCACAGGGTGGAGCACTGTGCCCAAAGATGACAACAACAATATAGAGTACAGTATCTTACCAATATGTAGGTATTTACATTATAAGTAATGTTGGCACATAGATCTTCTGGAAGTCACCTCCCATTGTGCGGTTTGGAGCATCGTGTTCAATCCGCTGCTCAATACAGAGAGGGCTTAAATTTCTCACTTTTACATAAACACTATTCATCCATCCCCACCCATTCCAGACAGTCCTTCCAATTGGAGGGGGTATTGTCCCACTCACATCGGAATGTCTTTTCAATAGTCTGCTGCAGCAAGTTCCAGGGCCATCTAGCAGTCCTGTTGGCATTCCATTGAATCAAGGTGCTCCAATTAGCTCTGGACGTGGGGTGGTGGTGCCACAGCAGTCCATCTCCTGCCTCTACAGGAAGTTCAGTATAGACCCAACAGTGAGAGACATTGTGGACTCGTGCAAATGTGTCTGCCCAGGAGAACATGGTATTTGCTCTTACCCTGGACAGTAGGATAGAGCAGAGGTGGACGCCATGATTGCCAAATCTCTCCCTTCTGGGAGGATGCAAGCCACTTACTTATCTTGTGAGGGTGCTGTGGCAGGAAGGGCTGTTCATCCTGGGTGGTGGTACCACACCAACATGCCCACACTAGGTTGGTTACAGTCTGGAAATGCTTTAGGATCTATCACTGGAATTGCCCAAAGCTGTAGGGCTTCTTCTTCTTTAAGTAGGGACTCTCCTGTTTTCCCTAGGGTAACCTGTACATCAAAAGGCCATTTCCCCACTCTTGAGGTTATCTGCAGGGCTTTCTTTAGCCCATCGCCCCATGATTCCAAAAGGGCTAGCCAGGGACTTTCGGTCTGGGCCTGATTCCATGTCCAGGTGTCCTATTGTCCCGAGTTCAACAACCTGGGGGAGCATAATATTAACACATGCCCCACTATTGAGACATCAAAGACATCCTTCATGGGCCCAAATCTGAACATCCAAATGGCCTCTTGCAATAATTTTCCAGTGGGCTCATACCTGTACAGCAAGGTTTTTCATTCAAAAGACATACCACCTGCGGCAAGACACTGTTCCAGCCTCGCCCTTGTGGTATGAGAGCCCCCAGTTTGTCCTTTAATGGGCCATTGTACCGTTCAATCATTCTGCTGCTTGGGGACAGTAAGGCACATATAATGTCCAGTTAATACCATTTTCTTTGGCCCATTCCTGGGTCTGTTGGGCAGTAAAAGGGGTCCCTCTATCACTTTGTATTTCTAAGGGATCCCCATAATAGGCCCGTAAAACTCCCAATGCTGTAATAGTAGAGTCATGTGTAGCTCGGAGCACATGGCAAACAAAACCTAGGCCAGTAGAGGTGTCCACCACTGTCAACAGGTACCGTAAGCTGGTACTAGGAGCAAATGGGCCTATGTAATCTATTTGCCATGCCTACAATGGCTGAATTCCCCGTGCAATCTTCCTCATCTGTTGGGGCCATTGTCACCAGTGCAGGTGGTGCTTAGCACACCTTGGGCACTGCCACACAGCATCTTTGGCTTCACTGTGGCTCAGATACAGGCCTCACCTGTCAGCTACCTGCCTCATTGTGTATGAGCCAACATGACCAAGTTTCTTATGGAGCCAGGGACCTGTGTCAGGTCCTGGAACCATGGCCTGTATAGGGCGAAGTTGCTAGCACATCAGCAGCATCATTGCCTGGTGCCAAGGCTGGGCATTGCCCTGGTACATGATAAACAGTATACTGACCTTCTTGGCCTTTATCCCATAACTGTTTCCACATCTGTTATCCCCATAGGGGCCAGTGCCCAATCATCCAGTCTTGCAGGGCCCATTGGGGTATCTACAATGTGAAGCCTCGATACACAGCCCAACTATCCATGCAAACCTGCAAGGGGCTAGGTTCATTCATCAACACCATCCATACTGCCCATAATTCAGCCCATTGGCTGGATTGGCCTTCTCCTGTCTCATACCAGAAGTCTTCAGTGACAGGGTGCAGTGCTACTGCAACCCAAGTGGGTGGACTGCCCTTACAAGGTCCATCTGTATATCAAGCAGTTCCCGGGTGTGGCCCTTTCCCTTCATGAAAGAGACTGGGCACAGGGTCCACTCTTTGTTGTGAGAGCATCTGTATGGCAAGGGCAGCAAATCTCACAGGGTCTAACACCTGCTAAAACTCTGTAGCCAAGGGGCTAGCAGTGTATTGGGCTCTCTGTTTCAAGTAAGCACCCCACTTCATCAGAGTTGGGGTTTGGGCAGTTCCCGATTGGGGTTGCTTTGCCCATGTCTGTACCATCCTGCAATAGGGTATGTGGTGTGCACTTGGACCTCTTGCCTCCCCGTCAGGGGTTCAGTGGCTATCAAGGAAGCATAAATTGCTAGCAACTGTTTCTCAATCAAAGTATAATGATATTCAGCCCCTTTCTACAACTGAAACCAGAATCTTATGGGCACTTTCGATTGCCCGTGTTTTTGCCATAAGCCCCAACCAAATCCATCATTGTCCACGTGGACTGTTAACCAGAAAGGGAGGTCTGGCTCTGTAGTGCTTGTGCTTGCGCTTGGGCCACTGCCCTCTTAGTTTCAACAAATGCACATTTAGTCTCATCAGACCAATTCCAGACTTCTCCCTTTTTAATCAGTTTATACAGGGGTTTAGCTATTTGAGCCAAATGAGGAATAAACACCCGCCAGTATCCCAGAAAACCTAAATAAGTCTAACTGTTTAACTGGTTCAGGGAGGGAATATGCCTGGATTCTGTCCATTACTGCCTCAGGCAGCACTTCTGTCTTACCCGACCAGACAGCACCCAAGAATCTGACAGAGTATCCAGGTCCTCGCACTTTGCCCTCGTTCGCGGCCCGCCCCCAGCCCGCCAGGGCTTCTCGCAGCGCTGTGGCCCTGGCTTCCAAATCTGAAAGCGAATCAGAGGTTAGCATTATGTTATCTATATAATAGAACAAATGAACAGTATCCGGTTTGCTCCATGTAGCCAGGTCCTGGGCCACCAGGCCATGGGACAGTGTGGGGCTGTGTAGATATCCCTGTGACAACACAGCAAATGTCCACTGTTTGCCTTCCCAGGTGAAGGCAAACTCTTCTTGGCTCTCAGGGGTTATATCTATAGAGAAGAATGCATTAGCCAGGTCAACCACATAGTGACAAGTACCCTGTTCATGGGACAGCTGGCCCATCAAATCTGTTATATTTGGCACAGCTGCGTGCATGGGGGGAGTGACTTTATTCAGTTCCTGATAGTCCACTGTCATCCTCTAGGAGACATCTGGCTTCCACACTGGCCACACTGGAGAGTTATATGGGCTATGCATTGCCCAAATTATACCGGCTTCCTCAAGCTTCAGAGTAGCCTATCTTTATGGCCTCTGGGCAATCGATATTGCCAGACACTCACCACTCATGTGGACTGTGGCAAAATCAAAGGTGCATGATGAGGATGCCCCCATATAACTGTTTTCACCACACGGACTCTCAGGTGAAATTCCCCTTGAGTCATCTGTATTTGCAGTCCTTGCAAAGTGTCTATCCCCAGAATATACTCAGCTATTAGGGATATGTACACTTCATATGAAGCAGGGGGCCGACGGCCAATGCCCAAAATCAGAGTCACTCATTTAACGTGCATCTGCTTATTTCCATATACTTCTATATCAACCCACAATCCCCCAAAACGCTCCGGATTTCCATTCACAAATGTAATTTCAGCTCCTGTATCTACTAGTGCCAGCACTTACTGTTTATTCATGGGGGACCAGTGGATAGTCAGTTCAACATGTGACCTCTGGTCATCAGGGTGCCCCACATCCCGAACACCTTGGCATCCCTCCTAGTCTGGGAGGAAATCAGCAAAGGCCGCCTCTCAGGCCTGATGGGAGGTTGGCAATGGAGTATATTGTGCTCAGGCCATAATTTCTTCCATAAGGCCATCAGCACCTCTAAAGGTTGGCCATCTAATTTTACATGGTCCAAGACAGCTGCCAGTAAATCACACCATATCTGCCAGTGATCTAGCTTTTGGGGCCCTCCCAAAATTGGGGCATTCCCCTTTTTTCCTCCTCTGTGTGGACTTCCCTTTCTGAGTCACTGCACAGGAGGAGGTCTTGGACTCACCTTGAGTCTTGGCAGTAAGTACCCCCTTTCAGCACATCTCTACTTCCCCCAGACAAGCCAGAGCCTCAGTTACTTCATGTATGGGGCGGTCTACATACGGTGCTAGTAGTGCCACCATAGTCCCAAACGTTCCCATTGGGCCACTAGCCAAAATCAAATCTTTCATCCGAGCTGTAAGGAGCTCATCATCTGGATTACAGAAATGCAAAGAAAACACTTTCTGGCGCATGCTCATTTCCCGGACAACTTGTGCTAAGTCCAAATATGTGGTCCATTTACTCGCGTGTTCAGGCAAATCCCCTGCACTTTCCCACACAGTGTGCACAGCAGCCGTTAACCAGCTTTTCAGTGTATGGTTGCCAGCATCAGCATTAGACTGGGGAAGTTTGCAGCAGCTGCCACAGTGAAGGGATGGTTGTTATGCTGGCCAGCTTGGCCATCCCCTTTGGAGATAGCTCAGTCTGATCAACCCCATCATCCCAAAGGTGCAGTAGCCATGTGGGGACTGGCTCATCCTTATGCTGCTTGCATTGCTTTCCTAGGTCTCACGATTCCATTGATGTATAAGATGTATAGGTAGTTTGTCATGTCACTCACCACGGTCCTGCAGGAACTCCCCCCTGAGCCGTGGCATCCTCCAGTTCCACCCGTTGCCTCACCACGGGCCATAGATGCAGCAGCACGAGGGGAGGGGTTGGGCTTACTGCTCTCAGGGACAGTGGGACTGGAGCTGTGCAGGCAGAGTCGCTCTCAGAGGTGGCAGAGCTGGGACCATGTGGGCACCTTTCTGCTGTGCCAGGTCTCTGCTCAAGTTCCTCTTTCCTGCGCTGTAACTTCTCCACTTGCAACCACAATTCTTTCAGGTCTTGGCTAGCATGCAGCAAAACCAACAAGAACATCTAGGCCAGCCTCCCGGCTGCCTCTTGGTGGGCTAGTGGGGCATTATTTTCTAACAACTCCAGTGCCCTCCAGACGTCATCTGGCTGGAGAGCCACTGTGTCCCAATCCTTAGGCTGAGCCCACATCAGCAAATAGGCTGCCACCGGGTACCATAGAGGGGTAGATGGCCACATAGTTTTCATCCAAGCATCCCCATCAGAGGCAGGAGGTTCAGAGAGGGAACTCACCTCATCTTACTCACAGTGCCAAGTGTCAGCTGAGGGAGGCTGAAGTGGAATTCTAAGAGGTGAGTGGCCCAACCGAAAAAATGCACAAGTAGGTGCCATACCACAAAACAGACTTCACCCAGAAAGATCATGGAGTTTACAGCACTTTATTCTATTTCCAAAAAGTGGTGCACGCACCCTATGGTGCAGCTGTCCTGCTTTTTACCTAGTTCCTGCTAGCACATGCACAGTGTCAATTTCTTTGTTCATAAGGATTACAGAATATCTCTAGTGCATGCGTACTTTTATTATTTACTTCTTACTACAAACATGTTGTGATCGTGGCCTTGGGTCCCATGGCCTTAACTAATCTCAAGCCCACTGACAGCTTCTTTGTTAGCTAACATTTTAGATCCAATAATATTTTCTCTCTTCTTTGACAGATGGTATTAGAGTAGAAGGACTGGGTCTCTCTTGAGTTTTATTTGGGGGTCTCCTGAGGCACAGGTCCCCAGTGCATGGGCAGCAAGAAAGCTGCTTCTGCCCAAGTGGGAGGCAAGGGTGATTTACATGCACTGAGGTTGCAGTCCTGCTGGAAAGGTCTTCTTTTCCTCCAAGATCTCTTGCAATAGTGAAAAATGAATTGAGCTCCAATAGCACCTGAAAATTGGATTTAAGATTAAAGGCCACTCTAACATAGCGGGACACTCAGCGTTAACTTTTCTCACTGCTATTAACTTCATAAAATGCAAGATGGCTGGGCTTTCCTGGCTGTAATTGACAGACCAATAATAGGCTATTTGTTGATAAAACATAGTGCCTAGTGACAAAGATGTGGTAACACTAATTAGATATATGAATTACTTAGCCCCTCTAGGACTCAATCTTCTCATCTGTAAATTGGGGAATAAGGTGATTTCTAACTTTCCTGCAAATCTAAAAGTCCATGATTGTTCTCAAGCTTGTCTTCCAATGAGGTGAGCCCAGTTCTATGGAGAAACATTCGTGGACAGACTTGGCTTATTTTAGAGTCTCATTTTAGTCATTTTTGTCATAAAAGGTTCAGCCCAATTTAAGGTCATTCCTTGCCACCTTGTTAGTTCTTGGTCCAACTCATTTTATTGTAGAATTTCTAATTACACCCACCAAGTGTTTGTAATTAGACTTGCACCCAACCTGGGAGGCTTGAGAATATGCTAATTCCATGGGCAGATGCTGTAAATCCTCAAATCTCTCCTGGGGCAATGGGTCCACTAATGTTATATTGACCATTACTGCTTTATTTCACAAAACAGTTCTCCAATTAGGGCTCATTTCCATTATTTTTCATTTCACATTAAAACATTGGTTACTTGGGCAAACTCAAATGTTTCCTTCTCAATCATATTATGAGTAATAATACTAATAATAGTGTTTGAATTATTGGTTCTGGCTATTTTAACTTTGGCTTCATGGAAGGTAAGTTTATTTGCTTTATTTTCCTTTTGTGTGGAGAGGCCACTGAGGGGATTTACAAGGATATACCTAAGATTTAAAAGGCAATGTTAGAGGCATGGTTTGGGGATATACAATGTAGGGTCATGAAGGGAAAATTGTGTCTTGTTTGTTTTGGCAAAGTTAATATGCTTGTTTAACTGACATTTAAGAAGACTGAGGGTGTTTTATACTATTTTTATCTTGGGATCTCTTGAAAATAGAGTTAGGCTTTATTAACTGACTTGTGATCTCTTTCCAATATGCTTGGAGTGTTCA
Organism: Camelus bactrianus; assembly: GCF_048773025.1. NCBI lineage: Eukaryota > Metazoa > Chordata > Mammalia > Artiodactyla > Camelidae > Camelus > Camelus bactrianus. Next base: position 2,973,272 of record NC_133573.1, on the reverse strand, counting down.
TGTTATTATGAAGACTTCTTTTTCTTGTTTAATTAATCAAGAACTTAAGCTTTTTGTTGACACGATCCTATCAGCAATGCATTGAGATTTTTCTTTATAAGCACCACACAGTTGCAATTAATATAGTAATTAATTGATACTAGGCCTTTCAATTGGGCCAGATAGATCATGAATGTTATAATTCTTTTGGACTTTTTTTCAATCTTGCCAACTCAGCCATCTCCATTAAGAAATTTTAACTTACCCTTTCATGTGTTTTACTGATGTTTGTCCTAAAAGTCTACAATAGGCATTAATTTCTGGCCCCAAAACCAACACTAATGCTAAGTTTCAGGGCTTTTAGTTCCAAAATAAAAACAGTATCAAAATGACATGACTGTAAGAGTAATTAATCCAGTCACATCTTTGTTAACTGCTATTGTTTTGGTTCTCCAAAATCATAGTGTATTTTGAATAAAAATGGGGCATGCTTAATAACCTGAAAAAATCTTGCCTTCTGAGTTAAATAATGGCTTTTCTGATCATTCTCAGCTGTTTTTTTTACCAGCCTGAGCCCACACAGTCTATTGTATAGTCTACCTTTAAAAATAGACTTTTGTGTTGGTCATCCCTAGTAATTTTATGTTCATAAATGATACAATATGCAGCCATTGATAAAATACTGTACTAGTCCTACAATAGAAAGATGACTCCACAGTTATAAGTCAAACTTAAATGAAGTGGGCTTCCACCCTAAGAAATGGTAAGAAAGAATTAAAATTCTAGGTTTCAAGGAAAAGTCATATTCTCCTAGACAAAATACCCATGTGACATTCAGGAAAAAAGATTCTAGAATCACCTCTCCCCTGAGTTGATCGTTGATCTTTTGAAAAAATCACTAAGACATTCTGATATTGAAATAAAGACCAATCTAATTTTCTCTGTTTTTTGAGTTCCACCAAGTGCAGAGAGAGATGAAAGCATCTCCTCAGTTATTCCATTAGTCTATCCCAAGGAAGCTTACAGTACACTCAGGAATCTCCATTCCCTGGTTAGCATTTCTTCTGATTCCAGAAAACATGCAGAAAAGCAGAGAGGGAAGACTTGGGCCAGGTTACTGTAGTCCTAGAAAACTATACAAGGTCCATAAGTGGTTTATATAAAAGGAAAGTTCTCCTACCACCATAACATGGTGGGAAGAACATGAACACTGCACATGCAATGAATTCCACTCTTCAGGTAAAGAGCACACTGCTTTCATTTCTTAATTTGGAGAATTGGGCAGATGATACTCATGGAGCACTAAGTTCCTTAAGAAATATCTCAAGTGAAAACTCTTAGAATAAGGGGTTTCACAAATTCCTAGAACAGCCTGACATGATAGCTTATTTCTCTCTTTTATAGTGTGAATTCTTTGACAGAGCAAGACCTTTTCAAGGTGATATGAATGACAGAGAACAGTTGATAAATGAGAAAACCCCTGATAGATGTAAAAGAAAACCAAAATAACAAAGAAACAAAAACAAAAACAAAAAACAAAAAACTCAAACACTGGTTCAGTGCAAAAAAAAAAAAAAAAAAAAAAAGGATCATGAGGGTTCAACAAAGATTTCCTGTACTTGCCAGTGTTCTAAGAAATGGAAAGGCTGTGGAAAGTATCACCTCATCTACACTGTGCTTTGAGAAGTTGCCACAGATCCCAATTAGACTTTTGGGAAAGGAAGCATTCTCAATGCTACAGAAAAAGTCTGCAATAGTGGAAGATGTCTTTTGCTTCAGTCACTTTGACAGACACTTTGAAATGGGTATGAGAATTGAGGTTAGTTTCCAGGAAAATCCAACTGAAGTCTAAAAGATGAAATATCTGAATTAGGATAGAATTTAGAAAGTGATGATGAATGAACCTTCCAACACTATTGTATCCAACAAAGTATTTGACACCTCCATCTGGAAAACAAACAATTATAATGATGTTACAGCTCAGGGAGACAATCCTATGCTGTTGGTACTGTGAAAGTACTTTGGAAACCACAAAGATTGCCTTCGTAAGTGAGGGTAATGATTGATTGATTGATTTTCCATGGCTCTAGGCTGATACTCTAGAGCATTTGGGAATTAAGAGTTGTTTTGCTGGTTTTCAAAAGTACTCACCAAGTTTATTTCTGAGATAAACATCTTGTGCAGAGTACATCACTAAACAAAACTTCGTCAAGATTTAGACAGCATGAAGGAAAATCAAATCAGTATTAGAAGAACATTTCACTTAATACCTTGCTGCCTCCTATCTGAACTTATTTTTCCACACTTCCCAGGGACTCACATCTACTTAATTTAGCTTTGCAAAAATTTGCCTTTTATTTCCTTTTACCAAAAAAAAAAAAAAATCTTTCCACTGACTCCATTAGCAATATATAAATTTCAATGGACTCTTGAACTTAAGTGGTGTTTAAAACTAATGGTAAAATTTCTAGGGTCCATTAATTTTAAAAGTAACTTAATATGGGTAAGCATATTATTTTTAATATCTATAAGAATAAGCACCAATATTTAGCTTGAGAGTCCATATTTATTTTTCTACTTATACCTCAAACAAATTACAGAGAAGATGTTAAACATAAATAGGAGGAAATATAAAGTTAAGTAGATGTGAGATAAACCTAGAAAATGGATTACAAAGGATTTTATTTAGATTGCTTACTCCAACTTTACTATTTATTTTTATTGTTAAACTTTATAATATACAACTTTGGAAAATAATTTTTATTTAAGCTATTTTCCCATCTTGAATTTTACCATCACAGAAACTTGATGTTTAAAACTCTTGTAAATAATCCATAATTGTATGTAAAATTATCATTTTTAAAGTAAAATTTGACCAGACAAATTTAATTTTATTTATTTTTAAAATTTTTTTTTGACCTGGCCCATTTAAAAATAGTAAGTGAAATGGGCTTGGTATTTTTGAAATGACACTGTTTGCTCATTGGGGTGGTTAATATGATGTGCCCACTTGGCTAGGCCACCATACCCAGAGATTTGGTCAAATGCCAGGCTGCACGTTGCTGCGAAGGTATTTTTTTAAAATAAGATGAACATTTAAATCAGTAGACTTTGAGTGAAGCAAGTGACCTTTCGTAATGTGAAAGTTGAAGGCTTTCAGAGATAAAGACATTCATCCCCCAAGGAAGAGGGAATTCTGTCTCCAGACAGCTTTCAAACTCAAGCTGAAACATCAGTTCTTTCTTGGACATCCAGTTTATCCATCTACCCTGCAGATTTCAGACTTGCCATTTGCCAGCCTCCACAATTACATGAATCGATTCCTTAAAATCTCTCCCTCTTTCTATCTTTCGATAAAAATACGTAGGTAGATAAAATATGTGTTTACAGTGTGTTATGTAACTTCTGGTTCCTTTAGCCAAGATGACTAGTCCGACTTTTTTTTCCCTTCGATTAATCACATCCTGGGATCCAATATATGAATCCATTATTGCATGTATTGCGTATAGCTGTTCTAAAGAATCTAATTTTCTGTACTATATGTATCAGTAAAGTGTACATGGCAATGTAACGTAAAAAGAAAAATCTACATGAATAATGCAGCCAACTATCCAAGTGTTATACCAGCTAAAACAACAAATAAACCTTAAACAGTGAAAAAAAGATATATATATATACATAGGGTATGTATATATAGTCAGTCAGATAGATGTAGATACTATTGGCTTTGTCTCTGTAGAGAACTCTGACTAATACAGTGTGTCTAATTTCATCCTGTAAATTTTCTTTTAGACACATATACATTTATTTTTCCTAATAAGTTTTCAGCAATGATGTATCAGTGTCAAAAGATCTGCTTACTTTATGTTTTAATACATGCTCACATTAATTTATGATACACATTCAAAAGAAAAATATCAATTTAAAAGCCATGTTCTCTTTAAAACATATTCCAGATTCAATGATGTAATAGGTTTTTTCTTTTTCCTATCTCTGGAAATTATCTAAATGTCCATCACTAAAGAGGATCACTGACTGCCCTATTCATTTTAATTTTTTTCATTTTAAAATTTTTTAATGATTTACAATCATTTTAGAATGTTGTGTCAAATTCCAGTGTAGAGCACAATTTTTCAGTTATACATGAACATGTATATATTCATTGTCACATTTTTTTCTCTGTGAGCTACCACAAGATCTTGCATATATTTCCCTGTGTTATACAGTATAATCTTGTTTATCTATTCTACAATTTTGAAATCCCCGTCTATCTCTACACACCCCCTGCCCCCTTGGCAACCACAAGTTTATATTATATGTCTGTGAGTCTATATCTGTAGTGTATTTATGCTTTTTTTTTTTTAAGATTCCACATATGAGTGATCTCATATGGTATTTTTCTTTCTCTTTCTGGCTTACTTAGAATGACATTCTCCAGGAGCATCCATGTTGCTGCAAATGGCTTTATGTTGTCTGTTTTTATGGCTGAGTAGTATTCCATTCTATGAATATACCACCTCTTCTTTATCCAGTCATCTGTTGATGGACATTTATGTTGTTTCCATGTTTTGCTATTGTAAATAATGCTGCTTTGAACACTGGGGTGCAGGTGTCATCCTGAAGTAGGGTTCCTTCTGAATATATGCCCAGGAGTGGGATTCCTGGGTCGTATGGTAAGTCTATTCTTAGTCTTTTGAGGAATCTCTATGCTGTTTTCCACAGTGGCTATACAAAACTGCATTCCCACCAGCAGTGAAGGAGGGTTCCCTTTTCTCCACAGCCTCTCCAGCATTAGTCATTTGTGGATTTTTGAATGATGGCCATTCTGACTGGTGTGAGGTGATACCTCATTGAAATTCTGAGTTGTATTTCTCTGATAATTAGTGATATTGAGCATTTTTTCATGTGCTTGTTGATCATTTGTCTGTCTTCCTTGGAGAATTGCTTGTTTAGGTCTTCTGCCCATTTTTGGATTGGGTTGTTCATTTTTTCCTTATTGAGTTGCATGTGTACTTATATATTCTGGAGATCAAGCCTTTGTCAGTTTCATTAGCAAAAATTTCCCCCCATTCCGTAGGTTGTCTTTTTGTTCTACTTATGGTTTCCTTTGCTGTGCAGAAGCTTGTAAGTTTCATTAGGCCCCATTTGTTTATTCTTGCTTTTATTTCTTCTAGGGGAAAATTTTTGAGATATATGTCAGATAATGTTTTGCCTATATTTTCCTCCAGGAGGTTTATTGTATTTTGTCTTATGTTTAAGTCTTTGATCCATTTTGAGTTGATTTTTGTGTATGGTGTAAGGGAGTGTTCTAGCTTATTTTACATGCTGCTGTCCAGTTTTCCCATCACCATTTGCTGAAGAGGCTGTCTTTATTCCATTGTATATTCTTGCCTCCTTTGTCGAAGATTAGTTGACCAAAAGTTTGTGGGTTCATTTCTGGGCTCTCTATCCTGTTCCATTGGTCTATATGTCTATTTTTTGTACCAATACCATGCTGTCTTGATGACTGTAGCTGTATAGTATTGTCTGAAGTCTGGGAGAGTTATTCCTCCAGCCTCTTTCTTTCTCTTCAGTAATGCTTTGGCAATTCTAGGTCTTTGATGGTTCCATATAAATTTTATTATGGTTTGTTCTGGTTCTGTGAAATATGTCCTGGGTAATTTGCTAGGGATTGCATTAAATCTGTAGATTGCCTTGGGCAGTGTGACCATTTTGACAATATTGATTCTTCCAATCCAAGAGCATGGGATATCTTTCCAATTTTTAAATCTTCTTTAATTTCCTTCATCAATGGTTTATAGTTTTCTGTGTATAATTCTTTCACCTCCTTGGTTAGATTTATTCCCAGATATTTTATTACTTTGGGTGCTATTTTAAAGGGGATTGTTTCTTTACTTTCTTCTTCTGTTGATTTATCGTTAGTGTAAAGAAATGCAACTGATTTTTGAACATTAATCTTGTAACCTGCTACCTTGCTGAATTCTTCAATCAGCTCTAGTAGTTTTGGTGTGGACCTTTTAGGGTTTTCGATATATAGTAACATGTCATTGGCATATAGTGACACTTACCTCTTCTTTTCCAATTTAGATCCCTTTTATTTCTCTCTGCTGTGGCTAGGACTTCAAAGACTATGTTGAATTGGAGTGGTGATAGTGGGCATCCTTGTCCCAGATTTTAGTGGGAAGCTTTTGAATTTTACACCGTTGAATACTATGCTGGCTATAGGTTTGTCATATATAGCTTTTATGATGTTGAGATATGTTCCCTCTATACCCACTTTGGTGAGAGTTTTTATCATAAATAGGTGTTGAATTTTATCAAATGCTTTTCCTGCATCGATTGAGATGATCATGTGGTTTTTTTCTTTCTCTTGTTGATGGGATGTATTACATTGATTTGCATATGTTGAACCACCCTTGCGTCCCTGGGATGAACCCCACTTGGTCATGATGTATAATCTTTTTTATGTGTTGTTGGATTCTATTTGCTAATATTTTGGTGAGGATTTTGGCGTCTATGTTCATCAGTGATATTGGCCTATAATTCTCTTTTTTGTTAGTGTCTTTGCCTGGTTTTGGTATCAAGGTGATGGTGGCTTCATAGAATGAGTTTGGGGGTATTCTCTCCTTTTCAATCTTCTGGAAGAGTTTGAGAAAGACTGGTATGAGCTCTTCTTTGTGTGTTTGGTAGAATTCCCCAGTGAAGCTGAACAGTCCTGGACTTTTATTTGTAGGGAGGTTTTTTATTGCTAATTTGATTTCATTTGAAGTGTTCAGTTTGTTCAAGTGGTCAGCTTCTTCTTGATTCAATCTTGGTGGACAGTATGTTTCCAGAAGCTTGTCCACCTCCTCTAGGTTATCCAGTTTGGTTCCATATAGTTTTTCATAATACTTTCTTATGATATTCTGTATTTCTATTTTATTTGTTGTAATTTCACCTTTATCCTTTCTTATTTTGCTAATTTGTCCTCTCTCGTTTTTATTCTTTGTGAGTTTGGCCAGAGGTTTGTCGATTTTATTTACTTTTTCAAAAAACCAGCTTTTGGTTTGGTTGATTTTTTCTATGGTCTTTTTAACCTGTATTTTACTTATTTCCTCCCTAATCTTTATAATTTCCTTCCTTTTGCTGCCTTTTTGGGATTTTTGTTCTTCTTTCTCTAGTTCATTCAGCTGGTGGGTTAGATTGCTTATTTGAGATTGTTCTTCTGTTTTGAGGAAGGCCTCTATTGCTATAAACTTCCCTTTTAGCACTACCTTTGCTGTGTCCCATAAATTTTGTGTGGTTGTGCTTTCATTGTCATTTGTCTCAGGATATTTTTTAATTTCAGCTTTGATTTCCTCATTGACCCATTGGTTTTTTAATAACATATTGTTTAATCTTCATGCCTTCCTTTTGTTCTCTTTTGTTTCTCTGTTGTTGATTTCTAGTTTCATGGCATTGTGGTCAGTAAAGGTGCTTGAGATAATTTCTATCTTCTTAAAATTGCTGAGGTTTCTTTTGTGCCCAGGTACATGATCAATCCTGGAAAATGTTCCATGTGCACTTGAAAAGAATGTGTATCCTATTTTGGGGGGGTGTAATGCTCTGAAATTATCCAAGAAATCTAATTTTTCTATTGTATTATTTAATTTCTCTGTTGCCTTCTTTATTTTCTGTCTGAAAGACCTGTCTAGTGATATTAATGCGGTGTTAAAATCTCCACCTATGATTGTATTCCCATCAGTATCCCCCTACCCTTTATTTCTGTTAGTAATTGTTTTATGTACTTAGGTGTTCCTATATTGGGTGCATATATATTAATGAGTGTAATATCCTCATCTTGTATCACTCCTTTAATCATTATAAAATGTCCTTCTTTATCTTTCTTTATGGCCTTTGTTTTAAAGTCTATTTTGTCTGAAATCAGTACCGCAACACCTGCTTTTTTGGCTTATCCATTTGCATGGAATATCCTTTTCCATCCTTTCACTCTCAATCTATATGTATCCTTCTCCCTAAAGTGGGTCTCTTGTATGCAGCATATTGAAGGTTCTTGCTTTATTATCCAGTCTGCCACTCTATGTCTTTTCACTGAAGCATTTAATCCATTAACATTTACAGTAATTAATGCTAGATGTGTGTTTATTGCCATTTTGAACTTATCTTTGCAGTTGATTTGGTATTTCCTCTGTGTTCCTTTCTTCTTCCTTTTATGGCTTGGTAATTTTCCTTTGTATTATCATGGATTTTATTTAGTTTTTGTAACTCGCTTGTAAGTTTTTGGCTTGTGGTTACCTTTTTTTGTAAGTCTATTAGCCCATTACTATAACTGTTTTTATTAAACTGATAGTAACATGATCTCAAACCCGTCCTACCGAGAACAAGAAATTTAAAAAGAAAAAAAAATTCTATATTTTCCCGCCTCCCTCTTCCACTTTCAATGATTTGTATGTCTTCTTTTATAATTTTGTGTTTATTTTATTTGTAATTCATGAGTTATCACCTTTCCAGTTGTGGCTTTCTCATTTCTGTAGCATCCTGCTGCTTTTCTATTTAGAATAGCCCTTTCAATATTTCTTTTAGCATGGTTTTAGTGTGCTGAACTCTTGTAGCTTTTTCTTGTCTGTGAAATTCTTTATGTCTCCTTCTATCCTAAAGGATAGCCTTGCTGGATAAAGGATCCTAGGCTGCATCTTTTTTTCATTCAGGACTTTGAATATATCTTGCCACTCCCTTCTGGCCTGTAGTGTTTGTGTAGAGAAATCCGCTGAAAGCCTTATGGGGGTTCCTTTGTAACTCACTCTTTGCTTTTCTCTTGCTGCCTTTAGGATCATTTCCTTATCCTTGACTCTGGCCATCTTAATTATGATATGTCTCGGTGTAGGTCTATAGGTCTATTTAGATTCTTCCTGTTTGGGACCCTCTGAGCTTCTTATACTTGGATATCTGATTCTTTCTTTAAGTTTGGGAAGTTTTCAGTCATGATTTCTTCAAAAACCTTTTCAATCCCCTTTGATCTTTCTTCCCCTTCTGGGACCCCTATTATGTGAAGATTGGCATGCTTTATATTATCCCATAAGTCCCTTATGCTATTTTCGTTTGTTTTTATTTGTTTATCTTGTAGCTCTTCTCATTGGGTGCTTCCTATTGTCCTGTCTTCTAGGTCACTAATTTGTTCCTCTGCATTATCTAGTCGGCTTTACACAGCCTTTAGATCATTCCTCATCTCAGCCAATGAGTTTACCAATTCTACTTGGTTTTTCTTTATAGGCTCAATTTCATTTTTGACATAATTTTATCTCTAAACACTATCTCTTTTAGTTCCTTCAGTACTTTGATCATTCCTTTTTTGAAATCTTGATGTAGTAGACTGGCAATGTCTACTTCATTGATCATTCTTTCAGGAGATTTCTCTTGCTCTTTTAATTGAGAATGGTTTCTCTGCTTCATCTTGCTCATACATCTCTGGCACTGTGGCTTATGGAGTATCAGTTATCTATTATTGTCCTTAAGGTGTTTATCTATCTAATGCCTATGTAGGAATAAAACTTATAAAAGAAAAGAGAGAGAGAGAGAGAGAGAGAATTTTAAAAGAAGGGAGGAAAAAAGCTTTTAAAACAGTGTATAATGAATAACAGAAGAACAAGTTGAAGCAGAATTTTTAAAAATAATAATAATAAAAATATTTTTAAAAAAAAATTAAAGGGATTAAAATTAGGGGTATATATAATTGTTTAAGAAGTAAAAATTAAAAGGGTAATAGAAAATAAAACAGGTAAAACAGATTTTTTTTTAAAAAGGGGGGGTGTTCTCCTGGAGAATGTGTGATTTTAATGTGAAGTCTTTCTGTCTTCATCCTGTTTTGGAAGCTCAGCTTGCTGTTTCCAGAGGCCCTCCATTGGCGCCCTCATCTGTGCTGTTCCCAGTGCCTGTCGGCAAGCAGATCCTGCCTCCTCCCAACACTGGGTCAGGTGCAGCTCTCTGCTGTGGGCGGGCGGGTCACTGCCCCTCCCAGTGCCGCAGTCAGATGTTGCAGACTGGCCAGGTAGGAGGGCGGGCCGCGCCCCCTCCCAGCACAAAGTTCAGGGGCTGTGTTCCTGCCCGAAAGGTGGGGGGCCGCCGGCCCTCTCCTGGGGCCGGTCGCTCCGCTGCTCTGTGCCGCTACATGCTCTGCCTCGGGTCGGCGCCCCGCAGGCGGGCTCGGGGAAGACCGAGAAACAGCCCTGTCCCTGCTCTGGGCCAGAACCCAGCTCCTTGTTTATCTCGGCAGAGCAAGTTCTCTGAGGGACCAGGACAGAAGAATCCTATCTGCCAAGGGGCTGTAGGCCCGTCTCCGTCTGGCCTTTGAGGCTGCTAAGCCCTTCGTTGTGGATGCAGGTTTCGCCCCGCCCCCGCCTGGGTGCTCAGCGCCGGAGGACATGGCGGCCGCGCCTGAGCCCCGCCTCTCTTCCCCCAAAAACTTTCTGTGGGTTTTCAGAGATGGGGTCATGCACCTTTCCCCCCAGGGCACATCAGCCATGCTGTTTCATGGAGGGCCCAGGTTGTTCTGCCCTGTGTACCCACAGCCACGGCGCGCAGCCCCTTGTAGTCCCCCGGGGATGCCTCAGTGGAGCCATCCCCATCCTCCGCCCAGCTCGGGCGGCCTGATTCTACCCCCAGCTGCCAGCCCGCGTCTTGGGTTGGGTGTCACAGGGACCCTCTGTGCCTGTTTAACTTAGTTCTGTAGGTCAAGGGCTGCTCTGTACAGATCTGAGTCTTGGAGGTTCCCCCTCTAACCCGCTGGCCTCTCGGTTGGAGAGGGGAGACCCAGCGAGAGAGCGCCAGTCCTCCTTTGCCTCTCTCTCCACGCGGGACCCATCCCTCTCTGTTTTGCCTTTTCATCTTTCTTTTTTCCTTTTCTCCTACCAGATTTTTGGTGTCTCTATCTTTTGAAGAGGACAATGTTCTGTCAGAGTTCCACAGGTGCTCTGGTTGGTTGAGTTGGTCTGTGGATGTGAGTCTTGGTGCATTTGTGGGAGAGGGTGACCTGCGAGCGTCCTTCTACTCCACCATCTTGGCCTCCTCCTCCTGACCAGACAAATTTATAAAGTCTGCACAGTTTTGTATCCTTTTAATTATCATGAAAAATTATTATTGAAGAGATGCTGAACAAATTTTACAATAGAACAAGTAGACCAAAATCCTTAAGTTTACGTAGCAATTGGAAAATATATATCTCAATTTTAACAATCTCATTTGATTTGAAAGGTGAGCAAAACTCAGATTCAATGTTTGGTCATGTCTTAACCTGGATACAAGCCATTTGGCTATAGCTGCAGAACTTCTTTGGAGATAAATGAAAGGCACATGGACAGATACTCTGGACAGTTTATATTCTACCTGCTTGTGAATTAAATCCCATGGTGGTAGCTGTTTTGAGGCTGTTGGGAGCAGAAAACTTCCACACATTTGCAGACATGAAAGATTTCTGTCTTGACACCTTGATTCTTTATTATAAAAACATTGAACTTTGCAAGAAATTTGAAAGATCAAGAATATGACTTTTCTTTGTGATGATGAACATGTTTTAAACTTAGATTGTGATGATGTTTGCATGAATATACTAAAAAATACTGGAATATATGCTTTAAAAGGGTGAGTTTTATGGTATATGAATTAAATCTCAATACATATGTTTTTAAATGTTAAGTCATTTCTAATACTTGCACTTTTATATAGCTGATTTCTTTTCCCTACACTGTCTATCACATTTTGTCCATATAAAAATCTTTGCTTTTTATGAAGACTTCCCTGGAGTCTTTGGTCAACTCACAGGGTCCTCCTGTCCTCCAGTGGCATTTTGTGAATTACTACACTTTTCCAGTTGTTCTCATGGCTACTTCCAGTTGGATTGACCCTCCATGTGAGCAGGAATTGTATCTTTTCATCTTTGTGTCTCTTATACCTAGCACCATCATCTGTTAAATAGTGTTTAAAAATCATTCTAAAGTATATATACATATGTGCACATAAGTAAATACACATATGTGCACATAATGATCATGAGGAAACATGTACTTTTGTAACCTGCTCCCATTACAAAGCTTGGAAGTACACACATTTTTATATCTTCCAATTTGTAATGTTCACACAATGCTATTATGATGGTTACTCAATGTTTACTCAATTAGCAAATCATCATTTGTTTAACAACCCTCTTTTTGGAAAGAGTTGTTCACAGATTCACATATGAATAGCATTGAACTGAACACTGTCATACTTGAGGCTTCTTTTTGGTTAATTCAATGAATGCAATTCCAAAAAGTGAGGTGGTCTGGTCAAGGTACATGAAGATTTTCATAGTTCTTGATAATATACTGTTTCCTAAAAGGAGTAGATCAATTTGCATTAACCTAAATATACCATTTCCTTCACAATTGTATCAGCATTTTAAAATATTTGATAGTTGTTTTCAAATCTTAAATTTGTATTTCACCATCCATTTAACGTGCACATTTAATTTTGAGTTCTAGTGTTTATCAACTATTCACTGTAAACCAATTTATTGGTCATAAAGATATTTAAGTTCTTATCAATTCTCTGGCTGAAATTCATGAATTTCAATGAAAAGAACCTAGTGCCTGGATGCTTTTCTTATAGCTGAAAGCCAGTAATAGGATAAATTCTCCCTTGATACTGTATTTCACTCACATTTTAAAGCCTAGATGTCTAAATGCTCAGTGTGGTCCCAAGGCGTCTATGTATCCCAGATGAAAAAATGCAAAACCAAATGTAAATTCAGGAATATTGTTGCTGAAGATCAAAGTGCCATCCCAGTACAAACAATTTGAGTGGGGAAAAACTTGCTCAAAGCATACCCAGAATGACTGATAATGGGCCAACTTCCCTGGTTAAAGCCTGGGCATGATTCTAGTGGGGGAGGGAAAGGAAATCTTACAATGTCTCATGAAGTAGTAAAATGCTTTGTGGTTGGGTGTATGCAGTGAGTGCTCGGTCTTCTCAACAAATTATTCTGAAACCTTTGTCACTTCCAGCCATTTTATATGTGGACAGTTAACTGTGTCAGTACTTTTTAAAGGTTGAGAGTTGGGTGCCTAGAGTGGGCAGAATAAGATAATGACCAACCCTTGCAGAATTCTATGACAAGGTAGAATTCCCTCCGAGTTGCACACTTCCTCCATGAAAGTTGCACCATATTCATAGGTTTCCTCTATTAAACACAGCAACCTGCTACCCTGGGAAGTGCCCAAATATGAAAACTTTTGCTTGCTATCTGTGAAGGTAAAGACAGTACCTCGCTAGGGTTGAATGTTCTCTTCTTCAAATAAAGAAGATTTTCTCATTCAGAGCTCTGATGGCATTAAAAGTTTGATATCTTTAGCATGAAAAGTTTAAAGCATTGAAACTTTAAACTGAATTGGGAGCTTAGTAAGGTCCAAATGATGCCCCCCACTGGAGATGTTTAAGTCAATGGTGAGTTCAGAATGGCCATAGTATATATGGCACAAATCTGCTTGCCATGTTAAGCTCTCCCCCACCCCCTAAATACCATGTGCCTGACATACTGCTTTTGGAATTGTTTATAAGTAAGTTCACTGTTATTTAGGGTTGTTGACCAAACCCATGCAGAAATAGAGCTTGATATTTGTGTCTCTTGACAATAAAACTTTACCTTCTATACATGCCATAATATAACACAGTAGGAATTTTCTTAATATCACTGTACTATTGCTTATTTTAGTTGTGCATTGTGTTGCAAGAACAACCAAGTCATGAGCAAGTTGTCCAGCTGTCCAACTTTTATGTCGGATTTGTTTTAAGCAGCAACATTGGACCTCTCTGGTTTTAAACATTTAGATTCCAACTTTTATTTACAGAATAGAGTACAAGGTATGAGCACATGTAACAATTTTTATTTCCATAAGAATTTTTAATTTTGATGGGGAGGGCATAACTCCGTGGTAGAGCATATGCTTAGGATGAATGAGGTCATGGGTTTATTCCTCATTACCTCTATTAAATAAATAAATAAATCTTATTACCTACCCTCCCCAAGAAAAGAATAAATTCAAACAGAAAAAACAAAATAAAATAAAAAATTTAAATGAATGTTTAATTTTTGAAAGCTCCTTCTGTCCCTTCCGTGTTAGCTTCCTAGGGCTGCCATCAGAAAATTCCAAAAATAGAGTGGCTTAAAACAACAGAAATCTGTTGTCACACAGTTCTCCAGGCCAAAAGTCCCAACCAAGTTGCCAGCAGGATCATGTTCCCTTTGAAGGCACTAACGAAGTAATTGCATCTGTGCCTCTCCCATACCTTCTTGTTATTGCAAGCATTCCTTGCTTTGTAAATACATCACTCCATTCCTCCTTCCTCACATGGCATTCTCACTGCCTGTCTCACATCATCTTCCCTCTGTGTCTGTGTCCATGTTTCCCCTTTTTTATAAGGACACCAGGAGTATCAGATTAGATTTTAACCTAATAACCTCATTTAACTTGATTACTTCTGTAAAGACTATCTCCAAATCTAGTCACATTCTGAGATACTCAGGGGTTAGGACTTCAACACATCTTTTGGAGAGGATACAATTTCAACTCAACATCCTCCTTGAAAAGTTTCTGTTGCTTCTAAAGTTCAATTTGAAAAATGAACCCATGATGGCAAAGCACCTATAAAATAAGGGCACGCTAAGGAGTTTAAAGAGAGTATTTTTCTATCAGCCTTTTGATTTCTACTCACTCAGGTCATGGACTAGTATTGCTGACATAAAACAGATTTATTAATATTTGTCTTCTGCTCAATTTCTTCCTTCACGTACATATTAGAATACTAAAACAACTGCACTTTTCTAGAATTTACTTATCTGATTTGCTTCTCAATATCTTTTCTTTTCTTTTCTTTTTCTAAATCACACTATTTATTGATTTCTGTGGAGAAATGTATGTTACCAAGATGTCTAGACTAGTTGGTCAGGATATTTGTTTCTCAAGAGATGTGTACTTAAGAACAAGTCTCAAGTCATGTGTACTTGAGAAATCAAAGAAGGTCGCTTGTGAATTTAATGTCATATAGTTGGATTTTAAGGAGTGACATAATCAATCATGAATATTCTTTGTCACTTTAAAGATATATCTAACAAATACATACTTATAACAGCAGGGAAGTCTTTTGTTGAACTTTGTAGAAATAACTTAGTCCCACCTTAAGGGATTAATTCTGAAGATCGCTGATCTTATGCCTAATTAAAGAGTGACATTTCCTTATTCTGTCTACCAGTTCTGGGTGATACACTGTTAAGAGTTTCTATCTCCCTTGTGAATTGAATATAAAAGGTAGTGCACAAAGTTATTTATTTATTTGTTTGTTTATTTATTTATTTATTTATTCATTCATTCATTCATTCATTCATCCATTCATTTGTTTAATAGACATTATTCCTTAAGAGAAATTTCAGGTTCACAACAGAATTGAGCAGAAAATACAGAGTTTGCATATAGCCTTCCTCACCCGCACATATATACTCCCCTACCCTCAACATCCCTCATCAGTGTGGCATATTTGGTACAATTGATGAACCAACATGGGCACATTATTATCAACCAAAGCCCATAGTTTGCATTAGGGTTTACTCTTGATGTTGTACTTTCTATGTGTTTTGACAAATCCATAATGACATGTATCCACCACTACAGTATCATACAGAGTAATTTCACTGCCCTAAAAATCCCTTGTGCTCCGTCTATTCATTCCTCCTTCTCTCCCTCTCCCCAAGCCCCTGAAAACCACGATGTTTTTATTGTTTCTGTAGCTATATATTTTCCAGAATGTCATTTGGTTGGAATCGTACAGTTTGTAGCCTTTTTAGACTGGCTTCTTTCATTTAGTAATGTGTTTTTAATATTTCTTCCTTGTCTTTCATGGCTTGATAGAATTTTTTTTTTACTGCACATATATTTTTTAATTTACATATACATACTGTTCATTGTTTCTAAGAACACTTAGAGCTTTAGATTTTTAAACTAACATAGTTATCAAAGGAATAAAGCTAATCACATAAGAATTAATTCAAAAAGGTACATACACCTTGCTATTAACAGCAGCATTATTTATAATTGCCAAGATGTGGAAGCATCTTAAGTGCACATCAATTGTTGAATAGATAATGAAGATGCAATATATCTATATCTATATCTATATCTATATCTATATCTATATCTATCTATATCATCTATATCTGGGGAGACAGAGAGAAAGAGGAGAGAGAGGGAGAATGAAACACAGCTCACCCATAAGGAAGAAGGATATTTTGCCACTTGTGGCTCTTCATTCACTTTTGTTTTTCACTTAAAAACCCAGAATTTTATAACTGGCAGATCCGTTTTCATTACATCAAAAGTAAAATACCTAGAAATAAACTTAACCAAGGAGGTTACCTATACTCTGAAAACTGAAGTGGCACAAAGAAATGGGAAGATTTCTTGTGCTCATGGATTGGAAGAATCAACACTATCAAAATGGCCACACTATGCAAAGGAATCCACTGATCCAATGCAACCCCAATCAAAATGCTCATGATAATCCTCACAGAACTAGAACAAACAATTCCAAAATTTGTAAGGAACCACAAAAGACCCCAAACAGCCAAAGAAATCTTTTGTAGGTTTTTTTTTTTTTCTCTTTCTTCTTTTTGTTCGCTTTTTTTATGGTTTGATGACTAGAGAAGGTCCTTTAACATTTGTTGTAAAGCTGGTTTAGTGGTGCTAAAATCTTTTAGATTTTGTTTATCTGTGAAGCTTTTAATTTCTCCATCAAGTCTGGGCAAGAGCCTTATTGGATAAAGTATTTTTGGTTGTTAAGTTTCTCCCTTACATCACTTTATACATATTGTGCCACTCCCTTCTGGCCTGTAGAATTTCTGCTGAAAAATCAGCTGGTAAACTTATGGGAGTTCTCTTGTATGTTATTCATTGCTTTTCTCTTGCTAATTTTAATATTTTCTCCTTATCCTTAATTGTTTTCAATTTAATGACTCTGTGCCTTGGTGTGCTTCTCTTTGGGTTGATCCTGTGTGGTACTGTCTGTACTTCCTGGACTTGGGTGACTGTTTCCTCTCCCAAGTTGGGTAAGATTTCAGTGATTACCTTTCCAAAACTTTTCTGAGGTCTTCTCTCTCTCTTCTCTTTCTGGGACCCCTATAATGTGAGTAATGATTTCCACTAATCTGTCTTCTAGCTCACTGATCCATTCTCCTGCCTCATTTAGTCTATTCCTTGTTCCTTCTCATGTATTGTTCATTTCAGTGATTTTTCTCTTCATCTTTGTTTGAGTATTCTTTATATTTTCCAACTCTTTGCTAAAAATTTCACTCTATTAGTCTATATTCTTCTTGAGTTCTCTGAACATCTTGGCCATCATTACGTTAAACTTTCTCAGATAAATTGCCTATCTCCTCATCACTTATTTCTTCTTCTGGGATTTTATCTTGTGCCTTGTCCTGGAAGATATTCCTTTGCTGCCTCATATCATCTATCTTTCTATGTGTTTCTGAATTTCTTCAACAGGCTTTGGGATTATTGTTTTCTTATTTCTAGTATCTGCCCCTGATGGATGAGGCTGGACTAGAGGCTTATGCAGATTTCCTGGCAGGAGGAGCCAGTGCCTTCCCACTGCTGGGTGAAGCTTCATCCTGGACCTCTAGTGGCTAGGGTTGTGTCTAGAGTCCTTTGTGGCTTAGGAAGTCTGATGATGGATGTGGCTGTGTTTCCACCCTGTATGTTGTTTGGCCTAAGTCTTCCCTATAGGCTAGGTCTTGGTGCTAATGATCCAATCAAGATGTCAGCCTCCAAGAAAACTCATGTAGATTAACACTCCTGGAATTCCTGCCACCAGCTTTTATGTCCCCTGAGTGAGCTGCAGCTGTCCCCCATGTCCCCAAGAGCCCCTCCAAATCCAGCAGGCAGGCCTGGCCCAGGTTCCTATGGCATCACTGCCTCTGCCCTTGGACCTGGTGCATGTGAGTTTCCATGTAGGCTTCTCAAGCCAATGGAGTCTATTTCCCCCAGTCCCTTGAGGCTCCCAGAGCCAAGCCCTCCTGGCCTTCAGAATCAGATGTCCTGGGGTCTCCTTCTATTTCCCAATGCCAGGACATGAACTAGGGAGCCTGACATGCGGCTTAGAGCTCTCACTCCTGTGGGAGGGCCCCTGCACTTAACAAATCTTTAGCTTATGGGTAGCCCAACCAGGGGGTATGGGGCACAATTATATCACAAGCACACCCCTCCTACCATCCTTCTGTGGTTCCCTCTATGTTTCCAGTTGCAGATCTGTTTTGCTAGGTTCCAGTCTTTTTTCAATGCTTGTTTAGCATTCAGCTGTGGTTTCATTGTAGAAGCAAGGAGAGGTGAGCTCGTGGTCCTACCATTCTGCCTTCTTGACCCAGAACTGCTCTTCAACTTCTTATCAGCAACAGCCACATTCTCACTCTCCACTTTTCTTTTCCCTTGAAATCATATTATTCTCATGGACTGTATTGGTAAGTGTGAGCTTTGTGCTATGAGAGAAAAGATTTCCCACTGGTTGGAAGTTAAAATGTGCCAGTCACTGAGTTAGTGGGGTGTTGAAGGAAGGTCCCTATCATTGGGCTGTAGGGCTTGATCTCCACACTCATTGTTCAGCAGAGGGAAAGCATGGCTTTGATCTGCAATCTGAGAAAAACAGCTACCATATTGGATGACAGAAAGAAAGTAAGGCAAAGATAACTAGCATTTACATACTTGGTGGTAGGAAGGAGTCCCCTTCCTTCCTGCAAAAGAAAGAAGGACCTTCAGTGCCACAGATGGGCAATGCATGCACTCATGCACATCAGTGCAGCCTCACAGGTTGGTTACTAGACGGAGTCACAGCCCACAAGCCAACCTTCTCTCTTTCTGTTTATCCCAACATTTTCTGCCCCAGTACTTTGCTGGGAATTTCCACCAGGTTACATGTGGGATGGCTTCCACACGAGGTGGAGGACATTGACAATTTCATGTAGGCCAGTGGCCTTTAACCCCACACTCAGCTCAGGAATTTATCCAAACCCACAAGCTCCAGGCATCAGCTCAAGGCATCAGCTACACTGTTTGTATTTCATTACTGAGAGAAAAGCCACTAGAATAAAAGGTTCAAGCATTCCCTGTGAGGAACAGTAGAGTGACCTGGGGTGGTTTAACATGGAGAAGAGAACATCTAGGGGGGGGGAGTGTTATTTGAACGTAAGTATCTCAGGGATTATTATGAGGAATAAGAAGTAGAACTAGGAAAGAGTTGAGGATGGAACACTGAAAGTAGTAACAACAAAAACTGAAATGAGTTAAGCATTTACTTGTGTCAAGCCCTTGGCTAAGTGCTATATATGCATTTTTTATTTAATCCTCACAACCACCATATGAGGCAGATTTTACTGTCATCCTTGTTTTATAGATCAGTTGAGGTCTACAGAGAGTAAGTAGCTTGCAAGTTTGCAGCACAGCTCATGGCAGAACTGACATTCAAACACAGGCCTAAATCCAAAGCCAAGACTTTATAACCTGCCATTATCAAAATTGAGAGAAATTTCCATATTAACATACTGGAAGTAGAGAAAGAACCATTGAAGAAAATGGGGTTAAAATAATTTTTCATGACCTACATGATCTCTTTGAAATTTCCCTAGAATCAAAAAACCTAAAAATGAGGACGTCCAGGTACAAAGTACAAGGCTGAATTTTTATATAATTTACAGAGAGTTGGGAATCAGAACCACAGAACTTTGGTCTGCTACTTTCTTTTTATTATTATTATTGAGGTATAGTCAGTTTATAATGTGTCAATTTCTGGTGTACAGCACAATGTTTCAGTCATACATGAATAAACACATATTCATTTTTATATTCTTTTTCACCATTAGTTAATGCAAGATACTAAATATAGTTCCATATGCTATACAGTATAAGCTTGTTTATCTCTTTTATTTATACGGGTCAGTATCTGCAAATCTCAAAATCGCAGTTTATCCCTTTCCACTCCCTTCTCCCCTGGTAACCACAAGTTTGTATTCTATATCTGTGAGTCTATTTCTGTTTTATATAAAAGTTCATTGCTTTTTTTTTTAATTCCACATATAAGAGATACATATGTTATTTTTCTTTCTCTTTCTAGCTTAATTCCTTTAGAATAACATTCTCCAAGGACATCCATGCTGCTGCAAATGGCATTATTTTATGATTATTTATGGCTAAGTAGTATTACATTGCATAAATATACCAAAACTTCTTTATGGACATTTAGGTTGCTTCCATATCTTGGCTACTGTAAATAGTGATGTTATGAACATTGGGGTGCAGGTGTCTTTTGGAATTAAGACTCCCTCTGGTTATATGCCCAGGAGTGGGATTGTTGGGTCATATGTTAAGTCTAATTTTAGTCTTTTGAAGAAGCTCCATAC
Organism: Camelus bactrianus; assembly: GCF_048773025.1. NCBI lineage: Eukaryota > Metazoa > Chordata > Mammalia > Artiodactyla > Camelidae > Camelus > Camelus bactrianus. The sequence continues at coordinate 2,952,847 of NC_133573.1, read as the reverse complement.
TCTTTCCCACAATGGCTGCACCAAACTACATTCCCACCAACAGTGTGTGAGGTTTCCCTTTTCTCCACACCCCCTCCAGCATTTATCACTTGTGGGCTTATATTTTGTTTTGTTTTTAACATTTTTTATTGATTTATATTCATTTTACAATGTTGTGTCAAATTCGAATGTAGAGCCCAATTTTTCAGTTGTACATGAACATACATATATTCATTGTCACATTTTTTCTCTGTGAGCTACCATAAGATCTTGTATATATTTCCCTGTGCTATACAGTATAATCTTATTTATCTATTCTACATTTTGAAACCCCAGTCTGTCCCTTCCCACCCCTCACCCTCTTGGCAACCACAAGTTTGTGTTCTATGTCTATGAGTCTGTTTCTGTTTTGTATTTATGGGTTTTTTTTTTTTTTTTTAAGATTCCACATATGAGCGATCTCATATGGTATTTTTCTTTCTCTCTCTGGCTTACTTCACTTAGAATAACATTCTCCAGAAGCATCCATGTTGCTGCAAATGACGTTATGTTGTTGGTCTTTATGGCTGAATAGTATTCCATTCTATAAATATGCCACATCTTCTTTATCCAGTCATCTGTTGATGGACATTTAGGCTGTTTCCATGTTTTGGCTCCTGTAAATAGTGCTGCTATGAACATTGGGGTGCAGGTGTCATCCTGAAGTAGGGTTCCTTCTGGATATATGCCCAGGAGTGGGATTCCTGGGTCATATGGTAAGTCTATTCCTAATCTTTTGAGGAATCTCCATACTGTTTTCCACAGTGGCTGCACCAAACTGCATTCCCACCAGCAGTGAAGGAGGGTTCCTTTTTCTCCACTGCCTCTCCAGCTGTGGATTGTCATTTGTGGATTTTTGAATGATGGCCATTCTGACTGGTGTGAGGTGATAACTCATTGCAGTTTTGATGTGCATTTTCTGATAATCAGTGATATTGAACATTTTTTCATATGCCTATTGATCATTTGTATTTCCTCCTTGGAGAATTGCTTGTTTAGGTCTTTTGCCCATTTTTGGATTAGGTTATTTCTTTTTTTCTTATTAAGTCTAAGAGCTGCTTATATATTCTGGAGATCAATCCTTTGTCGGTTTCATTTGCAAAAATTTTCTCCGATTCCATAGCTTGTCTTTTTGTTTTACTTATGGTTTCCTTTGCTGTGCAGAAGCTTGTAAGTTTCATTAGGTCTCATTTGTTTATTCTTGCTTTTATTTCTATTGCTTGGGTATACTGTCCTAGGAGAACATTTTTGAGATTATGTCAGATAATGTTTTGCCTATATTTTCTTCTAAGGAGTTTATTGTATCTCATCTGTCTTATGTTTAAGTCTTTGATCCATTTTGAGTTGATTTTTGTGTATGGTGTAAGGGAGTGTTCTAGATTCATTGATTTACATGCTGCTGTCCAGTTTTCCCATCACCATTTGCTGAAGAGACTGTCTTTATTCCATTGTATATTCTTGCCTCCTTTGTCAAAGATGAGTTGACCAAAAGTTTGTGGGTTCATTTCTGGGCTCTCTATTCTGTTCCATTGGTCTATATGTCTGTTTTTGTACCAATACCACATTTGTGGACTTTTGAATGTTGGCCATTCTGAATGATGTGAGGTGATACTGCATTGTAGTTTTGATTTGCATTTCTTTGATAATTAGTGATATTGAGCAATTTTTCATGTGCTTATTGACCATTCATATGTCTTCACTGGAGAATTGTTTGTTTAGTTCTTCTGCCATTTTTGGATTTTTTTTCTTATTAAGTCATATGAGCAATTTATATATTCTAGAAATCAAGCCCTTGTCAATATCATCTTTTGCAAATATTTTCTCCATTACGCAGGTTGTCATTTTGTTTGGCTTATGGTTTCCATTGCTTTGCAAAATCTTGTAAGTTTAATTAGGTCCCATTTGTTTATTCTTGCTTTTATTTCTATTTCTTGGGTAGACTGCTCTAGGAGAACGTTGCAGAGATGTATGTGAGATAATGTTTAGCCTACGTTTTCTTCTAGGAGATTTATTGTGTATTGTCTTATGTTTCAGTTTTCAAGCCATTTTGAGTTTACTTCTGTGTATGATATGAGGGAGTATTCTAACTTCATTGATTTACATGCAGCTGTCCAGTTTTCCCAACACCATTTGCTGAAGAGGCTGTCCATTGCATGTTCTTGCCTTCTTTGTCAATGATTAATTGACCAAAAGTCGATGGGTTTATTTCTGGGCTCTCAATTCTGTTCCATTTATCCATATGTCTGTTTTTGTACAAATACCATGCTGTTTTGATTACTGTAGCTCTGTAGTATTGTCTGAAGTCTGGGAGGATTATTCCTGCACCTTCATTCTTTTTCTTCAGTAATGCTTTGGCAATTCTGGGTCTTTTGTGATTCCATGTAAATTTTAATATGATTTGTTCTTGTTTGTGAGAAATGTCCTGTGTAATTTGATAGGGATTGCATTAAATCTGAAGATTGCCTTGGGTAGTATGACCACTTTAAGAATATTGATTCTTCCAACTCAGGAGCATGGGATATCTTTCCATTTCTTATGTCATCTTTAGTTTCCTTAATAAATGTCTTGTAGTTCTCCATGTATAAGGCTTTCCCATCCTTGGTTAGATTTATTCCTATGTATTTTATTACATTGTGCGCCATTTTAAAAGGGATGGTTTCTTTACTTTCTTTTCCTATTGGTTCATTGTTAGTGTAAAGAAATGCAACTGATTTTTTACATTAATCTTATATCCTGCTACCTTGCTAAATTTTTTATTAGTCTAGTAGTTTCTGTGTGGAGCTTTTAGGGTTTTCCATATATGGTATCATATCATCTGCATATAGTGACAATTTTACCTCTTCTTTTCCAATTTGGATGCCTTTTATTATTTGTCCTCTTCTGCTTTAGCTAGGACTTCCAAGACTATGTTGAATAGAAGTGGTTCAAGTGGACAACCTTGTCTTGTCCCAGATTTTAGTGGGAATGTTTTCAGTTTTTCACCATTGAGTACCATGTTGGCTGTCAGTTTGTCACAAATTGTTTTTATTATGTTGAGATATGTTCACTCTATACCCTCTTTGGTGAAGGTTTTTATCATAAATGGGTGTTAAATTTTATTAAGTGTTTTTTCTGCATATTTTGAGATGATCATGTGGTTTTCATCCTTTCTCTTGTTGATGTGGTTTATTACATTGATTGATTTGCATATGTTGAATCATCCTTTTTTCCTGGAATGAACCCTACTTTATCATGGATTATGATTTTTTTTAATGTGCTGATGGATTCTGTTTGCTACTATTTTGTTGAGGATTTTTGCATCCATGTTCATCAGTGGTATTGGTCTATAATTTTCTTTTTTGGTAGTGTCTTTGTCTGGTTTTTGTATCAGCATGATGTTGGCTTCATAGAATGAGTTTGGGAGTACTCCCTCATTTTCAATCTTCTGGAAGAGTTTGAAAAGGACAGATATGTGTTCTTCTTTGTGTGTTTGGTAGCATTCCCCAATGCAGCTATCCCATCCTGGACTTTGATTTCTATGGAGCTATTTTATTCATAATTCATATTCATTTCAATCAATTGGTTTTTTAAGTGGTCAATTTCTTTTTGTTTCAGTCTTGGTGGACTGTATGTTTCCAGAAACTTGTCTTATTTTTAGGTTATCTATTTTGTTTCCATATAGCTGTTCATAGAATTCTCATATGATATTTTCTATTTCTATGGTATTGTTTGTAATTTCTCCACTTTCCTTTCTTACTTTGTTTCTTTGTGCTCTTTGTTTTCTCTTCTTCATGAGCTTGGTCAGAGGTTTTCCAATTTCATTTACTCTTTCAACAAACCAGCTCTTGGTTTGATTGATTTTTTTCTACTGTTTTATTCAATCTCGATTTTATTCATTTCCTCCCTGATCTTTATTATTTCCTTCCTTTTGCTGACTTTTGGTTTTTTTCTCTTCTTTTTCTAATTCTTTTAGCTGGAAGGTTAAATTGTTTATTTGAGATAATTCTTTATTGAGGAAGGCCTGTCCCTCTTAGCACTGACTTTGCTTCATCCCATAGAAATTGTCCGGTTTTGTTTTCATTGTTGTCTGTCTTTAAGTATTTTGTATTTTCTTTGATTTCATTATTGGCCTCCCCCCCTTTTTTTTTTTTTAGCATGTTATTTAATCCCCATGGTGTCATTTTTTCCTCCTTTGTTTTTCTTAGTTGATTCTGAGTTTCATGGCATTGCAGTCAGAGAAGATGCTTGAAATAATTTCTACCTTCTCAAATTTGTTGAGCATTCTTTTGTGCCTGAGAACATGATCTATCATAGAAAATATTCCATGTGCACTTGAAAAGATTGTGTATTCTATTTTGGGGGTATGTAATGTTCCAAAAATATCAACCAAGTCTAATTGTTCTATTTTATCATTTAGTTTCTCTGTTTGTCCTCTACTTTCTGAACTCTGTTTATATTCATGCACATGATGAAATAGTTTTAACATCTGTCAACCTAAAGTTTTAATGAACTATGGTTATATTCTTTTAATTTATCATATATGGTGAGGTAAACTCGTTCTTTAGCTCATTTGCCAAGATTGAGGCTAACTCCCTGAACCACAGGAACTTCAGAGTTTGAGACCATTGTATTTCAACTAGTTTTCTTTACATCAAAAAGCTGCTGATTAGAAACCTAAATGGCAGAATAAACTTAATTTGCCAAATCAAAAAATCTAGACTTTTTCCACTTCATTTCAGGAAACTGTGACCTTATATCAATATTCTGCCAAAACTTTAAATAATTGCTGCCAACTCATCTCATCGCTAGGAGACTGTTTTGATACTTTGTTTTCATCTTTCAGAAACCAGAGATAGTGAAAGATTAAACCCCAGCAAATAGTATTACAGTTCAATCCTCAACCTAGGTGATCTGCTTACTCCATTAGCATCAAGATCTGTTCATAAGTAACTCGACTGTGTTAGGTTTAAATGCTGTACATTTTGTTAAGATGCAAACTATATAATTAGAAGAATAAGTCTCTCCTGACTCACCTGTGCCTGGACAGACAGTGGGCAAGATGATTGGTTATTTTTTGGCTTGGACTCTGGGTCAAGGAAAGGTAATGCTGATGTTTTACCTGATGTTGTGATCATGCCATTGTAGGGTGGGCAGGTAGCACTTCATTTGATGTGGATCAGAAGAGATGGAGTTACAGATGGTGTTTTTTATGTCCTGTTTGAGTATTTGGATCACACTGTCTTCAAGAAATAATATTTATCCTTAGAAGTTGAAAAGGATGTGTGCTTGAGGTATGAGCATGTGTGAGGAAGAGAGAATGTGTGTGTAAAGTGGATGATCTGCAACACACATTGGTGGAATAACCGGAATGGAGCTGCACATGGAAAGCCAGAAGGTACCATGAAGCATCCTAAGGAACATTCTTCCAGCCTAGATGCCCAGACATGGAGAAACATATGGCTATGGAGAGGTATGGGCACTGCAAGGTGTTCTGGCCAGTGAGGGAGGTTTCAGCCAGGCAGACTAAGGTTGGCAACGTGGAGTTTAGAACAGGGAAGCACTGTACAGGGACACTGTACAAACTGAGGAAAGAGAAGCAGGGAAGGAAACAGGAATCCCTATCAGGAACTTTATGTCATGGGTGTGCTTCTGACAGACAAGGGACAGTAATGATGGGTGTGAATTTATAACTTCCTTTCTGCCTCCATTGCACTGCCATTCAGTGATCTCATCTCAGTGGAATTTGGCCCACCCTTCAATGGCAGATTGCATTAACAGACCATGATTCTCTTTCCCCTTTGTGCTCTTTGCCACATTATTATGCTGTTCCTTCCATCAGAAGGTCCTTTATCCATCTTTATATGTGATTCTGAGTTCACTATGTGATATGCTTTGGTCCCAGGGATGTTACCAGATGCAAAGCTAGCAGACGCTTGAAAGGCCCTGTGTGTAATAAGGCTTGCACTCCATTAACTCTATCATTAAACATGAGAAGTACATGCTAGGGTTACACTCCCCATCCCAGGAGGATGAGAGGTGACACATGGAGCAGAACCACCCTCACCAAAGCCCAGCATGGAGCAACTGAGCTCCTGCCAACCTGTAGGCTCAAGATGAATAAAACATATAATGTAAGTATGTAGTCAGAGAGAGGACAAGTTTGCAGGGGCTCCAATCCAGAGTCCACTCTCAGCCTGAATGCTGCACAGTTCCTCGAGGATGAGGGAGCTGGACAAATAAAGGGAGGTGTGACATGCCCTCACTCTCACTTTCACTATAGCTCATGTGGAGGGAGCAGCATCCAATTCAGGGGGCCATGACCAGGACTCCCCAGTGGTAGGAGGGGCCCACCCATGGTGACCTGGGAGCAGGGGATATCTACTTGCCCCACTCAGGTTCATGCCAGATCTTGAAATAATCATAGTACAATTCTCCCTAACATACATTAGAGGAGGGTTACATGCAGAATAGGGAAGAAATACCTCTTGAGCTGCACATCATTCATGATTTAAGTATAATCAAGCATTGTATATAATATTCATGGCTATCTTGTACACATACATATTATATATGCATTGAGCATTTAAAAATTTGTATATACAAGTATAATAGGTACCTATGAGTGGAACTATAAATAAGGTAGCTAGTCTATTAGGAAGCCTTCACATCATTTGAAGTGTTGTCATCTTCATGGGACCCTTCTTTCAGAACTATCATAATAATTACAGTATTATTACAAGGCTGAAATTGCTCAATAAATTGTTTAAAACTCCTCCTTTGGACTTCAGAGTCTTCCTGTCAAATAAATATATCTACTTATAAGATACATGTACCATAAACAGACAAAATGACACTTTTGTTTTTACCTCTTCTGGCTAAATGCAAGCACATGTTGATTAACTCAAATAAAATTCTCTGGATTGCACACACATATGCTATTGCACTCCACACCCAAAGGTAGAATGTAGGTTCCAGCTATTTGGATTGTGCCCGCAAATAGCTTGAAAGTAAAATCAGAGTCCACTTGTGCTTGGTAAATTGTAAATCCTAAGTTTTCAGTAAAGTTAAATTCGACATTCTCATCACTGTTGGTGACCACAGCTATTCTCCAGAGTCATGCCCTGGATACTGCCTGTTACAGTATTGTCCCCTTCCAGTAGTCACAGCCATTGTACTCATCAAGGCAGTGAGTATCAGAGAAAAGGAACTATAAAACATTGTTATTATTTCCTCCCTTATTCTTTATATAGCCAGAGCTGAGCATTTTGTGTCATTGTGGATTCTCTCTTTGCTCACATCCAATCAGTGACATCCCATCAGGGCTCCTGCTTCTAGAAGTCATCTTGTTACCACTACCTGATTACTCTCTGAATGAATTATTGCTTAGCTGCTTAATCAGGGACACTGTCACACACATCCATTTCACCTATAAAGTACTTTTAAATTTTAACTTCATTCTTATATGCAAACACACACATCTCACACATACATATATTTGACCCATAAAGTACTTTTTAAAATTTTAATTTCATTCCTAAATGCCAGCATGTATCTCTCTATCCTCAATACTACAGCCTGTGAGAGAACTGTTACAAGTAAATCATCCTTTTTTGTTTAGAACAAAGATTTTCCTTTAATAGGAATTATCCTAAATTTTTATCTAGCTCTTTTGACTCAGTTTTATTCTTTTTTCCTCCTAAATACTATTATCTTCATATGTCTATCCAAGAGTCAGGAGAAAAACCACATTCTACCAAGCATTTATCACTCAAGTTGCAATTCAGTGTCTCCTGCTTTTGAGGTCACAGAAGGGGGGAAAGTCTCTTTTAGCTGTGCTTTAATCAAGAAAATAATTGTGAGGAGGGAGAAGGAGTGAAGGGTTACATCTAGAGAGAGTTAAATTCTGTGGCTGGAGAAGCAGCTGGAACAACATAAGGTAACAGTTTCCCTCATGCAGCCATTCTGTTGTAGTTTGAAAACCTGTGGGTTTTCAAATGGCTAAGGTTTTATTTGGAGATAAGGAATACAGTGTGTTTTCAGAAATGAAATTGAACAGCTGGTTGATGCCCTAAATTTATTTACCAGGAAGATACTGTTAACTAAAATTTGAAAATCTTGGGAAAATTAAATCTTGCATAGCAGTTAACTACGGGGTACTACTAAAGCTTCTAATTTTGTGAAGTGCCTTTTTAAATGGTATAAAAACCTAAGGTCTTGATCTGTTCCTTTTTGATGACTATTATACTCTTCCTTTGCTTACTTCAGGAACCAGCAGCCTGATAATCCAAGCTGAGGTCATTGAGGGATGACAACAAGTGACCTTGAGTGTTGACAGCAATAATGTTCCTCAAATAGCCCTAAATTTGTTGGAATCATCCAAGAATTTGTTATACCATCTCTTCCTCTCTTATCTGTCTACATGGACTATTTGATTAATGATAAAAAATAATTCTAGCATATAAAATCATTTTGAAATGGGCAAGTTTCCACCTGGTATAATACAGTATCTTATCTGTGCTAAAACATGACCCACTGTGAAAATTGCTGCCTCAACATGCTAAGAGGGAAACAAAGACTTTCACCATGTGTAATCTTTAACTTAAACAATTTGCTAGCTTTCTCTTGAAAAGTCTTAGGTTAATAGACAACTACCTTTTATTCTGAACCCTACAACTAGCACTCAAATTTTTTTATTTTTTGTGTGTGTGTGTTTATATTGAAGGTTGCATATCACAGAATTTTCATGTTGTTGGATTGTTCTTCAAGATGATATCTACTTTTAGATAATTCATTAACAATGTAGGTGTGGCTAGTGTCCTTTTCTCACTGTTTTATTGAGTTCTTTTTCCCCTAATATCTTCCCATTACAATCTTACCAAGCCAGGTTCATTTTGTCACACATGCAGCAAGTCAAAATGCTTATATGCTCAAGGAAAAATATTTTACAATCTTTTTTATGCTGCGTCTATGAGAGATGATGGCCGCTCACTAAACTTATTGCGGCAGGCGCCTCACGGAGCACAAAGGCCGCACCGCCGTGCTGTGCAATTTACACAGCGCTGCACGCCAGCTGTATTTCCATAAACCTGGAAGCTTAAAAAAAGGAAATTGCCCAGATTTTTATCTCTCATTCTTTTGTTTTTCCCTTTATTTTCCTTCTTTCTGTGGGTGACATCTTTACCTTCCCCTCTGTCGTGTTTTGGAGTGCCAGGAGCTCCTTGCAGATCAGGGGCCCCAGTGTTTACACCTAGAGACCCATTCTTTGAAGCAACAACCCAGGAGATGACCTCTGACTGCCTGAATCTGGAGGCCAGGAAGGCCTACCCTCCTGGGCTCCTCTGGACTGCACTAACCAGAGACATGGTTCCTCACAGACGCTGCTCCCAGGGCACCGCATGGACAGCAGTCTGAAGCCCACTCCAGGTCTGGCTCAGAAAGAGGTCCGCTGCTTGCCTAGGAGCTTTGGGCGCAGGTGCAGGCTTCTGGCTTGGCACTTCCAGGGGCCTCTGGAGCTGGGCTCAGGGAACGGAGGCCCGTGCACAGTCCTTGCCCTCCCCATCTTCCTCACTCCCTCTTGCCAGTGTCTTCAAAAGAAGCTCATGCCCTTCTCTGGTGCCCTGACTGTAGCAGCAGATGCCAGGGGACACCTCCACATTGCCTGGTTCGGGTGGCCAGTGGGCTTATGTTCCCACTCCCCACAGGACAGTGACCAGAATAGCAATCACCCCCAGGACACAGCAAAAGGCCACAGCTCCAGGGAGCTCAGTCCTTGTCTAAAAGAGGTCTACTGGTTTATCATTACAGCCTGAAGGGAAAAGTTCTAATTAAACACACATCTAGGGCTAATGGTAAACCCTTCCTGAGACATCAGAGAGCAGGCACTGTCTTCATGCTCTCCTTTTGCCAGGCTTCAGATGCTAGCATATCTCAGAGGGAAGCTCTCCTATGTGTCTGGCGGCCTAGTGTTTTAAGCCATCATCCAGGGTACCCTCTGACCACCTGACTCTGATAACCAGGGGGACTTGTGTTCCTGGGTCTCACCAGATGAACAATCGGAGAGACAGTTCTTGGCAGGCTACCAGCCCCAGGGCACTGCGTATCCAGCAACTGAAACACACCCACAGCCTCTCTGCGAAAGGGCCCCACCTGCTGGACCAGGGAACACTGGCCTTCGGTGCAGGCCTCAGCCTTGGCACTCGCCTGGGTTACAGAGCAGCGATCATGGCACAGAGACTAGGGGATGCCAACCTTGCACCCGCCCTTGGCCGTGCTACAGCTCACTGGTATCTCCCAAATGGAGCTTGCACACTAGTCTGGAACCCCAACTCTTGTGGCTGCTGTCCTGGGGCCACCTTCACTGTACCAGGCCGGGGGCCAGCCAGGCTTACGCTCTCAGTCCCTTACAACTGTGTGCATGTGCATTCTTTAACAGCTGTTAGGCAGAGGGTCTCACTTCAGATGAGCCTGAGTCTGGAAACTGAGATCCTCCCTCTGAGACACTGACTGGTCATGGTACACCCTAAACTACTAGAAGATATTACAACTAAAATCAGCTTTGAGAGACAACACAGACCTAAGACAGGGTTGAAAAACAAGGTCACCCAACACGAGACCAACCCTTTGAGACTGGGAAAGGAGACTGTTTCATCTAATGCACAGAAAACAACAGGCAGTCAAGTAAAATGAAGAAAGAGGGGAATATGTTCCAAGTGAAAGATCTAGGTAAAACCTTAGAGGCAAAAACCAAGAAGAGATACAAACTACAATGTATAGAATAAGTAAGCAACAAGGGCATACTGCACCACACAGGGAAACACAACCACTGGTTTGTAGTAACTTTAAGTGGACTGAGACCTATAAAAAAAATTGACTCACTATGTTGTACACCTGAAACTAATATGGGAGCTCAATTACACATCAATTAAAAGAGGAAAGAATATTATGGAGATCTTGCCAATGTGGTAGCACAGACTGCCCTTGAGCTCACCACCTCTCATGAACATGACAAAACCACACTGACTGCTTCATAACCAGATTAAAAAAAAAAAACAAAAACCCTGGAACCCATTGAGAAAGACCTTCAGCTGGAGACACAGAGAGGGAAATGGAGCGGGACAGCAGGACGGGCACCGTCACATCCCCCTGGGGGAGCTACCCCCACAAGCTGGACAAGAATTACACTGCAGAGGCTCACACACAGGAGGGAGAGTTCTGGGCCCCATGTGGCTCCCCAGCCCAGGGATCTGGCAGTGGGAAGTCAAGCCTCCAGAGCATTTGGCTTTGAAGGCCAGCGGGGTTTGACCACAGGAGCCCCATAGGATGGAGGGAAAAGGAGAATTTACTCTTAGAGAGCAGACACAGAATCTCACAAGCACTGGGGCCAAGGGGAGAAGTAGTGATTTCACAGGAGCCTGGGCCAGACCCGCTTGTTCTGAAAGGTCTCCTGGGGACCTGGGAGCTGGGGCTTGGCTGCAGCTCACCCTGGGGACACAAAAGCTGATGGTGGACATTTGGGAATTGTTCACCTCCATGAGCTTTCCTGGAGGCTGACAATTTGCTTGGGTCATTGGCACCAAGACCTGGCCCCACACAACCTGTAGGCCCAAACAAGCTAGGGTGGGAACACAGACCCACCCATCAGCAGATGTGATGCCTAAAGATTTCCTGAGCCCACAGTTGCTGCTAGACACACCCCTATACATGGCCCTGCCCATCAGAGGGCCAAGACCTAGCTTCATCCATCAATATCAGGCACTGACCCCTCCAGCCAGGAACCTTCCACAAGTGTCTAGTCCAGCTTCACCCAAAAGGGGCAGACACCAGAAGGAAGAGGACAATGATCCCACAGCCTGTGGAACAACTCCATAAATGCAGGCTTACACAACCCTGCGACCAGCTGGCCCCTGGCTCCTGGGTGATGAGATGGGAGTGCACTGCTGGGACACACAGGACATCACCTACAGAGGGCCTCTTCTCCAAGGTTGAGAAACATAACTAATGTACATAAAAATGCAACCAGAAATTTAGACAAAATGATGCAGCAGAAGAATATGTTCCAGGCAAACATACAAGATGAAATCTCAGAAAAAGAAATAAGTAATGAGGAGACAGGTAATCTACCTGAGAAAGAATTCAAACTAATGATCATGATGATGATTAGAGAACTCAGGAAGAGAACAGATGCACAGAGAGAGAAGTTGGAAGTTTTTAGCAAAGAGTTAGAAAATAAAAAGAACAACCAAGCAGAATTGAAGAATAAAATCACTGAAATGAATAGCACACTAGAAGAAACCAAGAATAGAATAAATGAGGCAGAAGAACGGATCATGAGCTAGAAGACAGAGTACTGGAAATCACTACTGCAGAACAGAAAAGAAGAAAAAGGAAAAGAAACGAGGATAGTGTAAGAGACCTCTGAGACAAACATGAAGCACACTAATATTCACATTATAGAGTCCCAGAAAGTGGAGAGAGAGAGAAAAGACCTGAGAAAATATTTGAGCACACAATAGCTGAAAACTTCCCTAACTTGGGAGAGGAAACAGTCACCCAAGTCCAAGAAGTGCAGAGATTCCACACAGGATCAACCCAAAGAGGAGCACACCAAGGCACAGAGCAGTCAAACTGACAAAAATTAAAGTTATGAAGAAAATGTTAAAGGAACAAGAGAAGAGCAACAAATGACACACACGGGAGCTCCCATAAGGTCACCAGCTGATTTTTCACCAGAAACTGCACAGGCCAGAATGGAGTGGCGTGATATATCTGAAGAGATGAAAGGGGGAATCTACACCTGAGAACACTCTACCCAGCAAGGCTTTCATGCGGATTTGATGCAGAAATCACAAGCTTCACAGACGGGTGAAAGCTAAAAGGGTTCAGCACCAATAAACCAGCTTTACCACAAATGTTAACAAAATTTCTCTAGGTAGAAAAAAAGAAGGCCACAGCTAGAAACAAGAAAATTACAAAATGGGAACACTCACCAACAAACATACAGGAAAGGTAGGAAATCATCTACATACAAACTAACTGGGAAGTTAAAAGAGAGAAGTAGTGAAATCATCTGTATCCACAGTAAGCAGTTAAACAAAACAATTAGATGTAGAATATGATATAAAATCCAGTAATCATGAGAGGAGGAGGGTATGAAGGCAGGGTATCTAAAATACATTTGAAATTAAGAGATCAGCAATTTAAAACAATCAGGTATAAATGTAGACTTCTATACCAAAACCTCATAGTAACCACAAAAAAACCCCCAAAATACCCTGTAATAGATATACATACACAAAAGAAAGACAAATCCAAATGTAATTCTATACTCACCAAATCCCGAGAACAAAAAAAAGGGGGGGGTGAAGACCTCCAAAAAATCCAAAAATTAACAAAATGGCAATAAGAACATAAGTATCAGTAATTACCTTAAACATAAATGGATTAAATGCTCCAACCAAAATACAGACTGGCTGAATGAATACAAAAACAAGAGTCATATACATACTGTCTACAAGAGACCCACTTCAGAGCGAGAGACACATACAGGCTGAAAGTGAGGGGATGGAAAAAGATATTCCACATGAATGGAAACCAAAGGAAAGCTGAAGTAGTGATACTTTAATCAGACAAAATAGACTTTAAAATAAAGACTGTTATAAGAGACAAAGAAGGACACTACATAATGCTCAAGGGATCAATCCAAGAAGATATAACACTTGTAAATATGTATGCACCCAACATAGAAGTGTCTCAATATATAAGGCAACTGTAAACAGACATAAAAGGAGACATTGACAGTAACATAATAATAGTGGGGGACCCTAACACCCCACTTACATCAATGGACAGATCATCCAGACACAAAATCAATAAGGAAATACAGGATTTAAATGATGCATTAGACCAGATGGACTCAATTGTTATTTACATAACATTTCATCTGAAAGCAGCAGAATAACCATTCTTCTCAAGTGCACATGGAATATTCTCCAGAACAGATCACATGCTGGTCCACAAAATAAGGCTTGGTAAATTTTTAAAAACTGAAATCATACCAAGCATCTTTTCTGACCAAAACACAATGAAATTAGAAATCAATTATAAGAAAAAACTGCAAAACCCACAAACATGTGGAGGCTAAACAATATGCGACTAAACAATCACTGGATCACTGAAGAAATCAAAAAGGAAATCAAAAAAATACTTAGAGGCAAATGAAAATGAAAACACGATGATCCAAAACCTCTGGGACACAGCAAAAGCAATCTCAAAAAGGAACTTTATAGCGATACAAGCTTACCTCAGAAAACAAAAACACTCTGAAATGAACAGTCTAACCTTACACCTAAAGCAACTAGAGCAATGAACAAAACACAAAATTAATAGAAGAAATCATAAAAATTAGAGCAGGAATAAATGGAATAAAGAATAAAAACAATAGATAAGATCAATGAAACTGAAAGCTGGTTCTTTGAAAAGATACAGACTCATTAAGAAAAAAAAGTGAGAGGGCCTAAATTAATAAAATCAGAAATGAAAACAAAGTTATGAACAACACCACAGAAATACAAGAGATCAAAATAAGGTTACTATGAGCAACCATACACCAACAAAAAAGACAACCCAGAAGAACTGGACAATCTCTTAGAAACATACAATTTACCAAGATTGAACCAGGAAGAAATAGAAAATATGAATAGACCAACTACCAGCACTAAAATCAAATCAGTAATTTAAAAGCTCCCAACAAACAAAAGTCCAAGGTTGGATGGCTTCACAGGCAAATTCTACCAAACATTTTGAGAAGAGCTAACACCTAGCCTTCTGAAACTACTCCAGAAAATTTCAGAGGAAGGAACACTTCCAATCTCATTCTATGAAGCCACCATCAGCCTAATACCAAAACCAAAGATAATACACACAAAAAGAAGATTACAGGCCAATATCATTTATGAACATAGATGCAAAAATCCTCAACAAAATCCTAGCAAACCAACTCCAAAAATACATTAAGAGGATCATCCACCCTGATCAAGTGAGATTTATTCCAGGGATGCAAGGATTTTTCAATATCCACAAGTTAATCAGTGTGATACACCACATTAACAAACTGAAGAATAAAAACTACATGATTCTCTCAATAAATGCAGAAAAAGCTTTTGACAAAATTCAACACTCATTTATGTTAAAAAAAAAAAAACTCTTCAGAAAGGGGATAGAGAGAGTATACTTGAACATAATAAAGGCCAGATATGATAAACCCACAGCTAACATTATTCTCAATGGTAAAAACTGAAAGCATTTCCTCTAAGATTAGAAACAAGACAAGGATGCCTTCTCTCACCACTTTCATTCAATATAATTTTGGAAGTCCAATCCACAGCAATGAGAGAATGAAAAGAAATAAAAGGGATCTAAATTGAAAAAAGAAGAAGTAAAACTGCCACTGAATGCAGATGACATGATATCATACAAAGAAAATCCTAAATATGCTAACAGAAAACTACAAGAGCTCATCAATGAATTAGGTAAGACTGCAGGATAAAAATTAGTACACAGAAATCTGTTGCATTTCTATATACTAACAAGGAAAGATCAGAAAGTGAAATTAAGGAAGCAATCCCATTTACCATCACATCAAAAAGAATAAAATACTTAGGAAAAAAACCTACATAAGGAACCAAAAGACCTGTACTCTGAAAAAACTGAAGATGACACAAAAGTTAGAAAGATATACTATGTTCCTGGATTGGAAGAATCAACATTGTTAAAATGAGGATACTACCCAAAGCAATCTATGGATTCTATGCAATCCCTATCAACTTACAAATGCCATTTTTGAAAGAACTGGAGCAAAAAAATTTAAAATTTGCATGGAAACACAAATGATCCCCAAAATCCAAAATAATGTTGAGAAAGAAGAACAGAGCAGGATGAATCATGCTCCCTGACTTCAAACTATATTACAAAGCTACAGTTATCAAAACAGTATGGTATTGGCACAAAAACAGACACATAGATCAATGCAACAGGTTAGAAAACTTAGAAATAAACTCACATACTTGTGGTCAATTAATCTATGGCAAAAAATGCACGAGCATACAATGGAGAAAAGACGGTCTCTTCAATAAGTGGTGCTGGGAAAACTGGACAGCTACCTGTGAAAGAATGAAATCAGAACATTCTCTAACACCACATACAAAAATAAACTCAAAATGGAATAAAGACATAAATGCAAGACAGGAAGCTATAAAACTCCTAGAGGAAAAAAAGGAAGAACTCTGAAATAAATTGCACCAATATTTTTTTGGATCTGTCTCCTAGAGTAATGGAAACAAAAACAAGAATAAAAAAAAAATGAGACCTAATAAAACAAAATTTTTGCATATCAAAGGAAACTGTAAACAAAATGAAAAAACAAACTACAGAATGGGAGAAAATATTTGCAAATGATGCGACTGATGAGGGACTCATTTCCAAAACATACAAGCAGCTCACATAGCTCAAAATCAAAAAAAATTTAAAATTTAAAAAATGGGCAGACATAACTAAGTAGACATTACTCCAAAGAAGTCATACAGATGGTCAACAGACACATGAAATGATGCACGACATCACTACTCACAAAATGAAAATCAAAACTACAGTGAGGTATCACATCACATCACATCAGTCAAAATGACCACCATCAAATAGTCTAAAAGCAATAAATGCTGGAGAGGGTGTGGAGAGAAAGGAACTCTCCTATAATGTTGATGGGAATGCAAATTGGTGCAGCCACTGTGGAGAACAGTGTGGAGGTTCCTTAAAAAACTAAAAACAGAGTTACCGTATGATCTAGCAATCCCACCCTTGGGCATATAACTCTAAGTTGAAAAGACACATGCACTGCAGTGTCCACAGCAGCACTAGTTACAATAGCCAAGACATGGAAGAAACCTAAATGTCCATCCATAAATGAATGGATAAAGAAAATGTGTTTTGTGTGTATGTATACACACATATGTACATGTATATACATACACACACATACACACAAAATGGAATACAACTCAGCCATAGAAAGGAATGAAATAATGCCATCTGCAGTAACATGGATGGACCTAGAGATTACCATCAGTCAGTCAGAAAAAGACAGATATTGCATGATATCAATTATATGTGGAATCTAAAAAATAAACAATGCAAATAACTTCAGAACAGAGACTCATAGACATGGAATACAAACTTAAAAGGTGGGAGGGAGGGATAACATGGGAGTTTAGGATTGGCAGGTACAAACTATTATGTACAGAACAGATAAACAACAAGGTCCTACTGTACACAGTTCCTCGTTCAAGCCAATGGCTTATAGTAATCTTAATGACAAAGAAAATGAGAAAGAATGTGTGTATACATCACTATGCTGTATGAAAGAAACAAATACAACACTGTAAATGAACTCTACTTCAATTTAAAAAAATGAGGAAAGGGAAAAAAAGATAGAAAAAAATTAAGGAAACAAAGATAAGTAATACCTGACAAAGGGTTCAAAGTACAGGTCATAATAATGTTCACCAAACTCAGGAGGAAAATGGATGGACACAGTAAGAACTTCAACAAAGACACAGAAAATGTAAGAAACCTACAAACAGATGTCACAGAGCTGAAGAATACAATAACTTCACTGAAAAATTCACTAGAGGGGCTCAAGAGCACACTAGATAAAGCAGCCAACAGGGTAAGTGACCTCAGACAGGGCAGAGGAACTCACCCAATCAGAGCAGCAAAAAGAAAAAAATTTTTTTAAAGTGAAGCTAGCTTAAGGGACTAACAGGACAGTATCAAATAAACTAACATTCACATTAAAGGAGTCCCAGAAGGAGGAAAGAGAAAAAGCAGAAAACTCACGTGAAGAAATAATGGATAAAAACTTCCCTAACCTGGGAAAACTAATAGGCATCTAGATCCAGGAAGTCTAACTTATAGTGAAAAAGAATATGAAAACGAATATATGTATGTTCATGTATGACTGAAGCATTGTGCTATACACCAGAAATTGGCACAACATTGTAAACTGACTATACTTCAATAAATAAACATATATATATATACTCACACACACACAGAGAGATCTAGAAGTTCAGAGAATTCAAAATAAAGTGAATTCAAAGAGACCCACACAAGGACATGTTATAATTAAAATGTCAAACGTTAAAGACAAGAAGAGAATCTTAAAAGCAGTAAGAGAATAACAAAATGTTATGTACAAAGGATTCTCAAAAAAAGAATTTCAGCAGAAACATCACAGGCCAGAATAGAGTGGAATGACATACTTAAAGTGCTGAAAGAAAAAAATTTCCACCTAATACTCTAAGGCAAAATTTTCATTCAGAATTAAAGGAGAGATAAAGAATCTTCCAGACATGCAAAAGCTAAAGGAGTTCATTGCCACTAAACAAGACGTACAAGAAATGTTAAGTGAATTTTTAAGCTAAAAAGAAAAGTAACAAATATATGAAAGTGTAAATCTCACTGGTAAAGGTGAATATACAATAAAGGTAGAGGATGAGTCCCTTATAAAGATGTATAAAGGTTAGGAGTCAAAAGTAGTAAAAATAGCTGTAACCACAATAATTAGTTAAGAGATACACAAGATAAATAGATGTAACATGTAACATCAAAAACATAAAATGTGGAGAAGAGTAAAAATGTAGAGCTTTACAATGTGTTTAAACTGAAATTGTTATCAACTTAAAATAGACTGCTATCAATATAACTTGTCATATGAAAGCCTCAAGATAACCAACATTCAAAAACCTAGATACACAAAAGATAATGAGACATGAATCTAAGCATGCCACTTAGGAAAGTCATGAAACCACAAAAGAGGAAAACAAAGGAATAAGAAGTGGACAGGAGAGCTACAAAACTGCCAGAAATCAATTAACAAAATGGCAATACGTATATATGTATCAATAATCACTTTAAATATAAATAAATTAAATCCTCCCATCAAAAAACACAGAGTGGTTGAATGGATTTTAAAAACAACCATACAAATGCTGCCTACAAGAGACTCACTTCAAACCTAAAGACACTCACAGACTGAAGATGAAGGGATGGAAAAAGATAGTCCATGCAAGTAGAAACCAAAAGAAAGCTAGAGTAGCTATACTTTTGAGACAAATAAAATTTAAAACAGATACCATAATAAGAGATGAAGAAGGGCATTACATACTGGTAAAATGGTCATTCCAACAAGAGAATATAACATTACGCATCTAATATAGGAGCAATAAAATATAAAGTAACTATTAACAGACCTAAAGGGAGAAATATAAAGCAATACAATAATAGTAAGGGTCTTTAATACCCCACTTGCATCAACAGATAGATCACCCAGACTAAAAAACAGTAAGATTGCATTTGTCTTTAAATGATAAATTAAGCCAGATGAACTTGAGAGATATGTATAGAACCTTCCATCCAAAAGAAACAGGATACAGATTCTTCTTAAGTGCACACAGAATTCTCCAGGATAGATTATATGCTAGGCAACAAAACAAGTTTTAATAAATTTAGGTGGATTAAAATCATTAAAATCTTATTAAGCATCTTTTCCAACCACAACAGTATGATTACAAATGAATTACAAGAAGGAAACTGGAAAATTTACAAACATGTGAAGATTAAACCACATGCTACTTAACAAAAAAAATATTCCAACAGAAATCAAAACCAAAATCAAAAAAAAAAAACATAAGAGAAATGAAAATGAATATACAACATACTGAAACATGGGATGTAGTGAAATTAAATTTCATTCACAGTAATAAATGCCTACCTCCTCACAAAGAAGAAAAATCTCAAACAAATAGTATAAATTTATACCTCAAGGAACTAGAAAAACAATGAAAAGCCCAAGGTTAGTAGTAGAAAGGAACAAAGATCATAGCAGAAATAAGTGAAATGGAGACTAAAGAGATGACAACAACAAAATCAATGAAACCAAGAGCTGGTTCTTTAAAAGAGAAACAAAATTAACAATTAGCTAGATTCACAAAGAAAAAAAAGACAAAGTTCACAGAAGTAAAATTGGGGGAGGGGGAAGGAAATGTTACAACTAGTATCACAGAGATACAAAGGATCAAAAGAGATGACTATGACAATTATATCCCAACAGTAAGGGCAAGCTAGAATAAATGAATGGATTTCTACAACATACAATCTTCTAAGACAGAATCATGAAAAAACAAAATCTGAACTGACTGACTACTACTATTAAGAATACTGAATCAAAACCAAAACCAGGCAAAGATACTACTAAAAAAGAGAATTGTAGGCCAATAGCACTGATGAACATAGACGCCAAAATCCTCACCAAAATATTAGCAAACAGAATCCAACAACACATAAAAAAGATTATACATCATGACCAAGTGGGGTTCATCCCAGGGACACAAGGGTGGTTCAACATACGCAAATCTGTCATTGTAATACATCCCATCAACAAGAGAAAGAACAAAAACCACATAATCATCTCAATAGATGCAGAAAAAGCATTTGATAAAATTCAACACCCATTTATGATAAAAACGCTCACCAAAGTGGGTATAGAGGGAACATATCTCAACATCATAAAAGCTATATATAACAAACCTACAGCCAGCATAGTACTCAATGGTGAAAAACTCAAAAGCTTCCCAGTACAATCTGGGACAAGACAAGGCTGCCCACTATCACCACTCCTATTCAACATAGCCCTGGAAGTCCTAGCCACAGCAATCAGACAAGAGAGAGAAATAAAAGGGATCCAAATTGGAAGATAAGAGGTAAAAGTGTCACTATATGCCAATGACATGTTACTATATATCAAAAACCCTAAAAGGTCCACACCAAAACTACTAGAGCTGATTGAAGAATTCAGCAAGGTAGCAGGTTACAAGGTTAACGTTCAAAAATCAGTTGCATTTCTTTACACTAATGATAAATCAACAGAAGAAGAAAGTAAAGAAACAATCCCCTTTAAAATAGCACCCAAAGTAATAAAATACCTAGGAATAAATCTAACCAAGGAGGTGAAAGAATTATACACAGAAAACTATAAACCATTGATGAAGGAAATTAAAGAAGACATTAAAAAATGGAAATCCCATGCTCTTGGATTAGAAGAATCAATATTGTCAAAATGGTCACACTGCCCAAGGCAATCTACAGATTTAATGCAATCCCTAGCAAATTACCCAGGACATATTTCACAGAACCAGAACAAACCATAATAAAATTTATATGGAACCATCAAAGACCTAGAATTGCCAAAGCATTACTGAAGAGAAAGAAAGAGGCTGGAGGAATAACTCTCCCAGACTTCAGACAATACTATACAGCTATAGTCATCAAGACAGCATGGTATTGGTACAAAATAGACATATAGACCAATGGAACAGAATAGAGAGCCCAGAAATGAACCCACAAACTTTTGGTCAACTAAACTTCGACAAAGGAGGCAAGAATATACAACGGAATAAAGACAGCCTCTTCAGCAAATGGTGATGGGAAAACTGGACAGCAGCGTGTAAAACAAAGAATCTAGAACACTCCCTTACACCATACACAAAAATCGACTCAAAATGGATCAAAGACTTAAACATAAGACAAGATACAATAAACCTCCTGGAGGAAAATATAGGCAAAACATTACCTGACATACATCTCAAAAATTTTCCCCTAGAAGAAATAAAAGCAAGAATAAACAAATGGGACCTAATGAAACTTACAAGCTTCTGCACAGCAAAGGAAACCATAAGTAAAACAAAAAGACAACCTACAGAATGGGAGGAAATTTTTGCAAATGAAACCGACAAAGGATTGATCTCCAGAATATATAAGCAGCTCATACGACTCAATAAGAAGAAAATAAACAACCCAGTTCAAAAATGGGCAAAAGACCTAAACAAGCAATTCTCCAAGGAAGACATAGAAATGATCAATAAGCACATGAAAAAATGCTCAATATCACTAATTATCAGAGAAATACAACTCAAAACTATAATGAGGTATCACCTCACACCAGTCAGAATGGCCATCATTCAAAAGTCCACAAAAGATAAATGCTGTGGAGAAAAGGGGACCCTCTTTCACTGCTGGTGGGAACGCAGTTTGGTACAGCCACTGTGGAAAACAGCATAGAGATTCCTCAAAAGACTAGGAATTGACTTACCATATGACCCAGGAATCCCACTCCTGGGCTTATATCCAGAAGGAACCCTACTTCAGGATGACACCTGCACCCCAATGTTCATAGCAGCACTATTTACAATAGGCAAGACATGGAAACAGCCTAAATGTCCATCAACAGGTGACTGGATAAAGAAGAGGTGGTATATTTATACAATGGAATACTACTCAGCCATAAAAATGACAACATAAAGCCATTTGCAGCAACATGGATGCTCCTGGAGAATGTCATTCTAAGTGAAGTAAGCCAGAAAGAGAAAGAAAAATACCATATGAGATCGCTTATATGTGGAATCTAAAAAACAAATAAACAAACAAACAAAGTATAAATACAGAACTGAAATAGTCTCATAGACATAGAATACAGACTTGTGGTTGCCAAGGGGGTGGGGGTGGGAAGAGAGAGACTGGCATTTCAAAATTGTAGAATATATAAAAAAGATTATACTGTATAGCACAGGGAAATATATGCAAGATCTTATGGTAGCTCACAAAGGAATGTGACAATGAATATATATATGTTCATGTATAACTGAAAAATTGTGCTCTACACAGGAATTTGACACAACATTGTAAAATGATTATAAATCAATAAAAAATTTAAAAGAAAGAATACTGAATCAGTAATTTTTAAAACTCCCTATGAACAAAAAAGTCCAGGACCAGGACACTTCAGTGGATAATTCCACCAAATATTCACAGAAGAATTAATATCAGTCCTTCTCAAACTCTTCCAAAAAATAGAACAGAAAAGAATACTTTCAAACTCATTTTACAAAGCCAGCATTACCTTGATACACAAACCAGACAAGGACACTACGAGAAAGTAAAATTACAGACAAATATCCCTCATTAACATAGATATAAAATCCTCAACAAAATATGAGTAAACCAATTCAACAATCTATTCAAAAGATTAGACATCATGATCAAGTGGAATTTCTAAAAAGGATGCAGAAATGGTTCAATAATCACAAATCAATCAATGTAATATATCACATTCACAAAATAAAGAATAAATATGGTATGATCATCTCAATAGCTGCAAAAAAACACTTCACAAAATTCAACATTCATTCAAGATAAAAAAAAAAACTTTCAATAAATTGGGTACAGAGGGAATGTAATCAACATTAAAAAAAGCCACATATAACAAACACAGATTACATTACTCAGTGTTGAAAAGCTAAAAGCAATTCCTCTAAGATCAGGAACAAGAAAAGGATGTCCCCTCTTGCCACTTTTATCCAACATATTATTGGAAGTCCTAGCCAGAGCAATTAGGCAAGAAAAAGAAATAAAATTAGGCACCTAAATTGGAACGGAGGAAACAAATCTGTTACTACCGGCAGATGACATGATATAGAAAACTCTAAAGACCCCACCAAAAATCTGTTAGAACAAATAAACAAAGTTACAGGATACAGAATTGACAGACAGAGATCTACTGTATTTCTATACACTAAAAGTTAACCATTCAGAAAAGAAATTAAGAAAACAATTCCATTTACAATTCCAACAAAATGAGTAAAATACCTAGGAATAAACGTAACCAAGGAGGTGAAAGCCCTGCATCTGGAAACTGCGCGACACTGACGGGAAACAACACAAACAAACGGAAAGGGGTCTCATGCTCGCTGACTGGGAGAATTAATGATGCTAAAATGTCCATCCTATCCAAAGTAGTCTATAGATTCAGTGCAATCCCTATCAAAACTCTAATGGCATTTTTCACAGAAACCGAAGAAACAATCTGAAATTTGTATGGAACTGCAAAAGACCCTGAATAGTCAAAGCAATCTTGAGAAAGAAGAACAAAGCTGGAGGCATCATGCTCTCTGATTTCAAACAATATTTCAAAGCTATAGCAATCAAAATGGATGTTATGGACCAAAAAAACCAAACACACACCAGATACAAAGTAGAGAGCCCAGACATAAACCCATGTGCATATGATCAATCAATTTACAATGAAGGAGCCAAAATATACAGTAAAGAGAGTCTCTTTAATAAATGGTGTTTGGAAACTGGAAAACCATATGCAAAGAAATTGGACCCCTTTCTTACACTATGCACAAATATTAACTCAGAATGAATTAAAGACTTGAATATAAGACATGAAACTGTAAAACTCCTAAAAGAAACAGAAATAAGTTCCTTGACATATGTCTTGGCATTAATTTCTTTGGGTTTGACACCAAAATCAAGGCATCAAAGGCAAAAATTAACAAGTGGAACTACATCAAACTAAAAAGCTTCTGTACAGCAAAAGAAACCATCAACATAATGAAATGGCAACCTACTAATTGGGAGGAAGTCTTTGAATATTATTCAGCATGAAAAAGAATTAAATCTTGCCATTTGTGACAACATAGATGAATGTTCAGAGCATTATGTCAAATGAAATAAATCAGAGAAAGACAAACACCATATGAGCTTACTTAGATGTGGAATCTAAACAAAAGCACAACAAAAAGTAAGCTCATAGAATACATACAACAGATTGGTAGTTGCCAGAGGCAGGGGTTAGGGGTGGGCAAAATGGGTGAAGGGGGTCAAAAGGAACAAACTTCCTCTTATAAAATAAATAAGTCTATGGGATAAAATACACAGTATAGTGACTACAGTTAATAATACTATATTGCATATTTGAAAGTTGCTAAGAGAGTTATCATTAAAAGTCATCACCACAAGAGAAAAAATCTGAAATTATATACAGTGATGGATGTTAACTAGATTATTGTGGTGATCCAGTCACAATATATACAAATATTGAATCATTATGTTGTATATCTGAAAATAATATGTGTCGACTATACAATAAATAAATGTTTTAAAATAAAACATATTTTATCAATCACAATTTTATACTGGATCAACTGTCCTGAAAATAAAATGCAAATATTTGGATGAAAAAACCACAAAACTCAATATGTATTTGATTTACAGATTTATACTTAAGATAATAATGAATTGATATGTCCAGAAGGCAAAAAGCAAAATTCCAAGAACAAAAAATAAAAGAGAGAGAGAGAGAATTTTAAAAAATAATATACAAGTGATGTAAAAATTAATATAAAAGGCAAACTTCTTACAGGATATATTACAGCTTCTATTCTGGTTATTTTCTTACCTGCAGATGTTCTACTTTACCATTTGTTTTTTGTCCACCTGAATCTGCCACTAGTGCTCGTCCCACTTCCTTCTCCAACGGAGTGTATTTTGAATCTTCACGTTTAACTTTTATTTTACCAGTACCCATTTCTGTTGCTGTCTTGCTCTTCCCCTCACTTCTAAGTAACTCCTTTTCTTGATTTAGGAAACAGTCAAGTTGATGTTCAGCTCTTTCAGCTTCCTGAAATTTTTTAAAACCATAACTGTTTATTAACCATTATTTCTGTGACAGTTTCCTGCCAATATTACAATTTTCAGGAATCTTCATACATTCATACTCACCCTAGTTCTCAATTTTATTTTTACAGAGTTGGAGTAAGCTAAGTTAAATCATTGGTATAATCCGTAGTTTAACAGATCAAAATTTAAAACTATAAAAAAAAAAAAAAAACAACTCTTCCACTTAAAGAGCTATTTTTATACCCTAGAGGTTCTTCCCGCCATTATTTTTTTAAGGTTCTAACTATTATACAGACACTATAAAATAAAATGCATACATTATAAAAGGTGATAGAATGTACCCAAGATACTTAAGATCTATAATGTCAGGTAATAAAAGAAAATGTGAAAAATAATTTCTGCTACAATGAAATTTTTCTTTAAAATGTCACTTTTAATAATTGTTAGTTATACAAAATTAATGTTATTCGTATGAAAGAATATACAGATCAACAAGAGTTCACAATCTCACCACAAACAGAAAACTCACTGCTGTCACCTTGATGACATCTTTTTATTTATTTCTAAATATAGCTTATGCATATATGTATATATTTTTTAATTGTTACATAGACTGGATCATACTATACATAATAGCAAATTATGCTCTTTTCATTAAATAATGTCACAGATACATTTCCATGATGATAAATAAACACCCTAAACAGAATAGCTAATACATTTTAGTATTATACTTTTATTTAGCAAATTTATTATCAATGGACATACGGTTAATTTTTTAAATTTTAATATTAAAATTTTATACTCTACACACTTGTATAAAATCTCTGTACACTTTTTTCTTCTATACAAATAAATTTTTAGAAGTGTAATGGTTCACTGAAAGACCATGTCTTTCTAAGAATTTTGCCATATGTTTTCTTTGAGAAAAGTTATCAATCCATACTCAAAAGCATGTCAAAGACTGCTGATTTCAGCATAAATCTGAAAAAATTAATATTTCTGATCCTTAAATTTTTACCAAAACGATAGGTTAAAAAAAAAATCTATCTCTCTGTTATTTTAAACTGCAATTATTTGACAACTAGTAAGGCGGAATATACTTGCATGTGTTTCCTGGTCTTCCTCAACTGTGAGAATTTGTGCCTATTTGTATCCTTTGTCTATTTATGAGGGAGGCTACCCATATCTCCTGCAGGTTGTAAAAGATCTTTATATGAAATCTTATGTAAAAATTTTCCATTTATCTTTGTATCTCATGAATTTTTAACCGTAAAAAGTTTTACATTTATATGTAAATATATTAACATATTCCTTTCTGGTATAATGCTTAGAAAGCCTTCCTATAGCCAAGACCATACAATTGTTACCCACCATTTCTTCCAGTATTTGCATAGTTCATTTATTACTTCTGGACCTTAAATCAAACTATAACTCGTTTTAGTGTACTACATGAACTAGAACTCAACAATTTTTTTCATAGCACTTTATTTTTGTGACTATTTTATGAAAAAGTTTTAATAACAAACTATAAAATACTAAATTATTATATTCATTTGAATCTGTTTCTGGACTTCTCATTCAGTACCATATCCAGAGTCGCACTGCTTTAGTTATTATAGTTTTATATGTTACATTGGTTTTTGGATGAAAAAATCCTCCCTAATTGTTCTTTGGAAAATTACCAGTTTCTTATCTGAATATATCCTATAACAATTTGGTAAAGTTCAAAAATAATCCCTTTTATATGTAGAAATAAACTGCTTTGCGTTTGTCAATTTGAAGAAAATGGAAAATTGAAATATTTGTAATATTGAAACTTCAAAACCAAAAATATAAATGTCTATTTCTTCACTGTTTATCTATATTTCTCATAATATTTTTCTTCATATAAAACTGTGTTTTTGTTAAATATGATAAACTAGTATTATGAATAGAATTTTTCTATTATGGTTTCTAAATTGTTTCTGATAAAAGGAAGCCTATTGCTTTTTTATATTGCTTCTGTCCCCAGCTAATTTCTTGAACTATGTCACTAATAAACTTGTGTATTACCTTGCATTTCTCAGAAGAAAAGTTATATAATATACAAATCATTTTACTTTCACCTATCCACTTAAGAAAATGTAACTCCTTTCATTTCTTGTTTTATTATTTAGTGAGAATTTGAAAAAGAGCAATAAGAACCAATATTCTAGTTTAATTGAGTTCAACTGGAAAGGCTGCAGTATTCTACTTTTACATGGAATATGCAGTTTGAAATAGAATTCCTTAGTTTGATTAGTAAGCAAGTTAACATTTCTTTCAGCTATTTTGGGAAGAATAAATACTAAATTTTATTAATATATTTCTACTGCACAAAATGAGTACACTTTAAACCTGTTAAAATAACACAGTGGAGACCTGTTAGTTTACAAGGTCAAAATTCATTTTAAAAGTTCTTTATAGATATTTTCTTCACTTGTTAACAATTTTAAAGGAACATGGTATCTTTTACCTGTAAAGCTAGTTGCAGTTGTTCCCGGAGGACTTTGTTCTCAATTTCCAGAGCAAGTGTTGCTTTCTAGGATATAATATGAGGGGGAAACGTATTTATTTGGTATCTTGCTTTTACTACTATCATAACTGTCACCTTTCTAAAACCCACAGAAAGCCAAGATGATCATTTGAGCACACACACTTACTGCACACTTCTCAGGCACAATGGTGGATACCTTCTGTAGCTATAGCTTTTTATTGCTTTTCCAGAGGAAAGCTGACCTGGAATGTGGGAAATTGTAACTATCATAATTTAAACATTGCATTTCTCCTTTTCTCAAGGCCTAAAATATTTAAATACAAACATCTCAAATTTTAAAAAGCAATTCTTCTCTTAACATAAAAGAATAGAGTTCATAAAAGAGAGTCCTTAAAAGAAACACAGTTCTGATTTTTCTAGAATGAGTAGATTCTATTATGCATGGAAAGTCTCAAGGATTCTCCATCCAGATGGACAACAGTTTGAGAAACC
Organism: Camelus bactrianus; assembly: GCF_048773025.1. Lineage (NCBI taxonomy): Eukaryota > Metazoa > Chordata > Mammalia > Artiodactyla > Camelidae > Camelus > Camelus bactrianus. The sequence goes on along the minus strand of NC_133573.1, from coordinate 2,924,268 downwards.
GTATCTCAAGTCCCTAGTTCTGATTCTCGTACAGGAGAGTAAGTACCTACGGACAAACCCTGCCACACGTAACCACCAAACACTCTAAATAAAATACAGATATCAACACTAGAAAGCGACCAAGAGAAGGCAGATTCCTGAGTGAAGGTGACTCTTGGAAGAGGAGGTAGTCCTACGTAAGAGTCTTAGAGCTTCCCAGCTTCTAGTCTGAGGGAAAGCCCTGTCCGACCCAGGCAGGATACCTAATAGCTGATTTAAAAAAAAAAACAAAAAACCGAGTTTTCAGAACTTTCAAACCAGCGGACAGAGTTCAAGGCAATCACAAGCACTGGGAAGGTTCAGGGGAAGTCACACAAAGAAGGGGTCCACAGAACGGAAGCCCCAAACCATTCCCACAAACTCCACACAAACCTCCTGACCCCTTGCCCACATACACACGGGGAAGACGCTAAGCCACCTAGCAAGAGCTAGAACTGAAACGCAATTTGAGCTGCTGCCTAAATACAGAATCTTCATTTTGCACCCAATCACGTTAATACGATATTAAAACAAAACAAACAAAAATAGTACCAATCATAAGAAGAACACAGCAGAATCCAGAGTTTCAACAAGATGATATTCCTGATATCCAAGATGCAATTAAGAATTATTTGAATTTGAAGAAACAGGAAAATGAGACTTCCTCTTAAGAGAAAAACCCATCTACAGGGAAGGAGGTTCAAGATGGGGCACAGGAAGAGCCTGAACTTATCTCCTCCCATGGAGTCAACAAATATTCACCTACATACAGATCAGTTCCCTCTGAAAAGGACCTGAGGACTAGCGAAACACACACTCCACAACAAAGAATAAAAAGGACTACATGGAGAGAGGCAGGAGAGGTGGAGAAATACTGCTGCCAAAAACCTCACCGCAGCCTAACAGCGCACAACAGAGAGGAACCTCAGCAGACAGATGCTCTTCCCAGAGGAGCAAGGCACTGGTGCCCACATCAGGCCCCTGGTGCCTGGGATCTACACCAGAGAGAGGAATCCTGAGATGCCTGGCTCAGAAAGGCAAGGGTCCCAAATGCTATAGAAATGAGGCCCTCTGTTACAGGGCTCACCTGTGGTCTCACTCACCTGGAGACCCAGGGAAAAAACAGCAGTTTGAAAATTGTCAAGAATCTATGTGAAGGGGGGTCATTTTCAAATCTGAAAGTGTTATCTGGAGGGGTGGTAGACAGCAGGAATGCTGCCCAGGAAGCAGACGCATGGGCAGGCACCAACCTGCCCACCCCACCTGGCCCCAGGCAGGCAGCAGGGCTTGGGTGTGGGGGTGCGCCAGCCAGCAGCACCCCCACTGCACTGCCACAGCCAGAGCAGCACCAGCACACTGGCGAGGGTGGGCAGGAGCAGATGGCCACAGCATTCCCCTAAGCCCTAGCTAGTCTGCCAGTGGGTCAAGGGTGTGCCTTCATGACCAGAGACACAAGACCATGCTGTGCCTTCATCACCAGTGACCTAGGCCCAGGGTATGCCTTCAGCACCAGTGAAACAAGTCCAGCATGTGCCATCTGCATCAATGACCCAGGCCCAGGGTGTATCCTCAGGGCCAGTGACCCAGGTCACTGGTGTGACTTTAAGGCAGTGACCCAGGTGAAGGTTGTGTCTTCAGAAACAATGACCCAGGCCCGTGTCTTCAGTGCCTCTGACCCAGGACCAGGGTGTGATTTGATGGCTAATGACCCAGGCCAAGCATGTGCCTGCTGCACCAGTGACCCAGGCTATGGGTGTGCCTTCTATGCCAGTGACCCAGCCTGAGGGTGGCCGTTAACAGATAGAGGCCGAGGCCCAGGGTGTGCCTTCAGCACAAGTGATGGAGGGTACACATTCTGTGTGAGTGACAGGCCCAGGGCGTGCCTTCAGCACCAGTGACTGAAGCCAATAGTGCCTTCAGGCCTGACACCCATGCCCAAGGCATGTCTTCAGGGCCAGTGACCCAGTCTAAGTGTGTTTCTTCAGGGTCACTGACCCAGGCCAATGGTATGTGTGCAGCACCAGTGACACAGGCCCTGGGTGTTCCTCCTAGGAAAGTGACCAAGGCCCTGGGACTGCTTTCATGTCAAGTGACACAGGCCAAGTGTGTGTTCCATTCCCAGTGACACAGGCCCAGGGTGTGACTTCAAGGCCAGTGACTCAATCCAAGATTGTGCCTTCAGGGCCACTGAATCAGGCCCAGGGTGTGCCTTCAAGGCCAGTGACCCAGGCCCAGAGTCTGCCTTCAAGGAAGTAACACAAGCTCAGGGTGTTTATCCAGGGTCACTGACTCATGCCATGTATGTGTCTTGAGAGCCAATGAAACATGCCCAAATTACGTCTTCAGGACCAGTGACACAGCCCCAGGGTGTTCCTTCAGGGCTAGTGATGAAGGCCAATTATGTGCCTTCAGGGCCAGTGACTCAGGTCCAGGGTGTGCCTTCAGTGCCAGTGACCGAAGCCAGATGTGTCTTCAGGCCAGACACCCAGGACTAGGGTGTGTCTTCAGGGTCAGTGACCCAGGCCAACGGCGTGTCCTCAGCCCCAGTGACCCAGGCCAATGGCATGTCCTCAGCCCCAGTGACCCAAGCCCAGAGTGTTATTTCTGCACCAGTGACCCAGGCCTAGGCTGTCCCTATGAACCAGTGACCTAGGTCCAGTGTGTGTCTTCAGGGTCAGTGCCAAGGCCAATATTGTGACTTCAGGGCCAGTGACCCAAGACCAGGGTGAGTCTGAAGAACTAGTGACCCAGGAAAAGTGTGTGTCTTCAAGGCTATTGACTCAAATCCAGTGTGTGCCTTCAGAGCCAGTGACCCAAGTCCAGCATATGACTTCAGCACCAGTGACCGAGGTCCAGGATGTGCCTTCAGAACCAGGAACCCAGGCCCAGGGTGTGCCTTCAGCGCCAGTGAAACAAACCCAGCATGTGCCGTCTGCACCACTGACACAGGCCCAGGGTGTGTATCAGGGCCAGGGACCCAGGACGAGGGCGGGCTTTCAGCGCCACTGAACCAAGCCCAGGTTACAGACTCAGGGTCAGTGACCCAGGCCCAGGGTGTGCTTTCAGGGCCAGACAACCAGACCAATAGTATGCCTTGAAGGCCAGTGACCTAGGCCAAGAGTGTGTCTTCAGGGCCAAGCACCCAGGCCCAGGGTGCTAATTCAGGGACAGTGACAAAGGCCAAGTGTGTGTTCAGGGCCACTGACCCAGGCCCAGAGGGTGCCTTCAGGGCCAGCGACCAGGACAAGGGTGTGCCTTCACGCCCAGTGACCCAGGCCCAAGGTGTGCCCTCAGCCCCAGTGACCCAAGCCCAGAGTGTTATTTCTGTGCCAGTGACACAGATTCAGGTTGTGCCTTCAGCGCCACTGATTCAGGCCTAGGGTGTGCCTTCAGGGCCCGTGACCCAGGCCCAGGCTGTGCCTTCTGCACCAGTGACCCTGGCCCAGGGTGTGTATCATGGCCAGTGAACCAGACCAAGTGTGTATATTCAGGGCCAGTGACAAAGGCCAAGAGTGCGTCTTCACGGCCAGTGACCCAGACCCAGGGTTGCCATCAGCGCCAGTGAACCTTGCTGCCCCCTCACCTGGTGGCCCTACGACCTTAAAGTCGCAGGTGTGGGTGTCCCAGTGCCAGGAGGACCTTAGGTGGAACCTGGGCGGGACCTGGAAGGACTGCACGGGGCGGAGACCGACGCAGAGGGCCAGCAGGTAGCGCCAGAAAGCAGACACGCCCGCCGGGTGAGCCGGCCCCTGGCGAGCCGGCCCCTGGCGAGCCAAGCCCAGAGAGAGAGAAGTTTCTCCCCAGCTTCCCGACTCCGAGCTGGCGGGGGCGGGTGGGGGCGGCGCGTCCGGGCGGGCGCCGGGGGCCTAGCGCTGCGGGGCCGGGCGGCCGGGGTCAGCCGCCTCCGCCCGCGGGTTGCGCGGAGGGGGGCGGCGGGCGGGGGCGAGGCCCACGGGCCCTCTCCCTCCTCCACCTCCTATCCCCGGGCGCCCGGCCGGCCGGCCGCAGAGACAGACGACTGCACAGCTGGCCGCAGACTAGCTTCTTCACCGGGAGTGAACTTCCGGGCTCTGCTCCTCCGCGGGGAGGGGCGCGGTGCGACTTCCAGTTTGCTGGGGGGTGGGTACAAGCTCTACCACTGAGCTCCACACCCCGCCAACTACGTTATTTTTAATATAAATATATATTAAATGCTCAAATGCATAATAGAAAGTAAATTAAGTAAATCATTTATATATAGACTTATACACAATATTTAAATTTATTCAACAAATATTGGGAATAAAATAAGTCATATACTGAAATGCTCCATGTGAAATAGTTTTACAATGAGTTTTAAACGATAATTCATTCTTCATTAAAACAGCAACTACAACAACAATAAATTTCAATGTTGAAAATTTAGAGAAGTTGAAAAACACAGTTATTACCTATAATTGTACTCCCCATGGAAAACTATTAGAATATTTTCACATATTTTCTTCCAGATTTTCCTTCTGTCTTACTTTATGTCTGTTCACGTATCCATTTATCCATACATACATAAATGTATGCATCCCAAGCAAAAAGTGCGCCAGTGTCATTTTATTTGCACCTAGCTAGCTATTGAGTCAGTTTACTTAAGGCCAGCACTCTTTTTTTTAATAAGGAAAAATTGGATAATTAGAGTATGTTCTTAGGGTTTTGTATTCCCAAAAAGCAGACATGCTTTATTTTCAGCCTCCAGGTGGTACAGTCAATAAAATGAAGGAAGAATCACATTTTTATTTCAACTGTATTTGGCTTTTCAGGGCATAAAAATATCATGTAGGTAGAATGAAATTATAAAGAATCTTTTTTCCTTCAAGTTTTATTGACATATAATTGACATACATTACTGTGTAGATTTAATGTATGGAGCATAATTGTTTGATTTCACTTATCATGAACTAATTATCACACTAGTTTAGGGAACATCCATCATCTCATATAGATACAAAAAATTTTTTTTCCTTGTGATGAGAACTCAGGATTTACTCTCTTAAAACTTTCATATATAACATATAACAGTGTTCATTATGTTTATCATGTTGTACATTACATCCCTAGTACTTATCTATCTTACTACTGGGAGTCTGTACCTTTTGACTACCTTCATCTAATTCCCCCACTCCCCACTCTGGTAACCACAAATTTGATCTCTTTTTCTGTGAGATTTTTTGTTTTTGAAGTATAATTTACATATAAAACTGTGTTAGCTCCTGATACACAACATAGTGATTCAGTATTTCTATACATTTCAAAGTGATCGCCATGGTAAGTCTAGTTATGATCTGTCACCATACAAAGATATTACTTAGTCACTGACAGTATTCCACATACCATACATTTGATGCCCTTGATTCATCTATTTTGCAGCTAGATGTTTGTAGCTCTTATCTCCCTCACCTATTTCTTTCCTCCCCTTACCCTTCTCCTCTTACCCTCCTTGCCTCTGGCAAATACCTGTTTGTTCTCTGTATCTATGACTCTGTTTCATTTTTTGTTATGTTTGTTCATTTGTTTTGTTTTTTCAGATTCTACACATAAGTGAAATCATGACCTATGATATGACCTATTTCACTTAGGATAATACCCTCTAGGTCTGTCCATGTTGCAAATAGCAAGATTTCATTCTTTTTTATGGCTGAGTAATACTCCATTGTATATACATACTATATCTTCTTTATTCATTCATATTTTGATAGGCACTTAGGTTGCTTCCATATCTTGGCTATTGTAAATAAGGCTGCAGTTAACTTAGGGGTTCATATTTCTTTTCTAATTAGTGTTTTTGTTTCTTCAAATAAATAGCCAGAGTGAAATTGCTGGATCATATGATAGTTCTTTTTTCACTTTTGGAGGTACCCCCATATTATTTTCTACTGTGGCTGTGCCACTTTACATTCCCACCAATACTGCATGAGGGGTCGCTTTTCTCCACATCCTCACCAACACTTGTTATTTGCTGTCTTTTTGGTAATAGCTATTCTGACAGGTGTGAGGTGATATCTCATTAAGGTTTTGATTTGCATTTCCCTGATGATTAGTGATGTTGAGCATCTTTTCGTGTGCCTGTTGACCATCTGTATGCCTTCTTTGGAAAAATATCTATTCAGATCCTCTGCCCAGTTTTCAATCGAGTTGTTTATTTTCACTGATGTTGAATTGTATGAGTTTTTTGGATATTAACCCCTTACTGGATATGTCATATACAAATATTTTCTCCCATCAAAGAGATGGCCTTTTCACTTTATTGATAGTTTCCTTCACTGTGCAGAAGCTTTTTAGTTTGATGTAGTCCCATTTGTTTGCTTTTGCTTTTGTTTCCCTTGCCTGAGGAGACATATCGAAAAACATACTACTAAGACAAATGTCAAAGAGCATATACCTATGTTTTCTCCTAGTGTCATCCAGAAAAGCTTAAAAGCAAGAACTAAAGGATCAAATTGTTTCCAAGTAATGCATCACAGAGCAAATATTTAAAGGAATATTTAAAGAAATAAAGATATTTAGAGAAGAACAGAAATATCTTGATTCAAACAAAGTTAAATTCATAATGTCTGGGATCCAATAAAAACTGGCATGAAAAGAAGCAAGAAAATATAACCCATAATGTTGAAAAATTAATCAATACAAAACAGACCCAGAAATGGCAAAGATTATAGAATTATTAGACAAGGACATTAAAAACAGTTATTATAAATTATATCATCTCTCCAAGATGGTAGAGGAAAGCATGACCATGCTGAGGAAAAACATGAAAGATATTTAAAAGTTGAACTTACACAGATGAAAAGTACAATATCTGAGTTTAAAAAAGCTGAGTGGGATTCACAGCAGATTCGACACTATAGAAGAAAATCTCAGTGATCTTTAGGACATAGCAATAGAAACTATCCAAAATAAAACATACAGAAAAAAAGGTGGGGCTGGGGTGAGAGTGGGAAAGGAACAGAGTGCATCAGTAAGCTGTGAGAAACTCCAGTTAGCCTAGTGGGTGTGTAACTGTGGTCCTTTAAGGGAGGAAAGACAGGCAGAGGCAGAAAAATTTTGAAGAATTAATGGCTAAACATTTTCCAGATTTGATAAAAACTATAAACCGGAGAGACCCAAGAAGAATCCTAATCCCCAGACACAGGAAGAAAACTGTACCATTGTCAGATTGCTTAAAACCACTGACAGAGACACAGTCTTTACAGTAACCAAAGACACAAAGGTAAATTAATTGCAGCAGACTTCTTGTTGGAAGTGCAAGCCAGAAGACAGTGAGGCGGCGTTGCTGAAGTTCACAACAGCAAAACATTCTATATCCAAACAAATCATCTTTTAAAAAACTGAGGCAAAATAATGATTTTTTTCAGATATACAAAATCTGAAATAATGCATCACCAGTAGACCTGCACTCCAAAGATGGGAAAAATTAAAATGGATGATGGGCATGTAACCAGTAATGTCTCCTTCAATTGATTAGTTTGGGTTTTTTCTCTCTTGGCTTTTAGGATCAGTTTAGAGTATTTAAGAGTTTTGGCACAAGTCTAGCTCTCAGAGACCTGCTGTGGGGCTTTGCCCAGCTCCTTAAGCCCTCTGAGCCTCGGTTTCCCTGTAGGAATTTTGTAAGGATTAGAAGTAATGCAGATAAGGACTTAGCACATAAGGGTGCAAAAAATAAGCACAGTTGTTATTAACATTTTTCTTGATTTCTTAAATCATAAACAATAAGTAAATAAAAGTGCCCTTTTTTTCTTCTGAGACCCATTCCATCCCTAGATAGTGATAAAAACAAGTAAACAAGAAAATGTTCATCAGAGAATCTAGGTGGTAGCTATACAGATGCTTACTATAAAAGTCTCATCTTTTTGTGAGTTTGAATATTTTCCTGAAGGCATATTGAAAAAAATGAATTTACAAGATGATGGTGTTGTAATAAAAACCACTGAAGGTGACTCAGAAGAACTAGAAGCCAAAATTTCTCAAGACAGCAGTAGTGTAACCTAAGTGACAATTCAGATGAATTGCTGGAATGGTATTATCCCTTTATGTTGGAAGCATCCCATTTGTAAGAAAATGCATGGCCTGAAATTCTATGTTTCCTGCCTTGAAATTGCTTGGTATTAACCATTTTATGTGAGCAGTCTATGACACAAAAGGATAATAAAGTATATGTGAGAACTCACTACAAGAGCTCTGGAATTAGCCACTCAGAAATAAAAAGCTGGGAGGGAAAGCTGTACACAGAAGGGGACTAAGTAAAGTAAGTTTTATTGACTTTCTGTGTTTGTTCCTTTTTTATAAGATAGTGGGATGCATGACTGAATAAATGGATGAGCAAAAACAATAGAAAAACTGTTGGCAATAGTATTAATAGCTTCTAACATTGGTATAACTCTTCACAATTCATGAGACTTTGTCACTTGCATCACTTAATCTCATACCATCCTTATAAAGCAGATATTTTCTGCATTTTATGTGGTCATCAATGAGCTTCAAAGATGTTAAAGTCCCATCGCAGGGAAGTGGAAGAGCCAAAGTTTGATGTACAGGTTTTCTTATTCTAATTCCAGAGCCCTTTCATCCTGCCCAAATTGTTCTTGAATCTAGGGGCCAAGAAGCTGTAAGTACATTTGTTTTGGTGAGCAGAAGGCAATCAGGAATTTAATTCTTAAACTTCAGTTGACTAGAATTTCTAGCTACTAGTGAGAGAAATGTTAGTTTTAATGAATAAAAGTTATATAAGATCTCCAATGCAATTCTAGATAGAGTGCCTAAAAAGTAAAAGACCATAGGTTTATTTTTAGTCTACAAATAAATGTATGCTAAGGAGAATGAACTGTGATTGTAAAGTAAGGATTATGGCATTTTACTACTTGAGGTTAACATGTTCAAGATGGAACTCCTGATCTTTCTCTTCCTCCAGACCTGCTACACCTATAGTCTTTTCTGCGTGTCAGTTATTGACAACTCCCATTCTTCTAGTTACTAAAGCCAAAATTTAAGTCATATTCACTTCCTCTTTTTCTATTATACATCACATCTAAACTGTCAGGAAGCCCTGTTGGCTCTGCCTTCAAAATATTTTTGAATTTGACTCCTTCTCACCACCTTCACTGTTTTGCCCTGGTCCAGGCCATCAGTATCTCTCAGCTAGGTGACTCAGTAGGTAGCCTCCTGATTCATAGGAGGGTTTTTTATACCCTCTTCTCTCTTCCTCATATTCTCAGCACATCAAGCTAGAGTGATCCTTTAAAACCTAAGCTAAATGATTCTGTTGTCCCCTCAAAAGCTTTCTTCACTGGCTCCTGTTTCTCTCAGAGAAAAGCCAAAGTCTTTACACAGACAGCTTCCCAGGTCCTGTTAGCTCTGCCCCTTCCTCCCTGTCTGATCTCCTCTCTTCCTCCACTCCAGTCCCGCTGGCCTCCTTGCTGTTCCTTGAGTGTGCCTGCTGGGATTCCTGCCACCAGGCACGTGCAGGGTTTCTTTCCCGGCAGTTCCTCAAGTCCTTACTCCAATGTCTCCTTTTTAATGAGGCCCCCTATGGCCACCCTGTTTAAAATTGCTGTCCTTTCTCAGAACTCCTGTCTCCTTCGCCCTGCTCTTGTTTCTCTCATACTACATTTGATTGACTAACATGCTGTATGATTTACTTCCTTGTTATATTTATTACTTCTCCTCCTTCTCAGAATACAGACTCCACAACGAGAGTTGTGGGGGTTTGGTTTGTTTTGGCTTTTTGTTCACGGATACAGTGCCAGGCCTAAAATCACTGGACACATGGTGGGAGCTCAGTACAGATTTGTTAAATGAAAAAATGATGGCTATATGTAATGAATGTCTCAAGGCAAAGAATTTACAGTTATTGGGGCGGTAATACTCTGCTGGTTCTAACAACAATTGACCAATGCAAAGCCCTACGTGGTAAGACTACTGATAGAGGTAACAGAAGTGAGGGAGATCTGAGGGCTGAGCAGCTAATCCAGCTGCAAAAGTCCTCAAGTAAAGAGCAGAGGCCTTTGCTTTTAAAAGGAAAGGAGGATGAAATGAAATTGGCTGTGGCTTCCTAAGTGCTACTCATACAGCACTCGACACGATACGCCCTTCGCGGGTCCGTGAGGGAACCAGACGCTCCGTGCTTACTCCTTCAAACGAGTACCGTTCCCTGTTGCGCGCCACGCGCTGTGTAACTACCTTCAAGGTGAAACCTGCAGCGGCTACAAAGAGTATGTTTTAGTACATCTGTATTTACTGTAGAAAAATGAACATTTCGCTGGTTTGTTAGGTTAGCTTGCCAGCATTGCTTGTGTGCATCCTTTCAGCTGTTTTAAAATCATATACTCTGCCCATGCAGGGATAATGCTACTTACCTTTCATCGGTAGGACATGCGCTTGGACTTGAATTGTTCTTTTGCAATAATAATGTGAATAGCAGCTCACATTTGCAACAGTATTAGCCAGAATTAGGAGTATAGGGTATGTCTTGAGTTTTTTTTTTTTTTTTTTTTTTCTGTACGGATCTAGTTTAACTAACTCAGTACTAAATGAACTAACTTGTCTAAACAATCCGTTATGTGGGCTCATGAGATGCAGAGAATGGAAAAGGTCACTAGCGGGTTATGTCTGTCAGTTGGTGGTCAGTGGAAGTTAAATCCTAACAGTGTTTTTCTAATGCTCTGAGCATTCTGGTTCTTTTGGGTTAAAGGACCATTTCCCTTTTCATGTAGTAAGCACTTTTCCCCTATAAGATAGCCCATTCCTTGGAACGGAAACAGCACTGGGTCTTTGTAACTTGGGTAGTTTATAGCACTAGATTATTTAGTTTGTAAAAATATCTGATTTAGACTGAGCTTGTGGCCTGATGATGTTTAGAAGAGTGCCAAAGTGTAACTTGTAGAAGATGGCAGTAAAAACCAGTTGGAAGAGGTGAATAATGGTTGTGTCATTTTCCTGGTAGGTGTAACCAGGCCTGAAAATCCATCACTGCCATTTTTAAAAGCGTTCCTAAGAATAAAGTGAACTGGTATTCTGTGAACTACATTGCATATCAAAATAAAATATCTGCCAGTGCCTTGAGTCACTGTCCCACTGTCTTTACATTGTTAAGGAAGCTTTGTTTCATCATTGTGCTTTACTGCCAAAAACAGCAGTAATATTTTTCCCTGACTTTTAATGAGCATTTTTGTTCCACTGAATACCTTCAGCATACCAGATTTTTCATTGTGCTTTAACTTTGATATCAAGCAAATTCTTATTAACAAAGAAGTTGTTGTAAAATGTTTTAAAACTTCTATTCTTAAAATATCCTCTCAAATGAAGTCTAAAGACCAATATAGCTAGGGGATAAAAGCACATTTGGTTAAAATAAAATGAAGTTTTGTGAGTATCATGCAATAGTCAGGCCAACACAGCAAGTCTGATTTTTAGATTAATAAAGTACAAACAAAAGATTTTAAGATTCAAACACAGTACATTAAAATGTGTTTAATTCTCCTGGGTTAGTGCAGGATACTTCTAGAAACAGTGAATGTACAATTCCCTGAGACCTATTGTGAATGAAATATACTTCAATAGTTGATAAAATGTATTTGTTTGTTTGCATGTGTGTCTTTGGCTGTGTCAGGAAAGCCTGTTAGGAGATCTGAGGTGCTGGAACAGATGGAATCATAAAACCATTTCCTGCTTCTTGGGGAGTACAGGTTCAGGGCAGAGGGGGGACAGGCATGTAGAATGCAAATTGAATTACTGGCATCTGATAGATTTGGGTACACTGATTATAGTGTGGGAGGCAGGTAGCAAGAGAGAGTAGCGTGAACTCTGTTTTTTCTTAAGCCCTTAGACCAGACCCTTTTTTTAAAGGGAAAGAATCCATTTCCCCTTCAAAAGGCTGTCGTTGTGCTCGGGCATGCCGTCTTCATTAAGGAAGAGCATGTGCACAGGCACGCTGAGGGAATGGAGGACGGGGGCCTCCCCGTGGGAAAGTCAGACTGCTTATCCACAGCCATCCTTGGGAATGTTTCTTTGTGACCTTAGCCACAGTTTACACTTGTTTATAAAAAGATAAAAAGAACTGTCAGAGAGGCAAGTGAAAATTAGCTCTTTTACTTTTATTTCTTAGTTGGCCAGCATTCTCAAAACCCTTTTTTTTTTTTTTATTGTTATGGCTCTAACTGCAAGTGTGTCCCTTTGATCACATGTTTGTATTGTCCTCATTTAACTTTTTTACTTTATTTTATGCCTGAGCCCAGGACCACAAGGAACACTGAAACAGAAAGGGGCTAGGAGGAAGCTGGATGGAACCTCTAGGAAATCCATGGTTTCAGACCAAGGCTCTTCATAGAGTGACCATATGACTTACCATCTGACAGGAAAACTTCAAGAATGGCAATAGACACTATTCATAAAGAAGATAATAGGTGTGAAATAGGACTGGCTGGGGCCATCCCAGATATGTGACCATTTGAATGGAGGGGTGGGTAGGAAGCTGCTGTTGTTTCAACCCAAACTCTTCACTTTCTCTAAGTTTTCTGTAAAATAACAAGAGATAGAAAAACAGTAGAGAAAATCAACAGAACCAAAACTTGATTCTCTGAAAACAGCAAAATTGATAAGCCTTTAGCTAGGATGACCAAAAAAAAAGACAACTCAAATTACTAAAATATGAAATAAAAGAGGGAAATTAATACTGACCTTGTAGAAATAAAAAGGATTAGCAGATAATACTATCATGCACCATATACAAAAATTAACACAAAATGGATCAAGTCCTAGACCTAAGAGCTAAAGCTAAGGTCTTAGATTAGACAATGATTTCTTAGATATGACACAGAAAGCATAACAACCTAATTAATTAATCAGAATTAATCAAAATTAAGAAAGTGAAAAGACAACCCACAGAATAGGTGATAACATTTTCAAGTTGTATATCTGGTAAAGGACTTGTATCTAGACTGTATAAAGAATCCTCACTTGTCAGTAATAAAAAGACAATTAATTTTAAAATGGGCAAAATATCTGAATAGACATTTCTCCAAAGAAGATATGCAAACGGCCAACGGGTACATGAAAAACTATCAGTACCGTTTAGCCTTCCGTGAAATGCACATCAACACCAGCATGAGCCGCCACTTCACAACCACTGCGATGGCTGTGATGATAGAGACAGATAATAACACGTGCTGGTGAAGATGTGAAGAAATTGGGATCATCATACACTTGATGGGAATGTAATATGTTGCAGCTATTTTGCAAAATAGTCTGGCAGTTCCGCAGAAGATTAGACATAGAGTTATATACAGCCCAACAGTTCTAGTTCTAGATATGTACCCAAGAGAAATGAAAACATTTGTCCTCACGAAAACTTGTACCTCAGCATTTACAGCAGCATTATTCACAATAGCTAAAAAGTGCAAGCAACCCGAATGTCTATGAACTAATGAGTAAGTATAAGGCAGTGTATCTGTACAGGAGCACGTCACTCCGCCGTGTGAAGGCGTACAGGGCTGACACGTGCTACAGCAGGGCTGGGCCCTGTAGACACGGTGCCGAGTGAAAGAAGCCAGTCACAAGAGGCCACACACATACTGTGTGATTCCATTTACATGAAATGTCTCGAACAGGAACACCTATAGAGATGGAAAGCAGGTTAGCGTAGGGGCTGGTGGGGAGGGAGGAAAGTGGGACAGTGAAGGAAAGTGACCGCTAACAGGTATGGGGTTTCTTTTGGGTGTGACAGAAATGTTCTAAAACTGAGAGTGGTGTTGGTGGCACAACTCAGCAAATATACCAAAAAAACATTGGTTTGTACACTTTACATAGATTAACTATATGGTATGTGAATTATTGTCTCAATAAAACATATATTTAGAATTTACATTGAGGGGTAGTTGACCTGTAGAATATTTGGACTTTGTGGCCTTCAAATCACCTGCATACACATTGGTGACCCAACCATCCTGGGCAGCTTTGCTTTTATCTGTTTTATATATTGTGCATCTGCCCTCCCCGCCCTGCTCCTCACCCACTACCCCATTGCCCCATAAGATATTCTTTGAAGAAAGGGTACTGTGGCTAAAAAGTAGTTTGAAAATCTCTGGAAACAATGAGCTCCAGAACCTCTTCCAGCTCTAATAAGCCATTATTCTACTGCATTGAACTGAGAACTTGAGTTTAGCCTAGATTACCCCCATTTTAGCTCCATGTCAAAAAAGGAAAGTTGTGAACAAAGACAGTTTTTTTCCCACGTGGCTGCACACAGGTGTGACTTAGTGGAAACTGTGGAACGTGGCCAGGTCTTCGTTCCCTGGTGTAGTGCTCTGTCTCCAAGCCCTGCTTCCTGTTCTTGAATATAGTGACTTGCTAAAATAGACACATCTGGTCCCAGCACCTTGCGAAATGGATTTCTTCTTTCAGCATTTCAAAATGTATTTATATATTGACAAAGGCTTTCTCTGGGAAGCCATCTGTCTGCAATCTGCAGCAATAAAAAATTTCTCTAGTCCCTTATATATTTATAATGGTATTTGTTGCTTCATTTCTCTCCTCCTTCCTTATTTTTTCATTTATTTAGTCATTTGTTTCCAAAGCATGTATTTATAAAGCATCTACTAAGGGCCCAGCACTAGGCATATAGCACTGAACTGAACTAACTCATCCCTACAATTAAGATCTGGCCATCTAGTAGGGGGACATATATTAAAAACAACAAAAAGTTGTAAGAATTTCAAATTGTAAGGGCTATGAGAGAAAGAAAGAAGGTTCTGACATAGAGACTAGGTAGGTTATGATTTTAACACAAGCATGGAATCCTAATGCCAATGTTCAAATCCAAACTTCACCATTTACTTGCTGTGTGATTTTTGAACCCATTATGTATGTTTTATATACAACCCCCTCCCCGGGCCTCCATTTCTTTTAAAATGGGGATAGTAATAATACTTCATAGAATTCTGAAGATTAAATGAGTTGATATAGAAAAGTGCCTAATATATACCAAGTGCACATAGAAAAGTGCCTGACATATTCTCAGCATCCAGTAAGTGTTACCTATGTGCTAGTGTTTTGCTTTAGAGAATATCAAGTAATTAGCTCGGTGGGCTGTCATCATTGCCATGTTAATCACCTTCACCACTGTCATCCTCATATACTGACCTCCCCATGTAAACATGCCCTGTGCACAGGATTTACAAAAATGGGCATGGCGTGTTTCTGAACTCAAGAATCCTACAATTTGAATGAAGATACAGAGTCAAGGTGAATGTGAAGTTCCAGAATGGAGACTTGAGTAAAGTAGCAGTGAGGGGTGGTTAGAGAGGAGGTCCCAGAATACTGGTTAAATTATTCAGTAGGCAGTGGTCTGCCATGGCCAGATTCTGAGCTGGAGTGGTTGAGTAAGATTTTTCTTATTCATCTCCTGAGGCGCACTGCTTCCTACATTACTTTATTTCACATCTCTGGCGTCGTCATCTGGTCAACTGCTTTCTAACTGGTGGTGCTACCCACCATCTCGCTGCTCTCCAATCTCCTACTCCTACCATTTTGTTCACATTAGTTTTTCTCAAGCATTCTTTTGTCACTTATTTGCTTAGAAAGTTCTAGTTTTCAATTGTCTACAGCAGTTTCTCACATGTTAGTGTGCATAAAATTATTTACTACAAGCACGTCTCACCTTGAGATAAGCTGCGTCAGCCATGGGGCCTGAGAACCTCTGCTGAGACGCTGGGCGATTCTGCTGCAGGTGGTCAAGAGGCTCTGCTTTGAGGGAAACCGGGACAAAACTGAAAGTCCAGGTTCCTTAACATCCACCTAGAGTCTTGCTTTATCCTACCTTGTTTTTCATTCTTCTCATTATTGTTTTGTTTGAGAAAATTGGGACATTTCCTTGTCCATTCTCTTACCCATGCCCTTTTTTGTCTTGTCCTTCTTTCATGTATGTGGTTCTCTCAGCCTCAGTGTCTACTGCCATTTCAACAAGTCCAAATTCTGGCTTCCTTCAGTCTTGGTTCACATGTGTTCTAAAAGCATCTTTATTAAGTAAGTATCTCTAATCTAGAAGGCAGGGTCCAAGTTTAAGTGATTTTTATATCTACTACCCAACACAGGAAGTTAAATGAGCACCTTGCAAATGATTCAGTTCATTTGTTCCTTCCTTCATTTATTAAATGTTACCAAGTGCCCCCTGTGTATCAACCACTGTTCTGAAAGCTGGTGATAAAGTAGAAAAATAAAAACAAAAAATCTCTGTTTCCTTGGATCATACATTTTAGCAGGACAAATGTTTTTAAGTAAATGTTGAAAGTGTTTTCTTTCAGAAGAGTTATCTGTCATTACTATATGGGGTACTTTAGGAAAAGGAGAGACCAGGGAAAAAAACTAATTAAGGAACTCTAGTAATGATCCAGTGTAGAATGGGAAGGCTGCATGAAAATAGAAAATACAAAGGTAACAGCAAAGGTAATTAATGAAATGAGGAATTACCAGCAGTATTTGGTGGATACCGGGGAGAAATATTTAATATTTGAGCCTTCTGAGAAGGGACAAGTGAACAAAAAGTTAAGGCATAGAGGCAGTATTTTGGGGAGAAGGTATTTTTAAATGTTATGGTGATCTTTTAGACACATGATAGTAACAAAGGGACATCCAAGTCGAAATGCTCGGTAACAACTACGAACATGAAGTTCTTGTAAGAGCCTGGCCCTCTCTGTTCTTGCCCTTCTTCAACTAAACACAAATATTCTTTCAGTCTCAACTCTTCCAGGGCCAAAATTCCCCCGAGAGATAATCTGTCTCATTTACTTAATTTTCTGGGGATGTGGTGTGACTCCTTGTGTTGGCCTCATTTCCCTGTTCTCCAAGTGTTTGTCTAGAATGAGGCCTAAGCCCAACTCCAGAAAACCGTCTCTAATCATAGCCCTTCCTGAATAGTTCTCAGCTGGCAGGGTTTGCTTGCTGGAGGAGCTAGGAAGACATCATAATTGAACTGGGGGCGTCTTACTAAAACTGGGTTTGGTGAGATGTCATCATCTCTCTGTGTGAAGATCACGGTGGTCCTTTTTGATTCTTGGGAAAACAGGCAAAATTTAGAAAGGCAAATTGTTAAAGCATTGGCCTAACTCAGAGACTGGTAGGGAAGCTGCTTGCATAGTCTGGAAAATCATCTTTTCTCATTCTTGTAGCTGCTCAAGCCAAAATACTCGAATCAGTTTTGACTCTTGTCTTTCTCTCATGCTACCCAACATCCACTCCATCAGCAAACACAGGGTATCAGTGTGTGTGTGTTTTGTATAAAATTGTACGATCTGACTTTCGCACTAGAATGTGGACTCCATGAAGGTAGGGGCTTTGTTTCTGCTGTATTCCCAGCCAGTCCCTGAAACATAGTAGATGTTCATTCAATAAGAACTTGTTAAGTGAAAGAATAATGAGAAATCAAATTGTATTCCACACTTTGTTCAATAATTTTGACACTGGCTGTTTTCAAGCAACTCAGGAAATATTTTATCCCAATAAAATTGTATAGCTGAAGTCCAAACATTAACCATACTTGAGTGAAAAATGTTACCTTAAAAATACAGCTGACACTTGATCAGTGCAAGTGTTAATCCATGTATCATTTATAGTCAGCCCTCCAGTATTCTAGGTTCCTCTGCACCTGTGGATTCAATAAACTATAGACCACGTGGTACTGTAGGATTTACTATTGAAAAATATCCATCTATAAGAGGACTTGCACAGTGTACAGTCATTCAGGGGTCAGCTGTAATTTTTTTTTTAAATAGAAACTTTATTCCTTAACAAGTCTAGAGAGAGCTAAGTTTTTTCCAGGCCTAGTTACTAGAGTGTTTGATATTGGGAAGGAGACGAACTTCTTTTTCTTTCTAACTTCTAAACTTTTACTCAAGTATTCCCACATGACTGGGAATATCTTTAAGGTATAGATTGGATTACCTTCATTAATATACAGAAAGTTGCTTTCTTGGGACATATCTGTATATAAAAATTTATTAATGATGTAGGGCTAGCTGACGAAAGCTAAAGTTAGGGATATTTATCTGATTTAGAGAACACTTCAGATTTCTAAGGGTTGAAGGGAGAGGTTGATATGATCAAAGCAGTGTGTATGGAAGGTCATTTTGTCCTAGTGATGCTTTTTATGGAGTAGCAGAGAAGAACAAAGTTGTTCTAATGCAAAAGAAGAAATGGCTGCAGGGCATAAATAAATGTTTCTAACATCTTGACCATTTCACATTTCAAGTCCACTGCATCATTAAGGTACTGATAGCATATGACACGCAGAGAATCAATGTGAACCTTTAGTTCAACTTGGATTTAATCTGCCATCATGAAGTTAAAGGGGGGCCAATAAAAGTCTGTAAATGACCCTGTATTCTGTAATGTCTTGATGTACTTCAATAAAATCAGATACAATATAGAGAATACTAATATTCAGGTTTACTTAGAAGAAAATCTACAGTTAACTGGCCAGGTTGGTCTAGATTTAGTAGATAGAATGTATATAAATGAAAATCAGCTTAATATTTCTGTTAAGTAACTATATTCTATTTGGCAATGAAAATCAGCTTCTAGTTAAAGGAATAGATACACTTAAACCATGTTCATTGTCTTTCAACTTGTACTGAATATTAGGGGAAATTTCTAACACATGCTTTTGCTTCTTTACCATAAACTGGGTAGTTTCTTTAAAAGAGTGTATGTGATTTGAGGGATAAAATAACCAAGGATTCGTATTTTTTTAATCGATAGAAGTTTTTCCAAGTTCAACTATAGTGTTCTTATCAGAAAATCAGGTTCATAATTGTAAAGCAAAGCCCTGCTGGAATAGTTAAGCATGTTCTGCTTCTGCACTACTGCAGAAACTAAATGCAAACTTTTCTGTGACTCTCACAGAGAATGCATAGGCTGGGTAACCATTCATCTGCTTCAGGGTCAGGGCTGATTCAATCTTGTTGCAGGTTTATGAGAGTGGCTGATGTGATACAGTTGTCTCTAGTAAAATCAGACTGGCTCTAAGGAGCCAATCTAAGTCAGTCTCTAAGTAAAATTCTATGAGAAACAGACTCCAACTCAGACACAATTGTAAGCCCTGATATAATGAGGACTTGCAGCTGATTTAATCCTATTGAAAATCTTTAAGCAGCCACGGGACAGGATGGTTTCCACATTGACATCAGTGGAATGAACGTTGGATTTCATCAGTGTGAGGAGTATTTACCTTGAACACATAGTAGCAAACTGTTTAAGAATTAACAGCATGGCCATTTCAAAGCAGGTTGTTGCTTCTGATACAGAGATATCTTTGATTAAGATCCAAGTTCCCAAAATGTGTCGTTTTATTTTTTTTAAACTGAATTCATTATAAAAAGCAAACAACTCAAACTTAGAAGTTAGTATAAATCAGATAGATCTAGTCTCCTTTAACAAAAATGACCAAATTACTCCAATTTTATATGAGAGGCATAGAGAGGGAGAGAGAATCAGAACTGTTTCTGAGTTAAGATTTTGTATGCAAAGTCTTACCTGTAACTAATTTTTTTTTCATGAATTTAGAAGCCCCTGAAGGTAAGCTAATGCTGTGAAATCATACAGATATATAAAAGGAGAGACAGGCACAAAAGTCTTAAGGATCAGCTCTGCTGATAAAAATCTGAGTAAGTAGGATGTGAACTTATGCAAGGAGATTGGTGTGTATAATTTTTTTTTTAGCTCTTTGGTTTATCATATTGAAACAGACACTGATAATAATCTAGGTATCACAGTCAGTTTAACACTAGAATTGGTCCCTTTTTGCAATTTACAGCTTAAGTTAGGACAATAGGTCAAACACAACTACAGTAAAACACAACCTTGCCTGAACTGTCTCCATGCTGCTTTTATTGCAGTTAGAACTGGTCTTGAAATGTGAGTATCTGAACTGATACTTAGCAGGCAGTAGTGGCCTCATACTGTTACTTCAAAGAACCGGAAAAGTAACTTCATGAAAGGGAAAACTTGAAATGGTACTCTACCATTCTATCTGTTAGGCAGTGATGGGTACCATTAGTTCTGCTCTCTTGCATAATTACTGCAATACTGTGAAAACTTTTTTTGCCATCCAACTGGGAACAATTATATCCTGTGGGATTTTGTATAACATTTGGCTTAGAGAAATAAAATATAAAAAGCCCTTGTTTTCTATCACTCTGTGTCTGTAGTACCCAGTGCATACAGTGCTTGTTAAAGTTTGTTTTTTAAATAAAAAAAATAACATGGACTGGTGACACTGAAGGAGGTATTTCATATCAAAGTCAATTTATTCTTTATGTTTTTAAATTTAATGTGCTTAGATAAATTTTATCCAGCACATCCCTGAGCTGTGATTGTAATTCATCTATAAAACAGATGTTCATAAAGTGTAATGCTGACATCACTGAGAATTTGAGACTTAAAAATATACTTTTGTTGTTTGGTTGATTAATTAATCAAGTTGGTGTATTTCTGATTGGTGCAACAATTTGTATTTATCTAAAGCTTCCAGCGTAGGCTACCTCTGTGTTAAAAGCCTACGACAACCTTTCCCAGCAGCACCACTCTACCCTATCCAAAAACCAGACTTCTTAAAGATATAGTTAGGAGACTATGTTTGCAAATGTTTAGAAAATGAGGCACATAATTTTTTTAATGTTTTAAAAACTCTCTTTTGTAATTCCAGTACATAAAACCATTAAAATACTGTAATCAATTTTTTATTGTATTTAATTTTGTCAGATAGACAGAATGTTTACTTCTTTGAAAATGCTACTACATTTTAACAAGAATAAAATAAATTAGAATAAATGTCACAGTAATATACAGATGTGATTGTCACTTAGATTTTGTGGTTTCACACTTTTTTAAAATTTATAAGATGTGAAAAACGATCTCATGATTGGCAAAAGATATTTTGACCAAGGTTAAAATCCAACTGCTGCTGTTATATAACCATAATCATGCTAAGAAGGTGGGAAAATATGTGAGTATGATCATGTTTGGTGTATAGTTAAAGTTTCCTTTAAAAGGCAAAAGAAATAATGTGAATTAAAATATTGGAATAGGTGTTGCATTGCCCTTTCTTGTCAGCCATCAAAACAAAAGTTATATTTGTTCTAGTCCTTGTTCATTTTTGAGGTCAGTTTCTATGTATTTTCTTAAAATTTTTTAATATCCATTTATTTGCAGCATTTTATCAATAAGGCTGACTTTGTAGTGTGCTCACAAAAATGTTGATATGGCCAAACAAGAAATTACAATCAGTCAAGCTTATCTTTCTCCACTCCAAAATGCTACTGCAGAACATCTAATTAATGTCATTCGAAATTATTTTAATGCATTCTTTGCTATTGTCGCATACTCAGTGTGGTTTTAGCCACTGCTCTTGAGATACTGTGGCTCGTACCTGAGGCCAGGGTGAGTTAGTAAACTTACCTACCTCAGTACATGAAAAGCAGGGATTAGTAAGAGCTCCTCAGCTCCTAGCACTGCTTTCAGCACCCTTCCATGGTGGCTACTATCTGTACCACATATAGCTGTGAAAGGATGGGGAAATGCGCTGAAATGGTCTGAGAAGTAAACGATCAACTTGACATGTTTTCCTAGCTATTGAAAACCTTCTCATACTGAAACCCATTGATAGTGAAACTGTAGAAATCCTCTGATTTAAGTACCATCTGGTTGTGCTCAAGGCTTTAAAGCTGTTATCTCTGCATAAAATTTCAGAGTCCTATGCTTTTTTCTTCACCAAACTATCCATTTTTAAGCCACAAATATTTTTCCAGCTCTTTCAGATTTTATCTGAAAGTATATTTTGACAGTATTTAAATAGTTCTTAAACAATAACAATTTATCTTGATAGATGGCATGCTGTGTTTTTTCATTTTATTTTAATTAGCCATTGTGGAACCAAATTCCCTTTTGTTTTAGTCTTTTGAATATTGTTTAATTATAGTTATCATGCCAGATATCTTAAAGGTTATTTTACCAATGCAGTTTCATTTAACATAACCCATATGGAATCAATAGCCCAGTTTCCTAAAGTGAATGCTTGGAAAATCTTACATTCATATGTTAAGAGTACACATCCTTTCCTCATTAGTTGGAAAGTACAGGGATTTTGGCACAGGTTCTGTGTGGAAGCATCGCGCAGCTTTTATATGGATTTTGTTTTTAGCCTTTGATGACACTGTTTAGAATAGGAAGTATCTAATAAGTAAAGCATCTTGTCTCAGGTGCTGCCAGTGTGTTTAATATATGCCTGGAGGTCTGAAACATTATCTTCTTCACTGCACTAATATGCATTTAATTCTCTGAAAGCAGAAGGTCGAACTTTTAAAAGGGTCGCAAAGTACATTTTCAAACAGAGTAATTCAAAACACATGCAAGAGGGGAGCAGAGTAATGTACAGTTGGTTTTTATGGTTTAATCATGATTAGGTTAATGCACACCAGTAGCTAATTAAAGAAAACTTACTGTTCATTTCAAATGAGTTAGGTAAAGAGCGGGAGAGCTGATGTAACAGCACTGCCCAGAGATGTGTGTTTCTGCTGCATTCAGTAACAGCAGGCAAATATTGCTGTTTTTGACAATTTAAATTATTAGTCCCTGTGGATCATAATAAAGGAAAAGTTATTTTCAGAGTTATTACATTGAAATTTTCTTTTTCCACAAAGGAGTAGTAAATTGATGCACAGTTTTAGGGCTTAGCACACATAATTAATTATAAAACTTTCTTAATAGCAGGCCAGATACTCTTCAATATAATAGATGAATCTGCAGTGGACTGGTGACAAACCAATGGATTTTTAAATATGTCCCCCAAGTCACCAGCTTATTTGTTTCAGATCGGCAAATGTCTGGAAACTTAGGAAAATGGAGGAAATCTTGGCTTTTGGCCCATTTTTAAGAATTTAGCCTTCTAGTACTGGGGAAGTTGTACTTCTTTTTTCTTTTTCTTCTTTTTCTTTTTCTTTTTTTCCTTTCCCAAGAAGAGTCAGTCTTTCATCTCCGGGTAATTGGTTCAAATTTCATTCTGCTCAGTAGTAACTAGAATTAGTTACCAACTGACTTCTGCTCAGTAACCCGTGTGACCCAAGCAGATAGCTGCCATCCTGCCCTTGCTGGGTGTTTACATCTCAAGATTGTGCCACTTGACATAGGCTGCAGTCTAATGTGTCACTCTCAACGGTTAATAGGGCTGGGCACCGCATTTCTTTATCTTTACCTACAGGTGGTCTGTCTTGTCATGTTAACACCAGTGGGAACACTTAATTCACTTTAAAGGAGAAACTAGATTTTAAATATAAATCTGTAAATCAGAAGAAGAAAATATAGTCCTCTGTTCATTCAAAGTATAGTCTCCCATAGTTCATTGCAGTTGCCTTTCCTGATTGAGAGAATAAAAATAAATTAGTTCTTGTTTTGAGTTTGCTGTACAGCTAACTGACGGGATTTTTTTTTAGTTTTGTTGTACACAGCTATTTAGTTTGTAATGTTTCCAAATGTGGCAGTAAATCCCAGATTACTTATACACTTGATTCTTTTAACTTTTCACATACTATTTGCAAATTCCTAGCTGATAATGGATTTGGAGGTATATTTGAATTTTTTATAATACATAACTAAAACCTTTCCAATTAAATTGTTCTTTCAATAGTCACCTTAATTATTTTTATCTTACTGAATTTTAAAATTAAACATATTCATTCATTTGTTCAGTCAGCACATAATTACTGAGCCTTACTATGTGACTAGCAGTGTGGTGTGTGCCATGGATACTAATGGCGGTCTCTCCTACCTTTAGCCTGCTAGCTGTCTGACCTTGGACCTATTGATTAATCTCTTTAAGCTTCAGTTTCCTCTACTGTAAAATGGGGATAAAAGTACCCACTTGAAAAGTCTGTAACACTTAGTAAAGAAAATGTATGTCATGTGCTAACAATGTTTGGCAAATAATAAACATACTCAGTGGTATCTTACTTTTTTATCTTCAATTACAATCTCTGAGACACAGCAGTGTTTGAAATATATATATATAATAACAGTTATACGTATATAATAACAGTTTGCTATAAAAGCAGAGAAGCTGGAAAGACTCACACCACCTGGAAAGGTTGAGGCAGTCTTCCCAAAAAAGGTGACTTCTCTTTTGAACTTACCCTTTAGTGAGTGCCTGCTATGTGTGGTCAGTACAATACCTGGTTCAATGTTGCAGCAGCTTTGTGGCTTGGATATTAACGTCCACAGTGTGAGAATGAGCACCCAGCAGAGATTGAAAGGATTGCTTGAAGTGTGAGCAACCCACAGCACAGAGGATGCAGGTAAGGAAAGGACTTGTGAATAGTCTGAAAAGACCTTAAAGAGTACAGTATACCCATATATTTACATGTTAACGATAATGTATTTCTAGTCTGCAGAGCAATTTTTTCCATTTAATGTTGTATCAGAAACTAACATCTCATCAAACACTCATGGATCCTCCCTACAGTGTGTCAAGCACTGCGCTGTTCCTTGGTGCTACACAGAAGCAGAATGATAGGGCCCGTCCCTCCTGCGTCCTTCACATGAACAATAAATGAGACAGAGCTGCCCATCCCTGGGTATTTACTGGATGCCAGGCACTGTGCTGACCTCTTTAGGTACCTGAGCTCATTGAATTCTCATACTAACCCTTTGGGGTTGGATTTATTATCCCCATTTCACAGATGAGGTTATATACCCTTAGAGAGGTTTGTAATTTGTCCAGTATCATACAATTAGAAAGTGTCACCCTTCACTGCTTCTGTCTGGCTCCAAATTCTTTCTATTGTGTTAACACTTTTCTGTTACCGCCACCACAGAGCATATTAGTAGAAAATAATACATCCTAAAA
Source organism: Camelus bactrianus (assembly GCF_048773025.1). Lineage (NCBI taxonomy): Eukaryota > Metazoa > Chordata > Mammalia > Artiodactyla > Camelidae > Camelus > Camelus bactrianus. The sequence goes on along the minus strand of NC_133573.1, from coordinate 2,899,343 downwards.
TAGAAGTATAAGTACAGGACCAGCAAGAAGGAAAAGCGTGCAAGCACAGTTCTCAGACAAGTGTCGTTTGTTCTGAGTCTTCACGTAGCTAAATGTCTGCCAGCTACAGCAAGCTCAGAAGGGGGCTCCAGGCAGGGAGACAGCATGGGAGAGAAAGAACGGCTTAGAAGAGCGTGGTGTCTTCAAAGAACACGGATTAGTTGTTTCTGTTTCAGATACCTAAGGTTGGATTTTTCTGACGACAGTGTGCCTTCCTCAACAACTTTAAGATCAATTAACAAAAAATATTATTTGAAAACTTTTAATAACTATCACATCATTGTCCTGAATTATTTAAGCGTCCTCTAACATTTTCACAAGCAACTTATAATAATTTGTAATTATTGTAGCATGTGGAAAAATAATACTATATTTACCAAAATAAGGAAGAGTGTAAACAATGAGAAGCAACACCCAATACTTTGGGGAGTATTTTTCCACTGCTGTTGGTAATGTAAATTAGTGCAGCCTTTGTGGAAAGGCACTGGCAATATTTGATAACTTCAAACTTTTTCATACCCATTTACGTAGTAATTACACTTCTAGTGATTCCTGTCCTAAGAAAAATCTTACTCGGTTTGTCACAGATGTTTGTTGGCAAAAATTGAATACTCAAATGTCCAATTATATGAGAATGGTTCCTAACAGTCGATGAAATGTTACACAGTTTTTTTAATGACATTTATGAAGAGTATTATTAGCATGTTAAAAAATTGGGTTACAAATTGGTCTCTATGGTATGATTATAAACATAAAGGGGTAGGGGCGGGGAGGATAAAAGACCAAAAGGAAATGCACTGAAAGATTGCCATTGGTTATGTTTGGTGATAAAATGGGGGTTAGAAGTATTTTGTTCTTCTCTCAGATTTTCCATGATCTCTTTAATGACTCTGTATTACTTCAGTGAGAAAGCAAATGAATTATCTAGGTCTCAAATACTGTATCACAAACTGATGGTTGGGAGACTAAAAAAAAGGAACCAAAGAATCAAACAAAGGTCTTGCAGTTGTGCTGCCGAAGTCATCCTAACTGCTGCCACCACCAAGTTTTTCTCTGTTCCCCACGGAGGCAGGATCACTTACATTTACCTTTGTTTCAAGCCCTATTGTAGTAAAGGAAAATAAACATCATTTTGAATGGCATACCTGTATTTTAGATTACTTTTCTTGTCCTTTAATTTAGGACTACTGACTTTTTCCTCTATTTCTTACTATCCAAAATACTGTAAATCAATTTTATAACAACATGGGTACACAACATAAACTACTCCTGCCTAAAACATAATTTTAACCAATAGTAATAATGATTTGTAAACAATTTATTATACTACTTGGAAAACTCACTGTAAAGAATACTAGCCAATATAATTCTTTAAAAGGTATATTTTTAATATATACTGTTTCATATTAGTCCAAAGAAAGAAAGTCTGGCACAGAAAAGTATATTTTAATGATAGAAATGCACATTTGATGATTTTTTGCTTTTGTTTTTGTTTGCTTTTTTAATCTTTTATTTATTTATTTATTTAACATTTTTTATTGATTTATAATCATTTTACAATGTTGTGTCAAATTCCAGTGTTCAGCACAATTTTTCAGTTATTCATGGACATATACACACTCATTGTCACATTTTTTTCTCTGTGAGTTATCATAACATTTTGTGTATATTTCCCTGTGCTATACAGTGTAGTCTATTCTACAATTTTGAAATCCCAGTCTATCCCTTCCCACCCTCCACCCCCCTGGTAACCACAAGTCTGTATTCTCTGTCTGTGAGTCTATTTCTGTCCTTTATTTATGCTTTGTTTTTGTTTGTTTGTTTGTTTTTGTTTTTGTTTTTTAGATTCCACATATGAGCGATCTCATATGGTATTTTTCTTTCTCTTTCTGGCTTACTTCACTTAGAATGACATTCTCCAGGAGCATTCATGTTGCTGCAAATGGCTTTATGTTGTCGGTTTTTATGGCTGAGTAGTATTCCATTGCATAAATATACCACATCTTCTTTATCCAGTCACCTGTTGATGGACATTTAGGCTGTTTCCATGTTTTGCTATTGTAAATAGTGCTGCTGTGAACATTGGGGTGCAGGTGCCATCCTGAAGTAGATTTCCTTCTGGATACAAGCCCAGGAGTGGGATTCCTGGGTCATATGGTAAGTCTATTCCTAATCTTTTGAGGAATCTCCACACTGTTTTCCATAGTGGCTGCACTAATCTTTTATTTATTTTTTAATTGAAGTACACTTACAATGTGTCAATCTCTGGTGTATAGCACAAAATCCCAGTCATGCACAGATACATATATTTTCCTTTATATATTTTTTTTTCCATTGGAGGTTAAATTTGCTATTTTTTTTAACATTTTTCATTGACTTATAATCACTTTACAATGTTGTGTCAAATTCCAGTGTAGAGCACAATTTTTCAGTTATACATGAACATACATATATTCATTGTCGCATTTTTTTCTCTGAGCTACCATAACATTTTGTGTATATTTCCCTGTGCTATACAGTATAATCTTTTTTATCTATTCTACAATTTTGAAATCCCATCAGTCCCTTCCCACCCCTCCCTTGGAAGCCACAAGTTTGTATTCTATGTCTTTGAGTCTATTTCTGTTTTGTATTTATGCTTTGTTTGTTTTTTTGTTTTTGTTTTTTAGATTCCACATATGAGTGATCTCATATGGTATTTTTCTTTCTCTTTCTGGCTTACTTCACTTAGAATGACATTCTCCAGGTGCATCCATGTTGCTGCAAATGGCTTTATGTTGTTGGTTTTTATGGCTGAGTAGTATTCCATTGTATAAATATACCACATCTTCTTTATCCAGTCATCTGTTGATGGACATTTAGGCTGTCTCCATGTCTTGGCTGTTGTAAATAGTGCTGCTATGAACATTGGGGTGCAGGTGTCATCCTGAAGTAGGGTTCCTTCTGGATATATGCCCAGGAGTGGGATTCCTGAGTCATATGGTAAGTCTATTCCTAGTCTTTTGACAAATCTCCATACTGTTTTCCACAGTGACTGCACCAAACTGCATTCCCACCAGCAGTGTAGGAGGGTTCCCCTTTCTCCACAGCCTCTCCAGCATTTGTCATTTGTGGATTTTTGAATGATGGCCATTCTGACTGGTGTGAGATGATACCTCATTGTAGTTTTGATTTGCATTTCTCTGATAATTAGTGATATTGAGCATTTTTTCATGTGCCTATTGATCATTTGTTTGTCTTCCTTGGAGAATTACTTGTTTAGGTCTTTTGCCCATTTTTGGATTGGGTTGTTCATATTTTTCTTATTAAGTCATATGAGCTGCTTATATATTCTGGAGATCAATCCTTTGTTGGTTTCATTTGCAAAAATTTTCTCTGATTCCATAGCTTGTCTTTTTGCTTTACTTATGGTTTCCTTTGCTGTGCAGAAGCTTGTAAGATTCATTAGGTCCCATTTGTTTATTCTTGCTTTTATTTCTATTGCTTGAGTAGACTCTTCTAGGAGAACATTTTTGAGACGTATGTGAGATAATGTTTTGCTTGTATTTTCTTCTAGGAGTTTTATTGTATCTTGTGTTATATTTAAGTCTTTGATCCATTTTGAGTTGATTTTTGTGTATGGTGTAAGGGAGTGTTCTAGCTTCATTGCTTTACATGCTGCTGTCCAGTTTTCCCATCACCATTTGCTGAAGAGGCTGCCTTTATTCCATTGTATATTCTTGCCTCCTTTGTCGAAGATTAGTTGACCAAAAGTTTGTGGGTTCATTTCTGGGCTCTATCCTGTTCCATTGGTCTATATGTCTGTTTTTGTACCAATACCATGCTGTCTTGATGACTGTAGCTCTATAGTATTGTCTGAAGTCTGGGAGAGTTATTCCTCCAGCCTCTTTCTTTCTCTTCAGTAATGCTTTGGCAATTCTAGGTCTTTGATGGTTCCATATAAATTTTATTATGGTTTGTTCTAGTTCTGTGAAATATGTCCTGAGTAATTTGCTAGGGATTGCATTAAATCTGTAGATTGCCTTGGGCAGTGTGACCATTTTGACAATATTGATTCTTCCAATCCAAGAGCATGGGATATCTTTCCAATTTTTAAAGTCTTCTTTAATTTCCTTCATCAATGGTTTACAGTTTTCTGTGTATAATTCTTCCACCTCCTTGGTTAGATTTATTCCCAGATATTTTATTACTTTGGGTGCTATTTTAAAGGGGATTGTTTCTTTACTTTCTTTTTCTGTTGATTCATCATTAGTGTAAACAAATGCAATTGAGTTTTGAATGTTAATCTTGTAAACTGCTACCTTGCTGAATTCTTCAATCAGCTCTAGTAGTTTTTGTTTTGAATAGGAGTGGTGATAGTGGGCATCCTTGTATTGTTCCAGATTTTAGTGTTGCTATACCTCATTTAGTTTAATTAAATATCTGCCATTAGTTTGCTAGAGCTGAAATTAAATATATAAACACAGATTTTTGAAAGAGCCCAATGGAAAAATTCAGGCAGAAAAGTTTTCTGTTGAATGGAAGGAGGTAGAGAGAAGATATATACCTGGTCAGAAATGACCTGATCCCACAGTTGCTAAAAGCAAGGTAGGATTCTGGGTTGGATCCTGGAACAAGAAAAGCACATGAAGGGAGAAAGTGGTGACATTCAGATAAGGTCTGTAAGTTAGTAGTATTGTGTGGATGATGATTTTCTGGCTTTTGAGAATCATACCATAGTTTATGTAAGTTGGTAACATTAAGGGACGCTGCATGAAGGGTATCAACTTTGCTGAAAGCCTGAAATTATTTCATAATTAAATTTTGAATTACCTGATCATTGATTACATAAATTGCTTTAATAATATTTGTACCTGTAAAGCTTAAGTGATCATTTTAAATCTTGCACTTCATTTATTCTTTTCTTTTCTCCTTGTTATTTTTATAAATTAGGGGAAAATTTAAAGCACAGAAAATATAAAGGATAACACATCAAATGCCTGTATACTCACCAACTAGAACAGATGTAAACATTTTGTGATATTTACAATATGTAAACACACATACACACACAGGGGCGGAGGAGTGGGTAAAACTTCACAGAACTATTCTGCCTTTTCCAATGTTTCAATGCTAAGAATTTGGCTTTTAATAACTTTTACCTGTAGTCACTTTGTCCCACAATACATTAGTCCATTAGGGAGAAGAATAATACGTGCCTTTAACTCACTTTCTGTTGCCATTTGTACCAGATTTTGAACGTATAAATATCCAGCTTCTATGAACTCTGAGTATTCTCTGTGGACCTGGGTTTATATGTGTGGTGATATTTAAAATAAGATTCATTTTATCCTCCAGAAGATATTTAGTATGTTACCTGATTAAAAAAAAGAGAGAGAGAGAGAGAGGATGACGTCCCATGGGCCAGCTTCTCATAGAGTGAAAGAAAGGGGAAAGGAGAATTAATAGCCCAGTCATGAATCCCAGGGCTTATTTTCATGTTTTGTGGTAGAAGTGTGAACTGCAGTTTACCATTTATAAATGACGCTTTGTGAAATTAATCACCACTCTTTCTTATTAAGTGATCACTGTAATCTCTTATTGCTGATCATTTATACCAAGCTTAAAACCACTTGGACTAACATTTTTTTCTGTTACTTTGTTGTAGCTTTTAAAAAATGTAGCAAGAAATGTTCAAAAGGGAATGGAGACTCTATTTTAAACTTAAAAGCGGGTACTTGTGTGTAGCAGGTGTAGTGGGCAGGCGGACATGTGGGGATGAGTTAAATTCGTTGTTTAAGTCTCCAAAGTGAACCATGCCTAATTTCCTTGTAGGTTTGTGGCATGAAGGAAAAGAGACAGAAGGAACCAGGCAGGGCACATTTATATCTCTAGGTCACGTGTGTTCTTAATGCCTCAGGCAGTACCTGTTCCTGGGTCCTCATCGCCAACATTAGCATCTTCAATTCTTAAAGTGCCCTGTTTAAACAAGCCCATGGTCAACACTGGATGACCTGTGATAGAGGAAAGTGCAAACTGTAAAGGAAAAAGTAAAAATGGAGTGAGTGAGGGGTAGGCTGTTGGCAAATAAAAGAGGAAAGAAAAGAACAGCACCTTAAATGTGGGTATTCAATTAAATATTTGATTAGAGTGAAAGAACTGACAGCACATAAAGCGAATATAAAGCAGAAACTAAAAGTATTTGTATGGTAATAGGGAAGTGTTTGTGTTTTTCAAATGTTTACTTGCTTGACAGAGTCAGTATTATAAATGTTGGTTGTCTTTTTTTGTCTCCAGTACTTTCTGAGATCTCAGAACTTGAGCCTAATAACACACTGCCAAGGAAATATCTTATGTGGAAGACAGTTGCAAATTACTTTATTTTTGTATATACCCAGTGTATGGTAATCAGTAAATGTTTTTGAATAATGAATATGTTCTTGCATAAACATCAAGCTGGAGGTGATCTGGGATATCCAGTCCCCTACAGACAGTTAGAAACATGGGAGCAGTACTTAGAAATTAAGCGAGGTTATGGACACTGTCGTAAGAAATTATACTTAAAGCCATGATAGTAAAGAAGTTCACAGAAATAAGCTATTAGGGGCAGGGGGGAGGAATAAAACTCACACTTGGAAATCCTTTCAGTTTGAGAATGTGTATCAAGTTGGGATACTTTGGGATTATAAATGTCAGGAAAGCCAACCTAAACTGATTTAAGCAGCCCCATGTAGATGAAAAGCCTGGGACCAGCGCCTGCCGTAGGCATGGCAGAATCCACTAGGTCTTCCTTCTGCTGCATACAGCGTCAGCCTCGGGCTCCGCACGGTGGCCACTCCAGCACCTTCATTTTCTTAACTTCACAACTGGACAGCAGGGGAAAGATTACTTTCCCCAAAGTATTATTGTACCTCACTGTGAATCTCATGTTCATCCTTGAACCAAATCAAACTCCAGAGTATCAAACATGAAAATCTAGAAAGGACAGCAGGTTCCCAGCCCTGCTAGTCAACTTTCTAGAAAACCGGTCATTAGATTCTATTGCTGGAATGTAGCTGTAGCAGGGTGAGAGCCTTCACTGCCGGGTCTCTTGTATCTCAAGCACATTGTGTCTCCTCCTGCCTCCTCAGTGCTCACCTGAGTCTGGCGTGCTTGCTTTCTGCTTGTTTCAGGCTCCCAAATGTTTGCCTGCCCATTGGCTTCCTATTGTCAGGGCATTTTCCTGGGGTTTCAGTCCCTACTTCTATCTTTACCCTCCCGAGAATTCTAGGTAGCTCATTCACTCTACCCGAGCAAGAACGAATGGAATTTGTATGACAGTAGGAAAATGTTCACATGTTTAGCAGTGGACACAGTAATATAAAAGCTGTCAATATTTTGATATTTGTTTTTGTAATCAAGTCTAGAATTTTTTCTTACATCCCTCCTCACCCCAGCCAATAAATACTTCAAATTGTGTAACTTTAGGGAATTAAGATGAACCCTCCATCAACCCTGCTTATGTTCTTCCTTGAGAAAAGATAGGTACTCTTGAGGAATATACAATCAGGAATAATTATGCAGATTTTGTCATTCTAGTACTATTTTTTTAAGGCAAAATCTCAGAAACAAATTTAGTACAGTATCAATATTTTGAAGTCATTCCTGCATAGCAAAAATATCTAGTAAGGTTCGAATTCTGTACTCATTAACTTACTTCTACAAAGATTTATCCTAGGCTTACAAGTATCTTTGTATAAGAAAGCTGCTGTAGCATGAGAAAGGCTTATCATTTATCTGTACGCTCCAGACAAAATGTTGTCAAGCCCATTTTTAATGAAACTCCTAGGGATAGATATCAGCTCTTCCTTTTGATGGTCTTTTCTTTGGTAGATAATTACCTCTGCTTTCATAAAGTTGTCCTTTATGTCTGTCTTCACTCTTTTGCTTCAATTTCAGCTACTCTCTCCAAAGGTGATGTTTTAGGGATGACTAGAAGTCAGTACATCAGAAGGGGTACTCTGCAGGTTTCTCCCTGTCATAGGAAGACATTTCAAATAAGGAGAGGGAGAGGCTAGAAGCCACCCTGTGGTGTTGGACTAGAGCCAGAGGCATCAGTATGAATTTGTGATTTTTAATACATTTACTGATGGGTACACAAGCACAGATGTGTGCATGTACGTGGGCCGTATACACGCGTATATTGCTTAGCCCTCTCTGCTGCAAGGGCCCAGAAGCAGTGCCACCCTAGCAGCAATGAGCATACCTACCGCCCAGGTTTTGGTTCCTAGATGCCATTCTTCAGCAAAAGAGACTAAAGCTCTTTGGAGAAGTGACTGATACTAGAGATGGGATGGGGAAAAAAACAAGATGAGCCTGAAACATCTTGAAAGTAATGAAGTTCTCAGATAATATTGGCGGTATGTCAGAATGACACAGGAACCCATCTGAAAGGGTTTCCAAAGGCCAAATCTGGCTCAGTTTAAGCAACAAAGGAAATAATGATAATATTAGATTATAACCCATAAAGTAAAATAAATGTACATGAATCCATCCTGGTATAAATAAATAATTGAACTAATAGGGTAGAGGGGACAGCTTTTTTTTTTAACTCTAGAATACTAATTAATAAATGAAGAAGAATAGGAGAAATAGGAAATCAATATTATCACCACCACATAATAATCACTGCAGGCAAGAACCAGTGATGGATGCTAGCTACTGGGTGAAAATTTGATGTAAAAGTAGATACTTGTGTAATCTCCAAAGAGCTCCCCACAAGATATTTATTATTTTCAAATGGAAAAACAACACCTTTACAGTGGCAAAACCTGGCAGACACCACTGTAGCCATGTGATCAACATTAATATTACCAGTAAGTAGTAAAACATCAATGTCACTTACCCCGGAATGATGCACCGAGAAGGGCAACCCTACTCTGGTATTCTTGCCAAAAATGCATAATCTCATTCTAATGAGAAAGGATCAGACAGACCCAAATTGAGAGACATTCTGCAAAATAATTGGCCTGGACTATCTAGAGGTTTCAAGGTCCTGAAGGACAAAGAAAGCTGGAGGATCTGTCCCAGATTAAAGGAGATTAAGAGGACTTGGCAGCTAAATTCAGCGGGGTTCCTAGATTGGATCCTGGACCAGAAGAAGGACATTCGTGAGGAAAATGGCAACATGTAAACAGGATCTGTAGATGATGTAATAGCATTATACCTGACTTCATCATTTGTACTATAGATACCTAGCTATATGGGAGGTATATGGGAAGGTATATGGGAACTCCATTTATTTTTGTAACTTTTAGGTAGGTCTAACGTTATTTCAAAATAAAAAGGCTGTGTGTGTGTGTGTTAGAGGAAAGGGGCTTGGAAAGACGGCTTCTAAGATCTCTTCCATGCAGTCTTATTCTATGATACAGTGATGCAAAATGAAGAATGGCAAAAGATTTAAGCACTTTTCTGTCTGTCACCTAAGAAATATATTGCAGCAGCTGAAAATAGGATCAGATGCTAAACTGTCAGTTGAGTTCATTGGAATATGTCCTGAGTAGCTACTGTTGTGCCCGGTGCTGTACTGCCCAGGCTGGTCCTTGCTTCTGGGGTGGTCACAGTCTGCCCATGAAAGTGATGTGGTCTTCCCTCTCAATCACTTAGATTACTAACGCCTCTCTTCCTTGATGTTTTAAAATAATAAAGTTGAATGGAATAATATAGAAATTGATGAAATGATACAGAAATTGAGAGACCCCCTCCCCCTCAAAGCGGGCTCCAAGATTTTCCAGTTTGAGGTACCTGATGAGAATGATAAATATTAAATAAGATAAACAACCTAGGGCTTTAATATTAAATACTTCATGTATGAGGGACCAATGGGATATTGGCATTAAGATTACCACCAGGTAACTGAATATTTCATTGTAGAGTAGTATGAAGATGCGTGTATTTAGAATAAAGGGTGATGTACTTCTGACATTCCCTTAATGCTCATTTGCTGGATGATTGTACTGAATTAAGTATATCCTTTTATAATCCCATTATGACAATATCCCAATAAAGAATTGGTATGTTTAATTTAGCAGCCATTTACTGCTGAGAAGTAAGTATTTCTCAACAGTAAAAAGGAAATATAACGCAGTTAAGTCAGAAGTTATGACAAGTTCTAAACTCCATCAATAAGGACGATTTTTGATTCTTGGATAATTGATGTGTTTCTATTTTTTAATTTACTTCTTTTTTTTTAGTCTAAGTGAAGTGTAGCTTTGAATCAAGAAAATTGTGTCAATGAAATGGAAATCTGAGTGTCACAATATATTTGATGAACAAACTTAAGAAATTGATTTCCACCATCACAATTTTAACCAAAGTCTTAACCCTAACACTTTTGTGAGTGTGTTTGCCTTCCATGGAAGATCAGAAGCTGTGTATCTTATTTCTGCAGTAGGAACATACCACATATATGAAGTTTCCAAGTCTCTAGAGAATTGAAAAGTCAATGTGGGTTCTGTACTTTGAAACGCGTATACTGTGGGCCTAAGGTGTTTTTTAATCTTTCGTCTCTTTTAAGGATCAAATATCATTAAAAAAAATAAGCCATAGGCATTACAAACATGGTTTGGTGAAATTCAATATTCACAATGACAATTCAGAATGTGAGCTCCTTAGGGGAAAGTTAACCCACCACTCTTAACTCTGCATCCAAGTATCTTGAAGTGTGCTGTTGGTTTTATGAAAAGGTTTTGATCTACACTTCTAGTTTAAGTTCAAAAGAAAGCCTACATTTTAAAGTGTATTCCTTTTCTGGGTATATTTACTTTGAACTATAGCGTATAGCTTTTCTCATAAATCTAACCTGGCACTATCTGTTTTTAAGACTTTGTAAACTTCAAGTGGTTATGATGTGTGAAGTTTGGATTAAACTAAATTTTTTTTAGAAAACACATGTTATATATTTTGATTGTTTTGAATTTTAACATAGGCCAGTCAAAAACTTGAATGTCTAGCAGAGTAATATACTGTACTCTGTTACTATAAGAAATCACAGAAAATTGCCCTTTCCCCATCATGTTAACAATAGACAAATGAAGCAGCTGTTCTTATTCTTAATGTAGATGTTTGAAAAACTTGCACAATTTAATGAAAATGTCTCTACTCATAAAACTTAAAATGCTCACACATGGAAAAAGTCATAGTGTTTTGGCAAATATTGCTTTGTTAGGAATGTGAATGAGGTGTACCTGCTTCGTAACTAGAATTCTATATATAAACGGCATGAAACTGTGGGGGAAAGCCAACCGAAAAGAAGGCTCTGACAAAGGAGGGTGAATAAACATTCTTAAAAAACATAGATAGTTCTTGCCCAAACATATTTTTTTTTTTTGAAGAGGAAGAATTACAATATATACCTCTCTCCATCTCTCTTTTTTTTTTTTTTCAGGTTTAATTATTGGGTCATCATTTCTACTCACTGTAGATGATCTTCTGAAAACAAGTCTCAAAGAAATAAGTCGGATTCTAATAGGACCATGTTGTGCTACTGCCAATCTGGAAGCTAAATGGTGTAAACACAGTGGCAATCCAGGCCCAGAACAGTCCGTACCAGAAATATCCATTGGTTTAAGAGGAGGTCTGCTACAGGTCTGTGGAGATTGGCTCCATTTTCCCCCATAAATTTTTAACTAGCCTTTGTTCATTTTTTGAACTGTTTCATTACATTTTAAATCTTGATGTAGTAAGAAAGGGTATTGTCAGATTGCTGTCTTGCTAAACTTGTTTTTTCTTACTAAACATTTTTAACAGCTTTATTGAGATACAATCCACATACCATACAATTCACCTGAAGTACACAATTCAGTGGGGTTTTTTAGTATATTCACAGAGTAGTGTTGTCATCACAACAGTCCATTTTAGAGCATTTTCACACACATGCCTCCAGAATCCTTTATGTGTTAGCATTCACCCACCATTACCCTCTAATCCCCTTTCGGACTAGGCGACCATTAATCTATTTTCTGTCACTACATATTTGACTCATTTGGACATTCCATATAAATGAAATGTAAAATGTGGTCTTTTGTGACTAGCTTTTTCACTTGGCATGTTTTCAAAGTTCATTCATGTTTTTGCAAATGCCAGTACTGTATTACTTTTTATGGCCAAATAATTCTCCATTGTGTGGGTATACCTCATTTTATTTATCCATTCAGCAACTGATGGACATTTAGGTTCTTTCCATTTTGGGCTATTATGAATAATGCTGCTCTAAACATTTGTGTACAAGTTTTTGTGGGGGCATATTTTTCCTTTCTCTTTGGATAATATGACTAGGAGTGGAATTGCTGGCTCCTTAAACTTTTTTCTAATGTGTAGACTTCCCTGATTACAGAGTAGTCAACCTGTCTCAAGCACAGTGTCATCAAGAATATGTGAGAACCATTTCCTAGTCACAGATTCTTTAGCTGTTATAATGTCTGATGACTAACTTGATATACAATCTTACATTGCAACCTTTTTTGCATTTGATTTACAGCCAAGTAGGGGGTCTGTGAGGGTATCCAACTTATTTTATTTGATAATTTCCTTTTTGGATTGAATCTGAATGTATTCTTTATATGATTTGATGTCTCCCAAATTTGACACAAGTCTAAAAAGCTTGAGAAATTCACAGTTATAGAAAATAGAAATGACTCATTTGTTAATAGTGGAGGCATATTAAATGGGAGTTTCTTATTTTCGTCTAAAAGTTGTATTGCCTCAACCTTTTCACCAGTTTTCTTGCTGACACAGAGCTACATGTGGGGGATCCTAATAATTAATGCTTTTTATTGCTTTGGAGATTTTCAGCATCTATCATAAATCTTCATGTATTTACTAAGCCTGGATTTTGTGTTGTTTTTTTCAAGAATATTAATTGTATCACCATTTTTCCAAGGCAGCAAAGTAACTCTGTCATAAAAACATTAAGAGCAAAAACAAAGTATATCATCTCTACATTATAAAGTGGCTTGACATTTTAAAAGCTGGGGCACGGTGTTTGACTCCCCTAGCTTTTCACCTATCTCCATTTCCCAGGATTCAGTAAAAATAAGATTGATGAGAAGAAAAATAGACTTAGTATCATATCTCTTACCTTCATTTCTGAGATGCCCTAGTTCCAGAGATCAAGACCTAACCTTAGGGTTTAAAACTTACCCACAAGGCATAGGTGTATTCTTTTCTCTCTCTGCATATTTTTTTCTTCTTTTCTGTGTTACCAGGTTCTCTTAGAAATAATAGCTGTATTGCCTTTACCCAATATAGTCAGAGAAATTTAACATTATTAAAATTTGAAATCCTCTGACATTGATCATTATTGGCCACTGGTCGTACCTCTGTTGTAGAACAACACTCTTCACCTGTAGAAAAAGGGAACTTGATCCTGTCTGTTAGACGAGACACCAAGGCCTCTGTTTGAAACTCTGCCGTAGCTCCTGTCCAGCTGGTTCTCAGAGGCTGTGGAATACTGTGCACTGGCACGTTCTCGCTAAACACAGAGTTGGGAGCCTTCTAAGTTCAGGCTCATTGAACGTCTCATCTCTTTTTCTCTGGAGGGTGAAAGTGCAAAGAAAAGAACCCTATAGTCTGACTGAAACGTTGTGCTGCACACCAGAAACTGACACATTGTAACTGACTCTACTTCAAGTACAAAAATAATAAAATAAATAAATATTACTATTTAAAAAAAGAAGAAAAGAATCCTATAATCAAGATGTGTTCATTTAACCTCATGGCAACGTGTAGGAAGCTATTCCACGAGGTTGTTATTTTATTAACATTTTCACCCAAGAGGATCTTCAGTGCCTTCTCTCACACTATGATTGGTGTTCTTTTCTCTCCTAGCTAAGTTAATTCACGAATATTACTTCATATCAACATAATTTCGTCACTAATTCAGCATTTAAAATTGATTGTTATTCACACAATATATGATGTAATTGATTTTCTTGTTTTTATGTATTTACTCAAATAATAGAATTTCATCTAATAGGCCAATTACTTAAAAATTATAATTTAGTTGTTGTCAGTAATTAAATTAAACATAATTACAATCTTTGATTCAAATATGATTGTACCTAATTATCCCCATGAAATATTTGTATTTAAAGCTACTGAATTCTTTTTATATGATTTTAAAGATTTTCTGGGGTCAAGAACATTTGAATTGCCTAGTTCTTCTACATTAAGTACTCAAAGGATACCCTAACAAGGAGGGAAATTTTGAAGTGCAAGTTTCTGAAGCAATGCCACAGATGCCGTCTCCTCTGGAAAAGAATCAGATGTTTAAAAGTGAACAAAGTTCAGATGACCTGCGGACTGGTCTATTTCAGTACATACGAGATGCTGGCAAGCAGCTCTAGCTTCAGTATGAGTGTGTGTGTGTTTGTTTTTAGCTGCACACTCGCTAAATGATAGCACAACAAGATCACTTGAAAAGTAAGTGAATACCTGCAGGACAAAAGCAGTATGTTGTCATTCAGTCTCTCTTAAGGGGAAACTCCTGATTTGTTCCTGTCTCAAACCATATAAAAATGATCAACCAGCTTCTTTTCTTTTTATTCTTGTAATTTTTTTCGTGCTATAATAAACCAATGTGTCCCCCTTCAAAAGCATGCAATTAACTATTCTTTCATTTAACAGAACATTTGAAAATGCCTGGTGTCTACGAAGCCTTGTTTTACAATGAAACTGAAGACAGCCCTGGCATGATGTTATGGAGATACCCGGAGCCGCGGGTGCTCACCCTTGTGCGGATAACCCCTGTGCCCTTCAACACCACAGAGGATCCGGATATTAGCACAGCAGACCTTGGCGATATGCTCCAGGTATGTAGGGACTATTCATTTTTAAATAACAACTTGGTGGGAAAGTGCTGATTTGATAGTAGGAAAACTTTTGGGAGCGTATCTGTTTTCTCCATCCATAGTATCAGAGAGAATACACACACGTGTATGCAAACACATACATACACAGACACACACACACACGCTAGAAATTTTTTAAAATAAGGGAATGTTACTCAGATTCACAGTACACAGCAATTTTGAGAGACCTTAAATTTGCCCTTGGTCCTGTTACAAGCAGCTTACATGGTCCCTAACTGTAATGGGACAAACAGGTGTCACTCAGTTCACCACACGTCTTCCAAGTACCTACCATGTGCTCCCACTCTTCAGCATTTTTAGAACTTCTCTGTGAAATAAGATACATCCCCATAAGGTCAGAATGGATGACTCAATTTTCATTTCATTTCCAGAACTGAAGAAGTCCTTGGCCCTGAGGCTGATAGGAAAACCATCTAACAGCGATGAGATTCCATATAATTTTGTGAAAGTTTGTTGCTTGTCAGTTCCCTGCATGTGGATATCACTAAATTCTTATTCTACCGGTTAACATTCTATAGATCTGGATTTCTCCTAAATTTTGTTTTTCTCTTAGTCTTCTACCAATTACTAGATCAGACAGGCATCCACTCAAAGTCATTCCTGATTGCTCTCTTTCCCCAACTCCCCACATCTCATTCATCAACAGGTCCTGTCAGCTCTGCCTCCAAATATGTCCCTATTTCACCTTCTTTCTGTTTCTGCTGGTACAGCTTGAGTTCAGGCTACCATCTTCTGTTCCCACTACAGGAGCTTCCTCATTGGTCTCTGTGATTCCATCCTTGACTCCTTGTAATACATTTTCCAAACAGCAGCTAGAGAGAGCTTTTAAAAATGTAGATTAGGTTACATTCCTCACTTGAAACCTGATGGTGGATTCCTCTAATACTTAGAACAGAGTGCGGTATTTTACTGTGACCTGCAAGGACCTATGATCTGTGCCCTGCCCACCTCTCTAGCTTGATCTCATGTCAGTCTCCCCGTTTCTCACACTGCTCCAGCCCTACTGGTCTCCTTTTTCTCCTTGAGCATACCACTTGGCAGTCACCTCTCTCGCTCTTTGTCAGTCAGGTACCAGCTCAAATGTCACAGCCTGGCTAGCTCACCACCGCTTTTTATTCTGTATTACATTACCTTGTTTTACTTTCTCCATAGCTCTTATTTCTGTTCAGAATGAGCCTATGCATTTATTTATTTATTTGATTATGGTCTTTCTCTATCATTAGAAAATAAGCTTCCTGTATGTCTTGATCACTTATCTTCAGCCCCTGCTACATAGAGGTATTAACCAATTTTTTAAATGACTGCAATATACTTAACAAGTCAGAGTAATAATACAAATCAGAGAAATCTACAGTACATATTAACATATTATATGCTTATTTAATTCTTGTTTAAATTCCTGATTTAATATAGTCAGATATACAACTTCTGAATTGATAACAATGAAATGTGTCATCATTTTGTCAAGTGAACTAGAGTGTGCAGAACTATCCAGTTTGCCAAGATGTCAACAGTCTCGCCTTTGATTTTTTTTTTTTCTTGTGATGAGAGCTTTTAAGATCTACCTTCTTAGCAACTCTACTTTGATTCTTAATTCCTCAAATTTGCTTCCCCTTCTGTCAAGGTCATACTCATGATTGTCTTCTCCACCAGTATTCTTGGATTATATTTGCTAAGTAAAATCACATTGTCTTTGAATCCTACTGTCTTGTTAGACTTGCCTAAATGCAGAATATCTGTAGTATTTTTGATCAAAGTGAAAATACTCATATATCAAAGTTTCAGCATCGTGTAAGAGCTTCTTTATAACTGGTTTTGGAGTTCAGATTTATAGCTAAATGTTAATTAACATAAGCCTGATAACTGTTGGTGGTAGTGTCATGCCAGTTGTATTAAACAGAGCATTTAAGGTAGTAAGTACACTCTCTAGGTGACATGTCCTTCATCTTTTCACTGCCATTGGAGAGGCAGGAGAGCTTAGTGGTTAAGAGAATGAGCTATAGCCAGAGTGCCTGGGTTCAGGTTCTGGCTCTGCATTTGCAAACTGTGTCACCTTAAACAAGTAACTTAAATCTCTCAGCCTCAGGTTTTCTGTTTTGCTTTTCTTTCATCAATAAAATGAAACTATTACTAATGTCATGATTATAGGAATTAACATTTGTGAGACATGTGGAACAATGCCTGGCACGTAGTAAACGCTATGTCAGTATGAGTACTACCAATACTATTAATATGTCTCTCATCCAAAGTCTTTTCGACAAGCAGAAGCACAGGCTAGACCAGAGGGACCCGAGGTCTAATGAGTCCATAGACTGGCCGGGGTAGTCTAGGAGATCAGGGACGGTCAAAGGGGCCTACACAGCAGACTTGGCACATAAGCCATCTCTGCATGAAGAAAGCCTGGAAGTTTCAACAAGCAAAGACTTGGAATCAGAGACTTTCTGCTATATTTTATATCTTGTTGGAGAGATAGGAACTGATATGTGGCAGAGTTCAAAGACAGGGATGCTGGCGTAAGGAGCAAGACAGGGTTGTACCTGCTGTAAGCCGAGAGGGAAAGCCTGATCCCCATGGTAAGGAGAGACACCACGATTGACACCACGATTGAAAGAACAGAGCAGGACTGGCAGAAAGTTGCTCTGCTCCTGCGCCCGTGATCCCGATTCTGTTCCCATAACTAGGAGCAGAATTTGTCCCAGGGGTGGGGGTGAGCCTCATCTGTAGAAATAACTCTCTGGACTGCAATCTTAGAACCACACAAATGGTCTGTTTCCTAGGAGCTTCTGTTGAGAACAGAAAATACATTGCATAAGTCACAGGTGGGACCAGCATGGCAGCTTGCTCCTTGAGCACTTGCAGCACCAGACCCTGGGCGTACTCCCGGGGATCCCAGGTCAGGTAAGACACTGTCTGCTCATAAGAAGCTCTCAGTCTAGCAGGCAGGTTTCTGTGGCTGTTTGGGGCAGAAGAGTTTCCTTGATTTCAGTATGAATTGTTTGTATTTTGAGGGGCAGGTAATGGGGCTTCTTCATTGATTTCCGCTGAGATGAGGTACTGGGGATTGAATCCAGGACCCCTTGTGTGCTGAGCGTGCACTCTACCACTTGAGCTATCTCCTTCCCCCTCCTTGATTTCAGAATTCAAGCATTCAGCATTAAACCTCTCTATTGTCAGAATCATTCTCCTGCTGTATGCGATTATCTCTAGGTCTGTACCAAAGGCACAGCTGAAATACTGAACTACCAATCCTGAACAGCAAGGAACTTAGGAAAAGAAAGCCCTTTATCAACACAGCATAGTGTAGATAACCCAGACGTTAAAGTCTCAACTGCTGACTCCTGTTCCCCTCCCCTTTGTATTTTACTAACTCAGTGATCTTAGGCAAACTACTGATCTCTTAATATCCTTAATATCCTCAACTGAACACCAGAGTTAATGTTATTTACCTTTCAGAGTTGTCACAAGAATTAAGTGAAACATTACAGCTAAAACAAATAAATGCCTTACACATAGCGAGCTCTTCATAGATGTTAATTTCCTTTCCTCCACTTCTTCAGTGGAGGGCCTCCTGAGTGGAACGCCATCCTTCAAACTCTTCTCCTTCCACCCTATCCTACTAAGTTCCTAAAGGAACATAAATATCACTGATTCCCTGAGAAGAACCTTCAGTGGTCTTACCTTGCTAGACTGACTGGGACAGCCCTGCAGAACCTCCCGACCCAGCTTTGCCTTCCTTTACACGTTATCAGTGCTTTGGTCAAACTGCGTTTGGGGAATTCGACATTCCCCGAACCAGCCTGCAGCATCCCACTTCCACACCACTCCTTCTTCATGTGAATCTCTCCCTTTTCTGCAGAAATCCCATCCACACTTGCAGACAGCCCAAATGCCATCGATTCCATGAAGCCCTTCCTGGACACCATCTCCAAACATGACACTGCCTTTCTCTGAAGTCCTGTAACACTCCATGGCACCACTTGTATGCTATTTCTCACCTGTTCCTCTCATTTTAACCATCTATATCTTGTCTGCCTCCTAGATTGGAGGTTCCCAAAGGAAATGATCATAGCTAATTTGTCATCACGTTCCTTACTGTGTCCGCTGCGGTGGAGATGCTCAGTATATTGAATGGATGAATGAGTGCATGAATGTCTGTTCCCACCCCACATAATTCAGAAGTATTACATTGTTTGTCACTATTTCATGGTGCTATTGATGCATTTGGTTTTACAAACTAAATTATGTCAGGATGCATTATGTTATGCTTCAGTGGTATTACCTACTATAAACACACAGTCTACTGTCATTATGTTACACAGGCTCTTGGTGAGATCATTGAATATTCTGCCAAGCCCACTGCCCCCTAGGCAGAGGCTAGTTCTTAAATACAAAAATAAGTTGATCTCCTTGGTTTTAGTCATAAAAACAGAATTGAGTTTGGATGACTTCTTCCTTTCAGGACCATTTAGTTCATAAAAAACTTGACTTTATACAGTTCCCTGGTACAGAACCCTTAAATATATCTGTTTATATATTTTTCCATGATTGATATTGGGATTTATAAACAGGCTCCTCATATGACTTTATGGAATTTATTTTGCAATTGTACTAAAAAATATGGAAAACATGCCCATAATATTAAACTAACCATAGGTGCAGAAGACAAACCCTGAAATTAATGTTCACAGAAAGCAAAAGGAGCTTATTTTGTGGTCAACTTATAATTTTATCACGTTAAATTGTAAGGGTTAGTAGTATATTTAGATGTCAGTAAAATCAGAATCTGTAAGATAGAGTAATGCCATCAACCTAGAAGGACCATGGTGCTGTTTAAATGACTTAAGTGTAAGACATTGCTGGCACTGCGTCTGGCACATACTGTAAGTTCCCGTCTCTCCCCCTCCCATTGTGTTCACTGCCTACCAAGGATTCCATTTTGGCCATACCCGCATTCTCAGGTTGCAGAGCTTTCATTCATCCCTTGTAGTAGAATGGGTTGTGGATATTCTGATTCTCACACACGTCTGTCAGGGGGGTTTGCTTCTGTTCTCTCAATTCTGAATTCTTCTTTCCATATTTATTTTCATGTACGCGTGGCACTAAATTTTTAGATACCTCCATTAGCTATGTGACAATCAGGCAAACTAAATTTCCTCTTTTTCCAGAAATCTAAGAGTATAAAGCTTGAGCACTACAGTTCAAGACAAACACTGAATGCTGGGTTGGGGTCACTGAAGCAATTTGAACAGAGAGGAAGCAAAGTCAAAGAAGTACAGTGAACGATAACTGTATGGATTGAAAGGAAGGATACAGGAGCTAACGCAAGGAACATCTAGGGTGTACGTAAGCTACTGATGTTAAAGTCAGGTAAGAGGGAAAGAAGGTGTTCAAGTAATTTAGGGAAGTTTTTACATAGGTTTACAAAACCTCACATTAGAAAAATTAAATACACACTTAGACGCAGATCCACACCTTCAGAAAATATAAATATAATTAACAAATGAGAAGATAAACATGTCTCTGTTATTTTTATTTTCACTTCCTAGCATTTATCATTAACAAATAATTATTCAGTATCTTCTCAATATCAGTATAGGGTACTACCACATATAGACAGTGAAGATATTAAGAGATGGAAAATCTGTCCCTACTCTGATAAGGTTTATAATCTAATTGAAAAGACAGGGCATAAATGCATATACAAACTCAGAAAAGCTGAATATATTTTAGGGTAGGCCCATTTATAGCAGAGGAATCATGTAATTTGGGGAATTCTAACATCTGAAGAGTAAATTGAATTAATTGGGAGAAAAAGAATAAATTTGTTACTACAGCTCTATGATTTCATAGCACTTTCTCAGTTAAAAAAGGCATTTTCAAGCTTCAGAGTTAAATGCAGAACTCTTGAATATGACAAAAATTATGACTAGAGTCCTTAAATGATGCCCTCCCAAGAAGAACAGGAAGAAACAGA
The DNA here is from genome assembly GCF_048773025.1 of Camelus bactrianus. NCBI lineage: Eukaryota > Metazoa > Chordata > Mammalia > Artiodactyla > Camelidae > Camelus > Camelus bactrianus. The sequence continues at coordinate 2,878,442 of NC_133573.1, read as the reverse complement.
CAAAAGTGAGCTGTGTCACTTGTTTGTTTCTGGTGGAGAAAGAGAACAGCAAGCCAGAGAAATCAGTACACTCGTGCCCAGTTCATTTTTATTTATCCAGTTCAAAAGTCAGGGAAATTAGTTTTTAAAGTAACACTAATATGATTATAAAAATCAAAGTGAAACCACATTGGAAGAATAGTGAACAACAACAAAAAAAAACCTGCATACTTGGAAGCCCAGGAAAATCTAAATGGTTGAGATCTGTATTATTTTTGCTCCAAAGTGTTGTGATCATCTTTGTGTTTTTTACTCAGCGCTGTGCTAGGTGTTTTGTGTACATAACCTCATAAAATCTCATTTTATTCTGGGTGGTGGGCATTATCCCCATTTTATAAGTGGGGAAACTGAGGCCAAGAGGAGTTAACTGGTGTTGAATCATAACTCATGGTTAACCAGTGTGGGAATGGGGATGGGAAGAGATAAACTGGGAGTTTGAGATTTGCACATGCTAACTATTAAATGTAGGATAGATAAACAACGAATTTATCCTGTATAGCACAGGGAGCTAAATTCAATATATAATAGTAAGTCACAGTGAAAAATAATATGAAGAGGAATATATGTAGGTACATGTATGACTGAAACACTATGCTGTACACCTGAAGTTGACACAACATTGTAAACTGACTATACTTCAGTTTTTTTTAATGGAAATTTTTTAAAATAAAACTTAAAAGTAGGGGAGCCAGAATTTCATCCCAGGACTTTCTGACTCCAAATCTTATGTTCTTTACCCTATTTATAAAACAACAGGGTATTCACATTGTAGAGGATACATTTAAGTGATAGTGAACAACTCTGTTGAGAAATGTGGGAAGAAGGAAAATAAAATTATTTTGCTTCAAATTGTTAAATCATGAAATAATGAATCAGACCAAAGATATGCAAAATAACCTTAAATAAATAAACTCCCAGATACAGATGATGGTTTGGGTATTATGATATCTAAAAAAAACCAAAAAAAAACCCAGCGTTTCCTTCGGAAGAAGAATTGCTCAGCTGTAGGAGCCCAGGATGGCCAGGGAAGCATTTGTCAGAAGACACCCTCCTGGCAGCATCCAAAGAAATGGTGCCCGAGGCTCACCTGGCAGCTAAATCCCCTGTGTGGAGATGAGTGTTGCAGCTGTCAGGTCTCTGTGTCTAACATTCAAATCATCTAATCACCCAAACAACCTTCTAATAGTTTGGCTCCCAATGCACTCTGTCTACAGAGTTTCATACATTCTCAGGCCAGCTTCAGTCTCCAGGCTGCTTGGCAGTTATGCATCTCATGGTAAATTGATAACTTGGCATCTGGTTTATATATCAGTCTCTAGTGAACTTTGTTACATGACTCAGCATTCCTGAATGGAGCCAGTGCTAGGACACCATGGAAATGCTTTGAGACCGCAAGACCAACAGCCAGATGGTAAATCATGGTGCATCTATCACGCTAAGTCCCCTCTTGTGGCTACCTGCTTCCCAGCACGCGGGCCTCTCCCACATGATGTCTCTATTGTGCAGCATGTCACAAACCTTTCCAAACAAAATGCTACTCCCGCTACCTTGAAGAGTTGTGAGGAGTAAAGATAATGCACATAAAGCACCTGGCATAGTGCCTTACGCTGTCAGAGGCTCAGTAAGTTATTATTACAGCCCTTGGTAACTGCTGTCATTGTCGTCATATCATCATCCTCATTATTGTAATATCTGCTGATCAAAGAACCTGGATCCTGCTGTGTAGACCCAGAAAGCCCTGTTTTCTGAGAAATACACTGTTTGTGTTTATAGCCTGTTAAGGTCATAATTAATCATTGAGAATGATGGCTCTGCATGTGATTAGTGGAATGCTTTCACCGACTGGGAATGGCTGCTGGAAGAGACGCCGCCTTCCTGCAGCCCCGCAGTCAGCGGCCTCCGAGGTGGTACGTCAGCCACAGCCCTCCAGGTTGCAGGCAGCAGAAACCCTGCTGGAGCTAGCCTAGTGAAAAACAGAGGAGGGATCTAGTATCAAGATACAGTGGAGGTGGGAGGGGTATAGCTCAGTGGTGGAGCACATGCTTAGCATGCATGAGGTCCTGGGTTCAATCTCTAGTACCTCCATTAAATAAATAATAATAATAAAACAAATAAATAAACCTAAACCCTCTCCCCCCCCAAAAAACTTTTTTTTAGAAAGATAACAGTGGGGAGTCCTAGAGGCCAAGGGCAAAATGCAGCTGGCCCTGTAGAAAGACAGGGCCAGGAAGAGAAGACAGGAGTCCAGGGGAGTATTTGCCCACCGTCACTTTTCTCTGCTTCTTTGCCCATTTTTGCTGTTTTCTTCCTTTTCAACAGAGTAGATTCTTTTTTCCCCTGCTTCTCAGGCCACCTGGTAGTCCCCACACAACTCCTAGAGCTCCCAGAGTCAAATGTACAAGCCCAGCCTCTGGTCCAGTTCTGCATTCCAGATTGACCTAATTTGGTGTCAGGAGCTTTTGGCCCATTCAGCTGAGGCGTGGGGGTGGCGTCACGGTAACCAAGATGGCTGTGAATTAGGGGTCATTGTGGACTTTTCAGATACCCCCAAAGGGATTCATCCTATATCGTTATCTCTTTTACTGCTCCTCTTTGCCACCATTCTGGCCTGGCCAAACTCATGGTCAGTACCTGTCTCATGCTGTAGGCTGCTTCTGTCCAGTCTGATCAACTCTGAAGATCATCACAGTGTATTCTGCTCTTCCAAGAAGGAAGCCTTTTATATATTGTCTGTGGTTTTGGAGAAAAGTCGCCACTGGCAAGAGGGTCTCTTAAAAGACTGCCCCACTAAAGAAATTTATTCCTTTTTGCTGTGGTTTTTCCAGTTCTTCCCTTTGCAAATATCTGGCAAAGCTGCTTCTGTCTGCGCATCACGGGCTGTCTGCGTCTAGAGAAGAGCTTCCTATCGCTTTTTAAATCTTCTCATTCCATCTCCATCCCCCACATCTCCCTAAAATATAGATTAGGCAAGCTACTATGTCTTACAGACACATAAGAGCTATTTTCTTGTCCCCAAGTATCTTCTGAATTCGATTATATAACACATATCAACTTCACAGACTCTAAGCACTGTCTTAGTTCTAATGACGTATGAGAGCTTTACATATAAAATAATTTTTGACTTTTGAAATTGAGTTTACAGTGTGATGCTTAATGTCTGTAGCTGAGTGGTGATTTAATTGTGTTTGGTTTTCTAATAACATTTTATCTTACATGCTTATCTACAGACTGAACTAAAGCTTCATTAAACCTCATAGTTGTGGGAATTTTACTCTTTTTTCATAATTATATGCAAAAATGTTCAGAGTCAGACAGTAATACTCAACATTACCCAATAAATTAAAAACTAGACTTTTGCTGCTTCAAACTTGACTTTACAAGCTTCCTGTGATTCTAAAGCACGTGGACCTGATAGGCAAAGTTTATGATATTAGCACATGGTGACACTACAGAAGAAGAATCCTTCTGAGAGTTACTTGCAATCCAATATGATTTGCATCTTCCATGCACAACTTAAAAAGAATAAAAGGAAGTGTTCTTGGGTGTTTCTTTTTATCTGTGTTGGGCAGTTCACTTATAGCTGCATATATGTTCCCAGAATCCTGAGCCTTTTTATTTTATAAGCACCTCCTGCCCACTGGCAGCTGTACTAATGTGTCCCAGAAGGCTTTGCTCCTATCCATCATCTTTAGGAGGGGTGCTCAAAGTCATATATGCAATTCATTGTTGTTGAAATGCAGAAAAGAAAAAGAAGCCTTGGGGGCTTTGAGGCAGTCAGAGGCAGAGCCAGACTCTTAGGAAATAAAGGAAAGGAAAAAGTCCTGTGTACCCAGTGGACTACAATAATAAATGGTTTTGAATGATGGGGAACAGTGCTGGATTGACTACTAAGTATTTTGCATCCAGAAGCCATTGCTTCCTTTTTTGGACAGTGAAGGGGAACCTAAAATAGAGTATTCCCTGGATACGCTTTTAATCATTCTGTCTCCGTAGTGTTGTAAAAGTATTAAAAAAAAAGGATCTAGGAATATATTGAAAAGAGTTCCGCCTGAGAATTTTGAGGTTAATTCAGAAAACACAGATAAAGGGGTTTGAACTAGGGCCTTAGGAGATACAAAGGAGAAGAGGGCTCTAGTCCTGCTCTCAAGGCACAAACAGACTTTTAGGAGAGATAAGTACACAAAATAAGGTGAGACAGAACTGTGAAGAGCTACAGGAGACACAGAGAATGTGCCTTTTAGACAAGGAGAGTTTACACCTGGCTGGCAGATCAGGAGAAGGCTTCATGGAGGAGGTGACAACTGAGAGGATCCTTGAAAGCTAAATAGGATTTCAGCAGATAAAAAAGGGAGAAAGGACATATTAAGAAAAAAATCAGTTGGCGCAAAATTTCAGAATTGATAAGAGAAGACAGAACTTCCACCTGGAAGGTGACAAATAAGCTGCTTTGACCAGCACGGATTATACAAGTAAGGGATGAGTGGATGAGTGATGAGTGATGGGTTTTTAGTCTATGACCATTCATTCCATGGAGGGTAGAAGAAGGTGACGCATTTATTGAGCACCTAGTTTATGTACCAGGCACGAAACATGTCCTTTTATATGGCATGTCTCTTCTATCCTGTCTGTAACCCTGTGTACTTTGTACTATTATCTCTACTCTGGAACTAAAATTACTTAGGTTCTGAGAAGTTATATAATCTTCCCAAGATCACAAAGCAAATAAGGAGGTAAAACTGACACTCATATCTAGGTTTGTATGAATCTGTAAGGTTTTCTTCTATGTTGTGCTCCTCTGACCACTTTTAGAGTATGGAGTTTATACTTCATTTGATGGCATTGGAGAACCATTGTCAGTCCAGGACTTTACAAAAATGAGTCTAGTAGTCTGACAGAGAGTGGAATGGAATACAAAAAGACCAAAAATGAGAAGACCTGTCAGGGGTCTGTAACTTGGGGGCAGGAGTGGGGAGAGGTAGCAGCTGATATGGAGAAAAAGATATGAATGTGGGAGACACTGCAGACAGATAATCTATGTTCTTGACAATGAATGTGATAATTTAATGAGAGGGATAAGAGAAGTCATAGATGATGGCTAGATTTAAGCTCAATGAGAAGTATGGTAAGACTGTTCACAAAATTTTGAAAACACGAGGAGTGCCTCTCATGCTGGGCAGTATTCACTGTGCTACGCACGCTGTGCAGATTACATCTACTCCTGAAGTCAGCTGCAGAGGTGAGTGGTCTTCTCCCCTCACTACAGATAAGAAAGCTGGGGATCTGAAAAGTTAAATGAATTGCCATGGGCCTCTTCTCCTTGAAAAGGGCATGTTTGCACATAAGATTTAACATACAGATACAAAAAGTATATAGATTCCTGTAAACTGTGTATGAATCTTTGGTGAAGGCTCCCAACAAGAAATACTGCCAGAGCTCCATGTCAGTTAGGATTAGGTTCAGATATGAGAGACAGAAAATACAGAATAATGGTAGTTTAAGCAAAGCAAGCTTCTTTTCCTATCGTACATGAGAACAGTCTGAAAACAGGTGATCTATGACTGTAAGTGTTTCTACGAAGTCATGCAGGCCCAGGTGTCTTCTTGCTTCCTGTTGCTCTGCCGTCCCCCCCACTGGCCTTTCCTTCATGGTCCAGGATGGCTGTACAGGCTTCAAACATCTGGTCCCCAGTCCAACCATAGGAAGAGGAAGGAACGAAAAAAGAGCATGCCTCCTCCCTTTAAGGATGTTTCTTGGACCCACACCCTGCACACTGTGCTGCCAATATCTCAGGGTCTAGAATTATAGCATGTGGCTACTCCTAGTTAAAGGGGAAATTGGGACTCATTTGCTGAGGAAGAAGTGAAGGAGAGGTTTGGGGAGGCAACCAGAAGTCCATGCTGGCATCACAACTGTAACTCCTGAGAATCCGGATCCACAGTCGCCACTGCACTAGCCAGCTCTGTGACTGCGTCTGCTTCTGGCCTGCTTGTGAAATTCACTGTTTAGTCTCTGATGCAGTAAGAGAACTCACTTTCTAGTTTATTAGTGAATGGTCTGCTGAACAGAATTTATAGAGAAAACTTAGAAAGCAAATGAGATTTTTGACATAAAAATAGATAAATAGTTTAAAATGCTGGCATTCCTTACGCTTTGAATAAGTAAGAAAGAGGTGGAGAAGGAATCTGTCAATAAGACGTGCTTTTAAAGAAAATGAAAAACATTTGCAAACTGGGAGAATACTGAAGTAATTTTTGACCTGTCACTTTTTTTGGTGGGAGAAATTTTATTAGTCTATTTCTATTTTCCCATGAAATACTCTTGCATTAAAAAAGGCCGTGGGGGGAGCATTTTTTTTCTAGAAATGAACTATACTTAGCAGTCAGTGTGTTTGATGTTTATCGCTCAGCATTAAAAATGTTAGAGGTATAACAAAAAAAAAAAGAAAAATGGTAAATATCAACTGATGGTCTATGATCATCTTTTTAGGAATTATTCTCCCCCAAATAGAAATATTTCCCTCTATGAGAATTACAGTAAAAACTATTATTCAGAAACTATAAATTGTTTCTTGAAAGCTACATTGTTGAGATAGTAACAAACAGAAAGAAAAGTGAAGTATAGAGAAGCAACATAGCATAGTTGTTAAGAACAAAGATTCTGGAACTCAAGTTTCTGGGTCCAGATCCAAGCCCCACTGGGTGACCTTGGGCAAGATACTTCTCTGTACTTCAGCTTCCTCATCTGTAAATTAGGCACAACAATTTGGGTTGTTGGAAGAAATAAATGATCGCTAAATTTAAAAGCACTTAAGACATTGTCTAGCACATAGTTAATGTGTTATAAATGTTAGCAATTATGACTTTCCTCTAAAATCTTACCATCTCTAGGTGCCAGTTTGTCTCTTGCTCAGCCCTGAATTTTAAATATTGGAGAAAAACTGAGTTTTGGTTACAAACTAAAAGCTCTTTATCCTTTTACCCATCCTTTTCCTAAAGCCATCAGTCTGAAAAATTCAAATTTTTGTCATATATTTTCAAACATGCATGGCTTTCCCATTTCCTTATTCAACTTCTAGTTAGGAAAAGAAATATCAAACTTGAGAACCTTACTTGTTTGTGCCATCATCGTCAAATGCTACATCAAAGGTAAGAATCTTGATTCTGTTACACTGTTAGCACTTTTTTTAGCAGCTCTTTTGAGATACGATTCACATACCATGCAATTCACCCATTTAAAGAGTACAGTTCAGTGGTTCCTAGTATATTCACAGAGTTATACAATTATTACCACAATCAATTTTAGAACATTTTCATCATCTCTAAAAGAAACCTAGTAGCTTTCAGCTATCAATCTCCAGTCCCCCCGTCCCCAGACCTTAGCAACCACTAATTTACTTTCTGTCTCTATATATTAACCTATTCTGGACACTTCGTATGAATGGAATTATATAAGTTGTGACTTTTTGTGACGGGCTTCTGTCATTTAACGTAATGTTTTCATAGACCACCCATGTCGAATCATACATCAGTATTTCCTTTTTGTTACCAAATTCATTCCTTTTTATTACCAAATTCATACATTGTATGGATTTACCACATTTTATTTACTTACCCTTCATCAGTTGTTGGACATTTTGGTATTAGCGCTTTTTGCGTCCTTAGCCACTTAACGTAGCCTCTCTTCTGTCCTGCAAACTTGAGGGGAAGGACCAAAAGGTGCTGATGATGCTCAATAACATTTACATGGTGTTCGTACAAGCATTATCTCTAAGAGCTTACAATCCAAGCTTCGTGAAACAAACCCATAGGCAACTAGCACCCAGTGTGATACCAGAAGTGTTAATGGGAGTAGAGAAGGAGTTCATACAGTGGTTGATGAGCTTGCAAAGTAGACTTACACCCCAGACAGTGGAGGATCTTAAATGCTGTCTGAGCCGTTTGGGCTTATTCCATAAGCGCTTTGTTCTGTGAGGGTCGTCGTTACGGTTATCAGGCTGAGCAACAGCCTGGGCCGATTACAGAGGGAAGGGTGAATTAGAGGCTGCTCCAAGCACAGACCTCCTTTTGAATGTGCTTCATGTTTTTGCGCTTGACAGATCTGTGATTTTTACATAATGGAGATTTATTGCAATCCTTCTTTGGGCAAGTCTCTTGGCGCCATTTTTCTAATGACGTTTGCTCAGTTTGTATCTCTGGGTCATGTTTTGGTAATTCTTGCAATATTTCAAACTTTTTCATTACTTTTATATTTGTTATGGCGATCTGTGATCTTTGATATCACTGCAGAAAGATAACTCATGAAAGGCTCAGATGATGGCTAGCAATTTTTAGCAATAAAGTATTCTTTAAATGAGGGAATGTATGTGCTTTTTAAGACATAATGCTAGCACACTTATTAGACTACAGTATAGTGTGAAGATAACTTCTACGTACACTGGGAAACAAAAACATTCGTGTGACTTACTTTATTGGGATATTCACTTTGCTGTGGTGGTCTGGACCCGAACCCGCAATATCTCCGTGGTGTACCTATACAGGTCAGCTGTGTAGAGACCTATTTAGAGCACAGTTTGGAACAGGAAGGAGGAAATGAATGTAAGAGACATCTGGAGGCAGAATAAATAGATTTTAATACCTAGATGCATACGATAATAGGAGAGGAAAATTAAATGATCCTGTGGGTCTAGAGCCTGGGTGACTGGATGGATTGAGCATCATTAATGGGGACTGGAAATGTCGGGAAAAGTGGGGTTGTCCGATTTGTGGAAGGGATACTAAGTTCTGCATTGAACGCTTACCATTTAAGGTTTTAGAGGAATTATCATGATGAAATGCCTACCACAAGTTTGGAAACATGTGCTGACAGCTCAGAAAAGGGTCAGGCTATTTAAGCAATGTTTTGCAAGTCATCCTCACAGAATTAAACATTGAAGCCATAAAGGTGAAATGGAGAGATGTCACACTTAGAGAGAATGAAGAGTTCAAGGGCAAGAGAACTGAGAATAGAATAATGAGAAATCTCACCCCCTCCAGTAAATAAATAGTTGATTAGGAATTGAAGTGGGTTGAATAGTGTCCCCCCAAAATTCATTTCTACCTGGAACCCCAGAATAGGACTTTGTCTGGAAGTAGGGTCTTTGTAACTATAATTATGTTACAATGAGGTCACACTAGATTAGGCTGGGCCATAATCCAGTGACTAGTATTCTTATAGAAAGAGGGCAAATTTAATAGAGACAAACACAGATAGGGGAAAAGGCCTTGTAAAGGCAGAAACTGAGATGGGAATGATAGAGAACTACATGCCGAGGAAAGCCAGGGATTCCCAAGAGCCAGCAGAAGCTGGGGAGAGCAGGGGGAAGGGTCTTCCTCCCTAGGACCCTCAGAGGAGCAGGGCCCTGCTGACACCTTGGTTTTGGACTTCGAGCTTCCAGAACTGTGAGAGAACAAATTTCTGTTGTTATAAGCCTCCAAGTTAGTGGTAATTTGGTATAGAAGCCCTGGGAAACTCATACAGGAATCAACAAAGAAGTGGTCAGAGAGGAAGACCGAGGAGACAGCAGGGTCAGCAAATCCAGGCAGAGTGAAAACTTTCGGAAGCTTGGAGAACTCGGCAGTATGACTACAAACACGGTACGTTGTGGACTGGAGAAAAGGCTGTCAATCTGACAACTCTGAGACCACTGTTGACTTGGAGAGAAGCTTTAGTCACCAGGGCACCATGGCAGCCATTGCCCTGCAATAGCCCATCTCCGTCTTGGACTCTGTGCTTGTGTCACATTGGGCTTAACTCTGTGACACCCTCACTAGACTGTAAGTTCCGTGAGAGTAAGGCCCTGTGCCTTATTCATCAGTGTTTCCTTGTCACTTAGAGACTGGCACATAGTAGTTGCTCAGTAATGATTTGTGGAATGATCTGAGGGATGGAGAGAAGTTAGGATTAGAAAAGAAGTTATTAATTTAGTTTATAGTTGATTCTGTGGAGGAAGTTACTGGCAGGAGGGCTTAGAAGCAGAGTTGAGTGATAAGTTTCATTCCTCAGAGATGGAAGAAATTAAGACGCAAGATGTAAAATTAGGGGGCAAGGGGGAGATAATTAGGTGTGTTTATTTAATTTTTTTATTGGAGGTACTGGGGATTGAACCCAGGACCTCATGCACGCTAAGCACACGCTTTACCACTGAGCTATACTCTCCACTAAAGATGTCAATTTCTTTTAAGTTGTAAGGTGACAACAACAGGGCCTGAATGAAGGTTTCATGTTTATCTATTTGCTTTTGTATTCTAGCTAATAAACCATGATAGATAGCAGTATGCTGAGGACAAAAAACAAACTTGGAAAATGATCCTAGGGTTTCAGGATTGGAAGAGGTAGTTCTTGACTTTTTTCCCCCTCTCATTTATCATTTGTTTATTGCTTTCTTGTTTAGTGCCATCCAGTGTGCTAAGAGTATTAGATAACTACCTTACTTCATCCTCAAGCTACAAAAACTGTTATTCACATTTTACTAAGGAAACTAAGGCTCAGAGCAGTTAAGTAACCTACAAAAGATGTCTTTCATGAAACACGCTTTTACGTGTGATCAGTGTTTCTCAACTTTCAGTGTCCATGGGTGGGTCCAAGCAGCCTCCCTCAAGCACAGACGTGTTGTTTGAAAACACTTCTTGTTTTCCATCCAGATTCTGTATTCTGTTCTATAATGCATTTTTATTGGTCTTACTATTACAAGAGAGTTTCCTGTCTATCTCATTACCAATACTATTAGTTACTGGAAGAGATCCTCTCATATTTTATAAAACTGATTGAAACCCAGAGAAAACTGTGTTGACAGTTTTCAACACAGTTTTCTCTATCTTAGTGTCACAGTGTTTTGAAAGCCTAGACTTACATAAATAAGTAATTGCAAATGGCAGTTATTTCTTCACTGCTTTATCAGCCACATAGTAGTGAATCACCAAGTAGAGATGCTCAGAATCCTGCCAAAGCAACTACAAAATATAATGGTTTTAGGCTACTATTAGAAGGAATTTAATAAGTGTTTTTCCTTTTCTTTTCCCAATTTTTTTTTATTAAAGTATATTCAATTCACAATGTGTCAATGTCTGGGACACAGCATAGTGTTTCAGTCATACATATACATACATATATTTGTTTTCATATTCGTTTTCATTTTAAGTTACTACATGGTATTGAATATAGTTCCCTGTGCTGTACAGTAGAAACTTGTTGTTTATTTTATATATAGGAGTTAGAATCTGCAGATCTCAAACTCCAAATTTATCCCCTCCCACCCTTTGTCCCCCCAGTAACCATAAGTTTGTTTACAATGTCTATGAATCTTGTTTCTGTTTGTGGCTAAATTCATTAGCGTCTTCTTTTTTCTGTTTTTAGATTCCACATATGAGTGATATCACATGGTATTTTTCTTTCTCTTTCTGGCTGACTTCAGATAAGTGTTTTTTCTTGGTAACAGTTCTCATGTCATATATTGGACTGGAATGTGTGCTTATCCAATGGGATACAGGCGACAGCCTCCTTTAACTATCTCAAGGAAATAATTCTCATCAAAGGGCATTTTAGTGAAGAGATGGCTGATGTGGCTGTACTTTACTTGTGTGAGTCTTGCTGTATGTAAACTGAAACAAGATTCTGAAAGGACTCATTTTCACCACAACCAGCTTTCTAACACAGCTCTCAAACTTCATTTTACTGCAGTGATCTTGAAATATATATAATGTACATTCGTGGTTTTACTTATTTGTTGATTAAAAGGTATTCAGCTTTAGAAAAATATATGCTATATAAGCCAACTTTGAACCATTCTTTAAAAGTAAATAATGATTTAATTAATCATACCCATCTTTTTATCCCCTATTGTGACATCTCTTTTTTTTTTCCTCCATGAGTAAAAGTCATTTCCAAACATTGACTAGGACCTTTTTCTCTTTAGCTACGTCATGGTACATGTATGTAAAGTAGCAAGTACAAATCTGGCTTTTTCTGAGATATATACATGGCTTCATCACAGTTATTTATATGAGCTCTACCTTCTAAAATGATTTTTTAACTGATTTTGCAGGAAGTTTTGAGCAATTTTTAATTGTTTTCTTGACTGATATGCTTATTATAGTATTCCTAACACAGACTTCTAACATTCGATCAATTTTAGTTAGGGAAAAAAATCTGATGATTTCCCCTTGGAAAAAAAGTTTTTGTCATGAAAAATGTACATATATGAAAGTAAAGAGGCTAGTGTACTAAACTCTGTGTCTCTCACACGTCGTTAGTAATGATCAGTACCCTAGTGTCCTTGTTACACCTGTTCTTCTCAGCACTTTTTGTTGATCCTGTTGTTGTAAAAACTGGAGTATTTTAAAAGAAGTCTCAGACATCACATCATTTCACCCATAAATACTTGAGTAAGCATTGCCAGCAGGTAAATATTTTAAAATACAACTTCAATATCTTTATCACAGCCAACAAAATCAACAGTAATTCCTTAATATCATATAATAGTCTACATTTAATTCTCCCTATTGTCTCAGAAATATTTTTTTAGAGTTGGTTTGCTTGAATCAGGATCCTGCTGAGGTCCACACATTACATTTGATTGATATGGTTCTTAAGTCTCTTTTAATCTATAACAGTTCCCTCTCTCTTTTTTTTCTCTCCTATGTCATTTATTTGATGAAGAAATTGGATCATTTGACATACAAAATTTCCTACGCTCTGGATTTTGGCTCACTTTATCCTTATAATGTTGTTTAACATTTTCCTCTATTCTCCCATATTTTCTGTAATCTAGTAGTTGTTATGGAGGATTGATTAGATTTGAGTTGCTTTTTTTTTTGTAAAGAATGCTTCCCAAGTGACATAATATTCTTCGTGTTGCATCACAATGGGAGACATATGGTATCTGCTTTATTTCATATTTAGCAACTTTAAAATTGATCAGGTCATTATCCATCATTATCAACTTCCCTGCCAACCTTTTGCACATTGGTTTTAGCACCTATTGATATGTACCATAGTTTGTCAGTTATTTCCCCAAACCACAGAGAGTAAATTCAGTGACTCATTCTTCCCTAAGAGGGAAGAGGCAACTTGCATTTATTGAGCAATTTCTATGTGCCAGAAATTTTGCTTGGCAGTTTATCTTACATTCTTTCATTTCCCTTCCCAAAATTCTATGCATTCTATATCATCATTATGGTTTAATAGGGAAAGAAACTGCAAATAGAGAGAATTTGCCCAAGGTCATATAGCTAGTAAGTGAACCCAGTTATGCTGGTTTTAGGAGTTGTTTTTAGGGAAAATTAACCTAAAAATATTAATTTTCATGTATATGTAGAGGTAGATAAGAGAAAGTAAAACTAAAGACAAAACCGAATGAAAAATGAAAACAGCTATAGCATTTGTATTACTGTCATAAAATGATGTCAGTGTCAAACAAGTTGGTCACCTCCCCTGCTCCGATTATGGACCATTGGAACCCAGCAACTAATTTATTTCAGTCTTAAATATCCCTTTAATTGACTAAAAATGTAAGCTGTATGGTAGTTCATTTTATAGAAAGCCATGATGTCTGCCAAATAACATTTTTATAAAATGAAAACTGTATCATAAAGCATTGTCTAATAGGGAGATGTGCTAAGCCCTGCAATGCTGATGAGAGAAATCTTGAAATTTCTTCTCCAAGTCTTTAAACATCATTTGTCTTCATGGTTTGGAGTTAGTCTTGTCCAGAGCAAGTTGATGTCTAAGTGACCCCCCAAAGTCCTTTCTAGTCCTGCGATTCTCACACTAATGAATTCAAACAGAAAAGGATTATTGGGCCAAAACTCAGCCTGTCTTCAGAGCCAGAATGTAGGAAAAGTTACAAAATACAGATGTCTGTCAGGGATGAGGTCCAAAGGGAGAAAAAGCAGGCTAGAAGTTAGAAATAGATATGTTATTGTACCCAAAAAAGTTTTGAATTTGGCCTTTAGCCAAAAGAATTTTTTTAATACTTAGATCAAACTATTAAGCCATAATATTCAGTTGAGGTACAATAAAGTCCTGTGGTTGAGGATATATAGTTGGAAAAAAAAATCATAGTTCATTACATTCAAAGAAATGCAGACCAACTCTCAGGTCCTCAGACCTGTGCCAGACGTACATTTTAGAGAATCTCTAATCCTATATTTTTCATTCAGGAGTAAAATCATTCTGATGTTCTTTGGAAGTGTCAGTGTTTGCATATATAGAATTAAAAATGAAATCACAATCTTTAAAGTATTGTATAATTATGTAAGATATCACAGAAATGTATGTACTTTTTAACATTAAAAGTAAACCAGTCTTTTTTTTTTTATGGAAACATCTGTAAAGTTAATATCATTTATTTTAATTGATTACTAAATTTTAAAGAAATGGTTGTATTGGGGAATATTGAAGAATTTGTTCTTTGTGGTTTTTGACTTTTTTAAGAGTGACATGTTCCAAGAATAGTTTTTCCCCTGGGCAGCAGGGTCAGGGGAAGACGGTCAGAGTGGGGAACACCCAAGAAGGTGCCTGATCATTCTGTGTGAATGTCAAAACTGATCTATGGGCATAACATGTGGTTGGGTATTTTTTTTTTAATCCTGTCCATACTGTTTATTAGTTTTCTATTTTACTTTTTTTCTTTCCATGAATCTCAAGAGAAACATTTGTCACATGAAGTCTAGATGTACCCCTAAACAGCAAATTAGGTGGCTGTGGCTTTTATTTTAGTCTATGATGTGTTATGAATTTGACTAAATTGTCTAAAAAGCATTCCCAAAACTCATCTTTTCCACATTACATTCTTTCTACATGATGATTCACTTAATGGGACATAGGTCACCAGCAAATAATGGTGGTCAGTACAGCCAGAAAGTCTATTTGCAGATTTATGAGGAAAGAGCCAGTCATTCCAGCCTAGAAATGTTGCCTCTCTGTAGATTTTCAGAGATGACTTTGCAAGACTTAGAAAATTATAGATGTCAATGAGAGCCTTCTTTGTTCCCTGAGCCACCTGAAACCTGAAAACAAACCAAGAAAACAGAGCTGTGGTTTGATATGTTCAGATGTGTAACGGACATATTTTCTAACACCCTCTGGCTGTTCTTAATGGTAAATCAGGAAAGTATAAGGTTAAGAGTTAATGGCACTAAACTACTGTAAGTCATTCTTTCAGGCAAATTTGACATGACAGGTAATAGGAAAAGAATCGTAATTAGTGTTGAAGACATTCATGTTTCCTTGTAAGGGAATAAATCGTCGACGTGCCTGGATACTTTTCTTTTGCATCTGACCTTGGGACTACAGTGTTGAGATGGTCATTTGTGAATGTTTGTCTTAGGAAACTATATAGTTTACTCATGTTTGCTTTATCAGATTTGAACATATATTTTGAAATTCCAGTTTCATGTGTTGTAAACAAAATTTAATTATATACATAATGATAAAAAAAATGCTTCCTGATTTTCAAGTTTATCATCAAACCTTATCCATTTTTAAAAATGGATATTCCACAATGGTTTATGCCAATTACATTGTCATTTCTTGTCAGTTGGGTTTTATGTATATTTGAAATAGGACAGTTCAAATTTAGTTTAATCCATATGTATTTTGTTTTCATTTGTAATATATTTCCAAGGTAGGTAAGACTTTGACTCCTGAGAAGATGAAACACATCTTGTACATGTATGAATTGTTTTTGTTTATACTTATGTATTGTTCCTTTCTGGTCCTCCAGGAATCTTTCCCTGATATCCTCTGTCTCCACCCAGGCTGGGAAAGTTGCCCCTCTTGAGGACATCCGTATTACCATGGCCCTATTTATGTTACTGATTCCTTCCTCACTTTGGGCTTCTTGAGAGCAGAGTTTATGATATTCATCTTTGCTCTCCAGTGCCTAACACAGCACTTAATGGGTGTTGACTGTGACTGAGTGAAAGCTTAAAATGAAATAGAATAAGGTTAGCTTAATGCATTGCGATTGTGTCCTAAAGGTAGTTGCCTAAGTAAGGCCTTACCTACATACTCATTTTAGTCTGGGCTTTACATACTATTGTCATGATGGGTTTGGTGGATCTGTGAAGTCTCCTAAATAAACAGGCTGGAGACAAGGAGAATCCAGTAATATATCTAACAAGAGGTTTAAACAAAGAGAGCTGGAGTTATAGCTTATTCTGCACAGGAGAGGCAGGGAGTCACAAAGGTACACAAGCTGGAGTTCCATCTGCACAGATAGACACAGATGACTCTAAGATAGTATTACCAAGTGCCAGGAAGAAGAGTTTAAGCCACATGTTTCTGGGGAGAAATCGCTTCTAATTTTGATTGTTAGAGAAGGATTTTTTGTTGTTTTTCTAGAAGGAGGTGAAGAGAATAGTTTTGAAAGATGGATGAGATTTCAAGAAGCACTGGTGGAGACAAACTAATGGCCACTAAGTGCGTATGTAGTGCAAAAGTAGGTGGTTAGTCTGGGGAGATAGGGAAGGGCCAGAATTTGGGGATACTCCCTTAGGAATGTTAATGGAATTTGCACACAGTTTCATTTTTACTGCATTGAGATTTATTCCCCTAGGACATTTATCCAGAATACCAGCGGTCAACCAAGGTTACTATTCCAAAATCTATACGTACAGTCTGCCCCTTACTCAAGGGTTTGATTGTGCAGACTTAGTCTTTTAAATTTTTCATTGCTTTTCATTCCTGTTACCTACCAACAAATAATTCTTCTTTCCATAGTACCTCCATCTGAGTTAAAATTGTAAGTCATTCTTGCCTACTTATTAGCAGCTCTGTAGAAGATCTGGTGAAAAGATAGTATGAAATTATGGACTTAGGCTTTGAGAAAATAAACCCTCCCACTTATAAATAGTTAAACCACATTAATTTGGACTCTAAAGATGCATTCAAATTTACTAGAAAAGTATGGAGTAATTGTGTGAAAAAAAATTATTTTAACACACTTTAAATCATGTCTGGCAACATCAGGTACTTGACTCTGTATTCCTTATTTGTCAGTTCCATGAAGTCATGAACCACGTCTGTCTCCCTTGCTGACCACTGTATCCTGAGCTTGCCCTTATCCTAGAAACAATAAATATTTGGTGAACAAATAAAGTATAATTGGTAGGCTAATTAATCTCACTTTTACATATACATTTATGTATTTGTAGGATATATGTGATACATAGAAAAATATATGCTAAATAAAGTAAAGGTGTCAAAAATTGTGAAGTGTTTACCCCATTTGCAAGTTAACAACTTAGCCTGTCACAGTCTTATGGACGCTGGTAGAAAATAGGGGCATGCTGGATCAGAGATGAAGGACAGTGTATTACCGACAACAGAGCATCTGCACATGTGCCAGTTCCCCAAGCCTCAGTTCCCTTCGAGTAACAGGGAGAGCCAGGTGACACTTAAACACACAGTGAGTTACATTCTAAGAAAGGAACCCCAAACTTGGGGAACCTGAATCTTTTGAAAAGGAGGTAAACATGCCAGCTCCTTTGTTTGTAGAGAGACACTATCTGTGTCTTCCATAGCTGATATATGTGTGTGTGTGTGTGTATAATATATATGTGTGTGTGTATATATATTATATATATATATCTATCTTTATCACTTTAAAGTTTTAAAGAGCTGGAGTTGTCTTATTCCATCATCTGATTTTTTTTATAGGTAAGAAGAGTGAGGCTCAAATTGGGTCATTGACTTCAACTCAAGGTTAAAAACTAGTGTGCAAGTAAGTTTAGATTAGAGTTAAGTTCCCCTGATTCCTAGTTAGTGTTCTTTACAGTGTACCGTGTACATCTGACTATTCCATACAGATAAGTAAAATACTTGAATAGTTAGAGCTGAGACTAGAGCACACTATTGAATTTAGGGTTTGTAGTCTCATTAAAAGAAACCATAAAATAGTACAGTTGCCCCTGCTGTAAGTTTGTTTTGACTCAGAAGTTCTTAATATATTTATATTATTTGTCTTTATGGGAAATATTATCTTAAAAGACATCATATTACACACCTGCATTTGCCTGAAACTTGGTAGCTTGATAAATTGATAAGATAACTGGGTCACATGTTAAGTTTTTTGAAAAACCAACCCAAACAGATCTTAATAAAAGAATGTTACACATTTCCTTTTAAAGGCTAAAAAAGTATTTCTCAGGACTCTTAAATTACCATATTCTGATACCAAGGGAAAATAAAATCTGGACTTAGAGTCTTGTTTGTACTTAGAGGGTCTTCTGGACAGGAAGGCAGTCTTGATGCAATGCAGTAAGCCACAATACCAGTGGGGCATTGCAGGTGAAAAATCTGCAGCTGTAAGCCTTCACCACAATGTATTACAACTGTATGCTGGAATATTTCCTGTACAGAAATAGGGTTTGGTTAACTTTGTTTCCCAAGGGTAGATCACATTAAAATGTTATAAAAATCATGATTTCCTGCATTTGAATACTTATAGTTTCTCAACTGGTTCCAATATTTTAAGGGTTTTTTTTTTTTTTTTTTTTTGGTATGATTTCTATTAGTTGAAGATGTATAGAAGCTTTTCTTTTCCTTCTTCAAAATCAACTAAAAAGCAAATACATATAAAAATAGTATTATAAGCTAAAACATTTGAAATTACACACATATCTGTATTTTATGTTATTACTAAATGATAGATTTTTACTTTGAAGTAGACACAAAAAACTGACAAATGCCATTATCAGAATACATTTTACTTTTAATTGACCATTGAAAATCAGTTGTTCTGTATGTTCTGTATGATGAATATGTTTTTTCCTGTTATAATGATAAATAACTGATTGTAATAAATGTTCTTCATGTTTAAAAGGACAGTTAAGTCCAGTCACAATCATAAGTAGAAAACAGTCTTCTTTATTTATAAAGGCAAAGCTGGTGTTTTAGCTTATTAGATTTTAATGTTTATATTGCTGTAAATTTATTTTAATTTGTATAATAATATACAGATATCCATTTATCCTAATTTCTATAATAATATGTAATAACATCCTAATTTATGTAATGATATAATGTATATATACATTGCATCTTTCAGTCATGCATCAATCCACTATTTTATGCTCAAACCTCACATTCTATGTTTTAACTATCTGCATACCTACTCTCTTCCAGTCATCAATTAAAAACTCTTTATCTACCTCTTGTTTTTCCATTGGATTCCCCATGGGGGAATATATTTGGTCTTATCATCACCTTGACATTGTGATAAATGTAGTATACATTTTTACTTGGTTAATGAGGTAAAATAACTTTCTATTAACAAAATGAAGGTTTCATAACAATTACTCTTTCAAAAGTTATCAACTAGGAATGTTCCAGTGTGAAAAGCCCTTTACCTATCCAAGGGTGTATGTCAGAAAGAATTTTTTTTAAATGGTGCTTGAAGCAGTGGATAACAAATAAACTTTTAAGCTAAGCAACAAGCTTAAAAGGAAAAGCTGGGGAATGAGATGTCCACAGACACGTGCCAGTTCCCCAAGCCTCAGTGTGTGAAAAGCTCCAGCAGATTCCTGGGAAACTAGTGGGATACGCACATGCATAGGTTTGTACATTCACCCCTGGCTCTGCGTGTGCTAAGGATGATGTAAGAAGGGCCTATGCTCTCACCTCTGGCTGACCTTAAGACTCTGCACAGGCAGGAAAGGAAGGCTAAGGCAGAATTGAGGGTATGCCTCAACGGCCACATAGAGCCCCTCAGCAAAGATTGTGGGTGCTTACTGATTCCAGGCCTTTAAGGAAAGAAGAATTATTTGAAAAACTAATGGCTGAACACTTCTCAAATTTAATAAAAAATATTAGTCTACACATCCAAGAAGTTCAATGAACTCCACATAGACAAAACCCAGATTTCTGCATGAAATAGTCAAGAAACAGTCTTGACTGCAACTAGAGAGAATCGACTCATCATATATAAGGGATACTCAATAAGATTAACAGGTGATTTCTCATCAGCAGTGGTGGAGACCAAAGGCAGAGAGATAACATATTCAAAGTGCTGAAAGAAAAGGGCTGCCAACGAGAAAAAATTTGCCAAATTAAGTAACTGGGATAAATGGTAAGAATCAAAATATTGTCTGCATTCAGAGTTCTTTCTAAGAATCCACTTTAAAGAAACTGGAACTGGAAATTGTGGCTGATCATTTCCTTTGCTGTGCAGAAGCCTTGATGCAGTCCCATTTTTAAATTTTTACTTTTGTTTCCCTTGCCTAAGTAAACATATCTCAAAAATATTACTAAGATCAATGTAAAAGAGCACACCGCCTATGTTTTCTTCTAGAAGTTGTATGGTTTCAGGTATTACATTTAAGTTTTTTATCCATTTTTAACTTATTTTTCTTAATGGTGTGAGAAAATCCAATTTGGTTCTTTTGCATGTAGCTGTCCAGTTTTCCCAGAGTTCCCAGCACCATTTATTGAAGAGGCTATCTTTTCCCCATTGTATATTCCTGCCTCCTTTGTTGTAGATTTATTGCCCATGTAAGTGTGAGTTTATTTCTGTGCTCTCTGTTCTGTTCCATTGATCTCTGCACCTCTTTTTGTGCCAGTACCATACTGTTTTGATAATTATAGCTTTGTGATGTAGTTTGAAATCAGGGTGCATGATACCCTCTGCTTTCTTCTTCTTTCTCAAGATTGTTTTGGCTATTGAGGGTCTTTTGTTTCCATATAAATTTTAGAATTATTTGTTCTGGTTCTGTGAATAATGCCCTTGGTAATTTGATAGATATTACATTAAATCTGTAGGTTGTCTTGCATATTATGGTCATTTAAAAATATTAATTCTTCCAATCCATGAATATGGTATATCTTTTCATCTGTTTCCATCATCTTCAGTTTCTTTAATCAGTACCTTACAGTTTTCCAAGTAGAGATCTTTTACCTCTTATTTACATTTATTCCCAGGTATTTTATTCTTCATGGTGTGATTGTAAATTAGATTGTTTTCTTAACTTCTCTTTCTGGAAGTTCGTTGTTAGGGTATAGAGATGCAATGGATTTCTATATATTAATTTTGTATCCTGCAACTTTACTGAATTCATTGTTGAGTTTTAGTAGTTTTTTTGATGGCATCTTTAGGATTTTCTGTGTGTAGTTATCATGCCATCTGCAAACAGTGACAGTTTTACTTTTTCCTTTCCAATTTGAATTCCTTTTATTTCTTTTTCTTGTCTGATCACTGTGGCTAGTACTTCCAATACATAAAGTGGCAAGAGTGAGCATCCTTGGCTTGTTCCTAATCTTAGCAGAAATGCTTTTTTCACAGTTGAGTATAATATTAGCTGTGGGCTATAAATGACTGGGATAAATAGTAAGGATCAAAATGTACTCTGCATTCAGACTTCTTTCTAAGAATCAACTTTAAAGAAATTATGACTGGAAACTTGAAATGATACATTAACAGGTCTATTTTTCTTCTTTAATCTAAAAGTGGTTAGTTTATAGAGCATAGGATTTATAGCCAAAATGTCTGCCACTTACTAAATGTGTAATCTTGAACATATTACTTAACTTCTCTAAGCCACAGTAACTTATCTGTACAATGAGAGTAATATTCTCTTCAATAAGATAATATAAGAACAATCTTTGTAAATTATAAAAGGCTATTTTTCTACCACAGCTTCTTCCATCAGTACTATTATTGCTCCTTCCAAAAACACAGGTGATGATGGAAGCTTTTCTTACCTCTATGATACACCTCTTGATTGGTGTCCTTGGAAATCTGGAAGTGTGGTGGGAGGGGTGATAAAAGATGGTATCCTCTGCTTTAACCAGGCTTTAAAAACTTATTCCTGAATGGAAGTTCTAGCTTTCTGCACACTAACTAGCTGTACACAGTCAGCTAGGCTGGCAGGCATTAATAATAAGTCCTCAGTTACAGATATGTAACTAAAGATCATTCACATCATCTCTTTCAAACCTAAAAGCACATAATAACGTTATTTTAAGTAGATCACACAAAATAGAGCCCAGAGTTATTCCTGAGAGTAATTAATTGCTACCATATGAAGCACAATGTGACTGCATTAGGTTTTCAGTTTAATTATATTACTACTTACCTACAGATTAGTTGGGCAATGTCTGCTTCTAACTGAAAGGCAAAGGAAGATTAGTGAGCTGATGAAAAGTTTGTTAAAAGTGGGTGTGATTACAAAATCTGGCGGGAGGGCTCAGTATATAAAACAAGACCCTTTTAGAGTAGAAAACTGTGAAGAAGATTGTTGCCTTTTCAGCACCTATCTTCATTCATGAATTTAAAAACTATCAAGTGTGTACCATGTACCAGACTCTATTGGAGCAATAGGTCGAGTTCTTTAAGAATGCTCGGCAGAGAACACATGGACCAAGAGAGAAAGCAAAGTAAACTTTCCTGAGAGCTGAGCTAGCACTATTTCTAAAATTCTTTGAGGAGACACAGGCAAGACTCTTTTTTTTCTAGTTTACATTGCAGTTTAAAACCTATTTCTCGGGGAGGGTAGAGCTCAGTGGCAGAGCGCATGCTTAGCATGCACGAGGTCCTGGATTCAATCCCCAGGACCTCTGTTAACAACAACCCCAAAATATAAAATCTGTTTCTCATGGAGTATCACTTCAGAGCTACAAGGGTTTACAAATCATTGGATTCAAACTTCTTTTCTAGAGGAACACCGTCAGCGCCATGGGGCTGCGTTTCTTCAGGCGGAGCGGAGGGCAGCCTGACCCGGGGTCCTTGGAGCGGGCTCCGTGGCGACGCCCCCTTCCTGGGGGCGGGCCCCGCCTTGTTCCAGTGGCTTCCAGAGGGGACTTACTCCGAGGGGGAGCGGAGCTGGCGGAGCGGAGCGGGGCGCGCTGTGTGTTCTCCAGGCCCTTTAGCAAACGTGGAGTGGCTCCTGGGGCCCCATGCAAGCGGAGTTATAAGAAAAGGGGTGTTGGAGCCATCGAGGGCATGGGTGCTGTTCGAAAATGCAGGACCCCGAAGCGGCGGCGACGGTGCCCAGCGCGCTGCTGGCGTCGCTGTGAAGGAACAAGGGCCCTGTTTCCACCGCGCGAAGCGGGAGCGCTTCCTGACACGTGTTGGGGAAGTGGTCGGAGAAAGAGGGAAGCCAGAGAGGGCTCTGGTGAGGCGCCAGCCTGCCCTGGCCAGAGGCGGGCGGCGTGAGAGCCGAGGGGAAGGAGCCAGCCCCGCGGAAACCCACTCCTGTGAATTCATGGCCTGATGGGTGTAAAGAAAGGAAAGACTTGCGAGGGGCGGCCGAAGTGCCCTGTTTCCGGAGGTGCAGTTCCCGGGGAAATCAACAGCTGGTCTCCCGGGCTTTGAAGCCTGAGTCAGATCGTCGCCAGAAGCTGGCCTTCCCGGATGGACGAGGGGACAGAGCACCGTGAGAACCAGGGCCCGGTATGGTTCCGTCCCCAGGGGGCTCAGAGCCGGGAGAGCGGGGTGGAGGGGGCTGAGGAGCAGGCGGGGCAGGATCATGAAAGATCTGCTGTATACTCGGCTGCTTTGCTCTTTGCCAAAGTTATGAGGGGTGAATTTCTGAAAGGGGCCAGATAGTAAATATTTCAGACCTGGCAGGGAACATACATCTCTGTCAAATATTCCTTTTTTATTTTTATTTTTTTACGGTTCTTTCTTTAATTGAAGTAGAGTTGATTTACAGTGTTGTGTTAATTTCTAGTGTACAGCATAGTGATTCAGATATATATATTCTTTTTTGTATTCTTTTCCATTATGGTTTATTATAAGATTTGGAATATAGTACCCTTGCTCTGCAGTGGACCTTGTTGCTTATCTATTTTATATATAGTAGTTTGTATCTGCAAATCCCGAACTCCGTTCCCCTTTGGTAACCATAAGTTTGTTTTCTATCTCTGTGAGCCTTTTCTGTTTTATAAATAAGTTCACTTGTCATATTTTAGATTCCACATATAAGTGATAGCATATATTTTTCTTTGACTTACTTCACTTAGTATAGATAATCTCTGGGCCCATCTATGTTGCTGCAGATGGCATTATTTCCTTCTTTTTTATGGCTGAGTAGTATTCCATTATTATTATTATTATTATTATTATTATTATTATTATTATTATTATTATTATTATTATTATTACAGATCTTTAAACACATTAAACCCATTTGTCACTTGCAGGCTGGATTTGGTCCACAGGTCAGCTTGCTGACCACTGTAGAGAGTGGGAGGCATTGTAGACATTTAAGCAGGAAAGGACGTTATCAGATTTGTGCATTGGAAAGCGTACTCTGGTGGCAAGCAGTGTGGCAGGGATTTGGTGGGGCTGAGGTGTAGGGAGAGTTGGGTCAGAAGGGATGTGTAGAAGAAGACTCTAATCATGATGGTCCAGGGAGAAAAAATGAGGGCCAGGGCCAGGGTGGTGGCAGTGATGCCAGTGACTTCTTCATAGCCGGGCTGGATCACACATGCAGGAGTGAATGGGCATGTCGTAGTGCTACCTTTCTCTCTTCCTCTTTCCCAACTCCAGGAGACATCTTCTTGTCCACCTAGGGTGTGAGTGACAAGCAGAGGAAGGATACCTTAGCTTAAGTCCTGCTGTGTCCAGGCACAGCTTCACCCTGGGGCACAGCTTCACCCTGGGAGACAGAGCCCATCCCTTTCCTGTGGACCCCACATGCCAGGTTCTCCCTCCAGCTGGTGGCAGCCATAGGAGGGCAGCTCCCATCCCTCCTGCCCCTCCTCAGGCTTCACACTGGGCTATGCCTAGTCTCCTCTCCTTTGAGACGAAAGTCTCACTTTTCTCTTGAAAATAAGCATTTCCCCAGAATATCTCACTGCATCTGCCGGCTCCACTTTATTCTAATTGCCCTCAGTGCCAGGCAGCTCAAGCGTGACACTTTTCACCCCGCTTCTTCTGTTTACTTCCAAGAAGAGTTTCCTGTTTCAGGTGTAAAAGATAGGACTAGGCCAGAGGGACCCCGGGCAGGGTGGAATCACTTCTTATCCTTTCGCTCGGTGCCGATGACAATAGCCCTCCTTGTGGGAACCGGGCTGCCTCCCAGCAGACAGTTTGTGTACGTGGTCTTTGCATGTTTTTTGTCACTAGATTTCTGAAGCTCCTCACTGACGTGGGTCCCTTTTATCCCAGGCCCCATCTCGCCTCCCCTTGTCTGCTAGTCCTCCTTTCTCTGTGAGTGCCTCTTTCATCTCTTCAGGGTTAGCTTTCTCCCCCCAGGACACGAACACGTTGTTTCCAGATTTTCTCGCTGTTCCCAGGGTAGAACTCTTGCCCTTTTTACTTGTGTTTCCTTCTCAAATACTTTCTTGCAATTTCTTGAATTACGTTTTGAATGGCGAGTTGCTCATTCTGGTCAGATTTGTTTCCAAATACTTCAAATATCTGTGACAACAGGTTACATTTTCGCTTTCCCCTTTTCTGCTATTTTACTTGATAAAACTTCACCATTGACTTTGGAGCTACAAGCGGCTTCCCTTCAGTGGTGCTTGGTAGGGGTGCAGGCCTCATTGTATTGACTCTGGTCCTTGTTTATGTAACTTAGTTTTGAGCATAAGTACCCTCACTGATAGATCACTGAGCAATGTTTCCACAGAGGATGTCTTCTCCTTTTGCATAGCTGCTTTAGTCAGTGGCTCTGATCGCTGGGCTTTTCTTTATTATTATTAAACT
The DNA here is from genome assembly GCF_048773025.1 of Camelus bactrianus. Classification (NCBI taxonomy): domain Eukaryota; kingdom Metazoa; phylum Chordata; class Mammalia; order Artiodactyla; family Camelidae; genus Camelus; species Camelus bactrianus. The sequence goes on along the minus strand of NC_133573.1, from coordinate 2,852,716 downwards.
CATGAAGCAGAGCCGTTACATTTAGCGCAAATGCCCTCTGTTGTAGCTGAAGACATTCCCCTGTTCTGGATTCTTTGGAGGTGACCTACCTCCCCTGTTCCAGAATCAACCTCTGGATGGAACACATTTTCTTGGTTGCTTCCTGATGAAGACTGGATTTAAGGGTTAGAATCAGAGGAGCTGTGGCTTGTGCAGGCTGAGAATCCAGAAGCGGGTTATCTTTCTCCATCCATGTGAAGCTGGGTCAGGCAGGAGGAGGCTGCAAGCGGCCTGCCTCTCCCCTCCCAACCTCTGGAGCTGACGCTGGGTTGGATCACGGTGGGCTGTGGGCCAGGAAGTACAGCTCTGGCTTTCCCTGAACCTTCCTCGTCCTGCTGAAAGATTGGGTTTGGGGCCTGCTGATTAGGGACTGTGGTTTTGCTGGTGATTTTTCTTTTCCAGGAAAGACCTCCAAGCTAAGGAGAAAGTGTGAATACTAGCTTTGTTTGGCTATGGTACTTTTCAGTGAAAATCACAGAATTTCATCTTAGTATTTGCACCCTTTGCTCCCTCAGCCCCAGAGCAGCCCCTGCCTAAATTTCAGGCATTCCCCAGGACAGCCGAGCCCCTGGGCACCCAGTGTGGGAATCTGAGACACAGCCTGTGGGCTGCTTAGAAGACAGGGAAAAGGTATCCTGGGGCTTTGTAGCTTCAGAACTCTTTGCAGGGCTGCAGGGGTTTAAACTGAAAATCCAGTCCTTTACAGGACAATATGCATTTCAAGCAGAAAGGGGATTTCAGAGGTCATCAAATCTAATGTCTGTTTCATAGATGTGGAAATAGAAACCCAGAGGGATTGTTAAGTTGTTCGAGGTCATATGTTGGATGACCCCCAGAGCAGGACTTGAAACCTAGGTCTCCTAACTCCCAACCTCGTGTTTTTCTCATGGAGGCATTCATATAGCATGTTTATATTTTGGTTTTTTAAATTATTATTTTCTATTGAAGTATAGTTGCTGTACAGTATCATATAAGTTATAGGGGTGCACTATAGTTATTAACAGTTTTTAAAGGTTATACTCCATTTATAGTTATTTTAAAATATTGGCCTCTATTCCCATGGTGTACCATATATCCTTGTAGCTTATTTTATATCTAGTAGTTTGTACCTCTTAGTCCCCTACCCCTATATTGCCCCTCCGCCTTTCCTCTCCCCATTGGTAACCACTAGTTTGTTCTTTGTATCTGTGAGTCTGCGTTTTTGTTATATTCACTAGTTTGTTGTATTTTTTAGATTGCATACATAAGTCATACCATGCAGTATTTGTCTCATATACTGATGTTTAGATTGGCCCCTCTTTTTGTTCATGGAATAATTCATTTGTCTGTAAACTTTTTGGGGGGCTGTCCCCTATATCCTATTGCTGTTCCAGACATCAGCTGTGACATCTTTGTGAGGTGACTTGTCATTAGCTGTATTTAGTGGTGTTTCTGGTTTTATAGGTAAATTGAAGCACTAGAACCATAGTCTTTCCCAATTAGAACTTTTTACAATGGAAAAATGTCATTTAAAAAAGGTTTACATTTTAGTTCTAGTTCTGTTAGAAACTGCCCAATTTCAGATGCATTTCCAGGGGGCTTTCTTTCCCTGTTTACTGAGAAATGTAAACTGTGCTGGGAGCACGATGGTCCTTGAGCTGTAGCTGTCAGGGTCTTCGCTGTCTACCCTCTGAATGACATGCTGTCTCGTGGGCTGTACGGAATGATTGAGGTGAGGTTGCCAGTGGGCGACCTGCTGGTCTGAAGCTGTTCCCTCCCACTTGCCTACTTTCAAGGGCTGTCCTAGATCACAAGAGCGCGTCAGCCATCTGCTGGTCTAATCTGCTTCTATTCTGAGTTTAGGGAAACAAACAGAAGGCAGAAGGCATAGGACCTGCAGCAGAAGGCAATATTTTGGGTGATGTCATAGTTAGGGGGTTGAGTTTACTGTGAGTTAAAAGGTGACATGCAGGGCTAGCTGATCACTCACCATCATGCAGTCTTGGCCTGAAGGCTTTTTCCTTGCCCAGGGGTGGATCTGCAGGCATTTGACTGTGGAGCATCTGGGACTTGGGTTTGCTGGGGTTGGCTCCTGGGATGTGGAGGTGTGTGAGAAACTAGCTGAAAGCCTAATGAATGGATTTCAGGAATTTCCAGGAATACATATTCAATATGCCACTTTTGGTTTAAAAATGAATAAATATAGCTTGTGGGAATGAATGGAGCCATTAGCAGAGCGTTTCTCCATTGGCAGAGAATTTGTATCGTATGTGTGCTTGGAGCCTTTGGGAAATAACAGAAACAAGGAATGCTTTGTTAAGCACCCAGAACATGCTGGGGTACTTTCTGTGTATCACACTAGCCTCTGCATCACCACTCTGGATGCAGCACATAGATTGTTTCATTTCCAGGTTGTTGTTGTTTTTAACTCAACATAGTCTTTTGACTTGATTTTAGACCTCAGTTTCATGGCCAAAGTGTACATCCTGGAGGAGTAGTTACCTTTTCTTTCCCTAAAACAAGGACAACAGTATACTGGCTGCATCTTGTATTTATAAAGCGACATTTCCACATCTGCCCCGTGCATTTCTTTCTTAGTCAAGCGGTTGTAAAGAAGGGAAAGATAAAAATGAAAGAAATGGGAGTAATTTAAGGAAAGAATAACTTCCTTTTTATTAGGTTGAACATGAAACCAGGTATCATATTTGTATAAATACTATGGAAAACATTTAACCTATTCTTAGAGGTTAAGTAACTGACTGATAAGCTTTGTAGGGAAAGTCTGTTTAAATGCTCTCGTTAAACTGTGCCAGGCAATTTTTCAGATTCTCAAATACATAACCATTAGGAAGCTGAGGGACAGAAAGAATTTCTGGTGGACAAATACAGTTGTTCATTGTAGAAATTGTTGCTAGTTTGTATATCAGAGAGTGCAAAGCAAGTCAAAAAGTCAAAATAACAAAGTTTAGGTGAAAGCCTTAATGATACAATTTAGTCTTCAGTGAAGGCAAAGGTAAATTCCTCCAGCTGTTGGCTAGAGGCAATCAAAGGGCAGGATATTTTAGGTTGGTCTCTGTCTATAAATAATACATGAAATGATTAGATAGGAAAGGCTGAGGGGCCTGGGGGATGCAAACAGAACTTTTGGAAGACTGGCCAAACTGTGTTAGGATAAAATTTAGCAGTGTTACATTTGTAGATTTCATCTTTGAGTGGCGTGATCTTATAGTTTATCCCCCAACCAGGAAACTTTGAGAGTGGAAGTGGACAGTTTTAATAACTACGGCAGGACAGTTTGTGCAACCCAGGACCAGCATGGGACACCCAGCACATGTGGTCACCTTTCCTTTGAACCTTCCTTTATAGTGAACGATTTAAACACAGAGAATTAAATAGGCCATTATCTGTTTTTGGAGGGGCTAGGAGATCTTATGTATGATTTAAAGGGCTTGTACTGTTTCTGTTGTATCGAAGAAAAAAATGTTTGTAAAACCATCAGACAATAAAATGTATAACTTAATGTTATATTATATTATACATATTATATTATATTATAAAATGTTAAAAACTTACTTGCATTTACCAAGAAGTGAAAGACTGAATACAACCTCATCCCCCACAAACAACCATTATTGCCTTTTTATCTACCAGTGTGAATTTTTCTTTATTAGGTAATCTATCATCTATCTACATACCTACCTGTCTGTATCTACCTTCCTATCTATATTTTAACATAAAAGGGATCCTGCTCTACAAGTTGTTTAATAGCCTGATTTTTAGTCACTTTAATATTGTTAACTTGTTGATATTATTACTAGTATGGCTATCTTTCCTTTCAATAAATGTTATTCTTAGTAGCTGTATAGTTTTTCATTAATTCAAAAAGTATTGGAATTTATTTAACCAGTCCCCTATTTATGGACATTGGTTTCCAATGTAGTATAAACAATACTATGTTAAATGTTTGGGGCATATATACATTTTTTTATACTTATTTGATTATTTCCTTAGAATTTATTCCTAGAAGTGAAATTGCTGGATTAAAGAGCATACACACACACACACACAAAATATTATATATACCTATAATATATATACATATATGTAAATATTATATATTTGTATGTATTTTCCCAAGCCTTAGTAATTAATTTTCCATTTAGTATGATTTTATAAATTTACCCATCCACCCTAAGAGAATAAGAATTCCTGTTTAATCATATCAGGGCTCACAGTGGATATTAATAATTAAACATATTTTTGCCAATCTGAAAGATACAAAAGAGCATTTTGATTTAATACCCATTTCTGTGATTATTAGTGAAGTGAAACATCTTTGAAACTGTTCATTGGACATCAGCATTTCTTATGTCAATTGCTTGTATCAGTCCTTTAGGCATGTCTGATTTTCACAGGTCTCAAAGTAAAGAATGCAAATCACAGCCCTCTAAGTCAGTTCTTCTCCCCATGTCCTGCTTATTAGCATCATCACCTGCTCAGAGTTGGCCTTCATGTCTCTCAACTTCTCCATCCAGTTGGACACCCAGTTATGGTCTATTTAACTTCTGAAATGTTTCTCAAGTAGGTTCCTCTTCTCCATTTCTTCAATCACTGATCTAGTCCAGCATCCTCTCTTACTTTACTTTTGTCGGCTCTGAACTGGTAACCAAAGGCCATGGATGCTAATGCATCTGGAGGCAGAGCCCTGAGGCCAGGGGTCAAGTTTCCCCAGGTCCCATAAAAGTCATCATGATTGGACTGGCTGGGCTATTATTCATCTTTGTATCCCTGGTGCCTGACTCATAGTAAGTACTTCATAAACAAAGGATGAAATTGTTTTTCTCATCTCTGGTTTTTCTCATCTTCTAGATTGTTATCAGAATTCTCTCTTCAAAACACAAACATGATTACCATTCTCTCCTTTTAAGAATTGTTGTTTGTACCCCATTTACTGTAGCTGGATTTCTCAATTGCAGTACTGTTTACATTTGGCCCAGATAATTCTTTAATGTAGGGGAATGTCCTGTGCCCTGTAGGGTGTTTAGCAGCATCCTTGGCCTCTACCTACAGATGTCAGTGGTACTCCTCCCCAGCTTTGGTGTAACAACCAAAAATGGCTCCAGACATTGACAAATGTTCCCTGGGAGATGGGAGTGCTGTGCCAGATCACCCCTGGTTGAGAACCACGGGCCTGTGGGAAGAAGCCAGCACTGAGCATGTGTGTCGTTGTGCTCTGCTACCTTTCCAGCCTTATGTACTGCCTCTCCTGAGCTTCCTGGCACATGCCGATCCCTTAGCCCCTGTGCAGCTTCTCACGTGCTGGATTGTCAGCCCTTCAGCAGTGAGCGAGCCCAGCTGCCACAACAGATGGGCAAATGCGTGTTGGATCAGATGTAACAGAAGTTTACTTTTGCTACAGCACTGTAGGGTTGAACATTGTGAGCTGGTGTTGAGATGAGTTAAGGCCGTGGGACCCAAGGCCACGATCAGAGCATGTTTGTAGTATGCAGTAAATAATTGCTCCACGCATGCATCTATTATATAAGATTTAGAACAAAGAAAATAGAAGTACGCATGTGCTAGAGATATTCTGTAAGCCTAATGAACAAAGAAACTCAGACAGCGCATGTGTTGACAGAAAACAGATAAAAGCAGGACAGGTGCATCATAGGTGGGCACCTCCCTGTGGCAATAAAGTGTTGTTAACCCCATGGTGTCTCTGGCTGAAGTCTGTCCAGCAGTATGGCAACTTCTCGTGCATTTTTTCATTTGGGCCGCTCACCTCCTAGAACCCCACATCAGCCTCCCTTGGCTGACAAACATGTTGGGGAAGCAGCCTTCCATCTGTCAGTCCTTCAGAATCTAGAGGGGCTGAGGCTCTGCCATCCTTGATACACAGCTTCCAAGATGGCCCTGGGGATCATCTCCATCCTACCTGACAAAAGAAGAAAAGAACACTGGGGAGTCCATGAAGGAGATGCTTAAGGCCAGGATTGAAAATGGTACACATGCCCTCCACTCTCATTCAGTTGGCTTGAACTCAGTCACATGGCCACCCTTAAGTGCAAGGGAGGCTGGGACATGTAGTCTAGCAGATTGTGGATTTTCAGATCAGCCAAAACTTTCTGCCACAGTCAGCTTATCAGTTCAGCAAAACCTTGACGGCCCAGCTCAACTCATAATTATGAATTCTGATCTCCCCATGATCTGTTTTATACACTTTGCTTATACTAGTGTACATTATAGTATGATTGGCATGACATAAAATCATTTTTTCTCATTAACAACTAGGATAGTTCCTGGTATATGGTGGGTATATATCTGTTGAAAAAAAGCGAATGGATAATATTGATTTATATAGTATTTCATGGGAATGCCTCCACCACTCACTGAGGTTTTTTGTTTGTTTTCTGATCTCTGTTCCAGGAATCTGAAATACTACTACAGTTGTCTCACTAATAAAATGGTGAGACAAGCTGATTTGCAATTTCTGGCAGAAAACTCAGCATCACTTGAGGCCTAGGAAAAGTGGAATGAAAGTCTGTCTTTCCTGCATGCCTCTTCTCCTGGTCTCCCCACACCCCTTGTGCTGTCTACAGACCACTTTTCCACCGGCCCCCCCATACTGTCCCCAGCCCCCTTCCATCCAGTTCCTGGGGCTCAGTGACTTAATCCTCCTACCAGAGATTCGCATTTAAAAAGGAGTGATTGTTAATCCTGAGGAATCATTGACTGATGAGTTAGTTATATTGGGAAAGAACTTGGGATCCTGATTCTGAAAGGCTACCATTTTTTTTAATCTACATTTGTAATTTGACATTTTCCTAGGAAACACAAGCAATAGTTAAAGGGAGAAAAATGCCTACCATGTATAATTCTAGAAAGATTTTTTACAAATGGGAATTTTGTACCTTAGAAGTAAACAAGTCTTCTTTTGAACACTGGCTATATAATTGCCAAGGTAAACAGGAATCAAGCCCTATGTGCCTTTGATGCCTGCTGTTCTTACTAATTAAAATGGGGTAGGAATGAAAGCATTTCTGCAATGAATGTTCAGGGGATTTGAGCACCCATTTAAGGCTGTAACCAGGCCAGAATTTCCTGTTTGAGGCCAAGCAGAATCTGGTCCAAAAACATAAGCACAACAGGAATGTTTCTGGTCATTTTTCTCAAATCCACCACAGAGTTCCCACAAAATTTTCCGACAAACTTAGCCTGTATACTGCATCTGCAAGACAAGGAACATTTATGTAAAATGTACCCCCTAAACCCAAGTTACTTTGACAGTTGCAACCCTCACTTTCTTCTCTGCTCGGATTGACATCTGAGAAGGGAGACCACAATTGCATACCATTTTATAGATCCGCATGATTAAAACCAGTTCTCCCTATAGGTCACATCGTGTATGAGAGGCATGGTTTTTGTCAAGAGACCAGCTACCAGCAGAAAGGGTTTTGATGCTATTGCTAGTAAGAAATTAGTAACTAGATCCTAGGTCTGTCTTAAGCCAGCTTTATAATTATACTGCTTCAGCGGTAAACCAGACCTTTGAGCCAAGGGTAATTTAGAAATTCTAGATCTGTATTCTTCTCCCCTCTTTCTTTAATGTTCATCTTTGCTGTCTCTCCATCTTCTGCCTTCAAACATATAATTTTCCTCCATTCCTTCCTCACCCCTGGCTCCTTGTTTCTGTGACCCTCTGTCACGAAAGGACAGGTGCGTTCTGTCCCCCCTCATCCTGGGAGAGCATGGGCAACAGTCAAGGCTATGTATGAACACATCTAATTCTGAAACGTTTGCCACTTTTTGAGGGTGTCACCAGCTCAGGCTCCTAGTTTGCCTCTGGGATTGGAGGCTAAACTGGGGCCTTACCTGTGTGCCCATGCAGTAACCTGTCTTCAAAGACTAGGACTACGCTGGAGATGACTTTCTCCATCTCTTGAGCGCTTCCTGGTTGTGTAAACTTTTTGTACTCAGAGCTCTTTTGAAATAGAAAGATTTATTAAATATTAAAAGTGAAAACCAGGGCTTCCCTGGGGAAAATTTTGTATCTCACTTGTGTTTTCCATCATGTTCTTTCTCCCAGTTTTCTCCCTAAAGCCTCCTCTCTCTCTCTCTCTCTCTCTTTTTTTTTTTTTTTTTGTGATTGTTTTTCTACTCTTTTAAGCTTCATTTTGGGATGGTTAAAAAAACAACACCTCTCTGAAGTACACCCTGAAAGCCTAAGTTTTCACTTCAGCTGAAAATCGTCCAAACTGCATGCATCTCAGCTGAACGCTCTTCCAGCTGGCCTTGTTCTGCCAAAGACCCTTTTCCATACCTGACCAAATTTATTTAGAGTATGGCTAGAATTACTATCTTTAAGAGATCACTGTCACCAAATTCCAGACTGTTCTTTTGCACGGCCAGCGAGGTTCCTTTGTAACTAAACTTGATAGCGTTTTTTCCTCCAGAATTGCCTCCTTCCTTCTTTGTTTCTTCCTTTACTCTTTCTCAGTCCACCTTTGCTCTCCTCCCAGGTGGCCTGCTCAGCACTTAGTCTGTCTTTCATCTCCGTGTGTCTCTCTGTCTCGCTTGTCCTAATCCTCAGCAGCCCGTGGTACAGAGGGGCAGCTGAAGTTTCCTTCGGAGACAGCTGTTTTCCATTTCAGGAGTCTCAGCTTTGTGGCTTTGTTGATTGTCTTCTCACCTCTAGGTTCGATCTAACTCATAGCTAAAACATAACTAACCATTTTCGCTAAGACCTCCAGGGCCAGCGCCTGAGCTCCGTCAGCTGCAGGCCCTCTGCAGGAGCATCCTGCCATGCAGATGCCACTGAAGTCCCCATAAGCCACACACAACCCCCCTACCCAGGGGGGAAATTAAGGCAATTTCACTAAGGCCCACTGGTGAGGAAAATTGGTTGATCAAGTTATTACTAAATGGCTTTTCAAATCTTCTCATTATTCTGGGGAAGGGAGATTGTCAGGGCCTGGTCCCTTGCCCACAGATAAAGCCAAATCCACAGGAATCCTGTGAGTGGAGAGGCTTGGAAGCTATACCTTGGAAAGAACCACAAGGCCCGGCTCAGCAAGGCTGTCCCTTTGTGCTGAATGCAACCAATTCTTGCCTGTTATAAGTGAAAACATCCTGGGATGGGAAAGTGTATTTTGAGAGTGGAATGCTTTGTAGTTCCTTGTACTTGGGGGACAGCATGGTGTGTTAATAAATGAGAGTGTTCCTTAAAGTCTGCTCCTTTCAGCTCCCAGGCTGTGTCTGCTCAGGGAGCCCAGTGATAAAGATCATTAATATTTTTTCTGTAAGTAACTGAATCAAAGGGAAGCTTCCTTATCTGCATTGTCTGGATGCCAAATTAGGTTGCATACTTATTAACTCTTTGATAGTCTCAGCTGCCAGAGAGCCTTTTGCATATATGCACATACATATTTATATGCATACGCATATATACACATATATATATGCACACAAATATATAGGGAAGTTATAAATATACAGCCTTTCCCTTTTATATATATAAAAATGAAATCTCCTTGTATATGTCCATCTGCCTGCATATTTAACCTGGCTCCATCATATCTGTACAATGGTGGACGTGTCATGTGATGTCTCTACATCCAGTTTGTCCATCTGTGAAATAAAGTAGTTGAGGTTTTTGTTTTTAAGCTGGTGTCTTTGGTAGAGCAGTGCTTCCAATGTAATCCAGCAGTTCTGGGCATGTGGTGATGCTCAGGGCAAAATGACATGCTGGTGTGTAACAGGAAATATCCACTTCCTAACGTTGTGTTGAGTCCTAACATTCCATTATTCTGATATTTTTAGGGAGTTCTGTTGGGTCCTGGCAGCGAGAGGAGGGAAATGATCATCAGATCCTCATGCATACATATTCTAAGAGCCGAGATAGAATACTGGGGATTGCAACTCACCTGGCTTTACAAACAAGACCCGGTCAGTTGAACTTCCTCTCTTCCTAAAGACCTAGGTTGGCATGCTAGGTTAAAGGCAGTGGACAGTCTTCATCTGGCTTGACAGTGAGACTTTCTACTCAGTCTTGGGCAACGTGCTTATCAATAAACCTCAGTGGTGGCCCCCTTCACCTCAAACCCAGGTTGCTGTGTTCACTGACCCCTGTGCACCATCAGCGTCTTCAGACACATGGCTGCTAGCTCACACGTCTTCAGTGTCACTCTCTGCTTTAAAATCCAAGAGTGGCCTCTCTATTGCCTTTCTGACAATTTTCAAGGCCCTCAGCTTAGCATTCAGGCTTCACTGGGTTTTTGGTCATCTTTTCCTTCCAGCTTTATCTCTAGGACAGGCCCATCTCTCCAGTGAAAAGTCTTCTAATTGTTTCACTCCTCCCTGTGACACTCCCACTCCACCCTACGTTAGTTCTGTGCTAGGGTTGCTGTGTGGCAAAGCTGGAACACTTCTCATGCAAAGCCAGTGTCTCCTCTGCCCCATCCTGACCTCCCCTTTGAAGCCCAGATCAGGACCTGCCCCCTCCATTGAGGTGTCCCTGGTGGGCTTGCAGCAAGGGAACCTGCCTACCTTGGATTTGTCAAGGCATTTATAGTCTGCATGACACCGTTCACCCTTGTTCCTCCAAACCTGGTCCCTTCAGAGCCCTCCTGGAGGAGCCTGGCAGAACTCGGAGAGTGTTGGAGGGACCCAGGGTGGGGATAAGAGGCTGGAGCCCGAGATGGCTGGGAGGGCTCAGAAGAAGTAGAGCTGCTTCACTTGAGGGAGAAAAAACAGAAGCTAATTTCACAGAAGTCTAAATATGTGATTAAGTATCCAGTCTGCATGTCCACTAACAGTGAGGGTAGGAAGACAGACGTGGTGTGCGAGGGGAGGCCGTGAAACTTCCTCAGCAGCAGTGTCTTTAAGGTTAGCTCTGATTGTGTTGGTCAGACCAGAGACAGAAACTGGAAAATGTGCCTCACTCTCATGGTCCATTGTAGCCCAGAGACTTAAAGCTTTTTAAATGTCAGGCTGATATTTGACTTGATAAAGTGAAAATTAAAAAACAAAAACATACTGGTATTTAGAAGTCATTTTCATAATCCCATGAAAATTTTCCTATGTTTCTCTTAAGCTGGGAAATGGAAGCAGTCTTCAAATTTGCATAGTTAACAGATCTTGTGTGAGTGTATAGCTGTTTATGGAATTAGTTATAAAAATGGAGAAGTAGAAGGACTTGACAAAGTTAAGAATTCCCCCTAAAAGATCTTTTATTATAAGAAATCACCTTTTTTGACTTGGGTTTTCTCTAACTTGACCATCAGGCAAATGACAGTCTTTGTAACCAGAGGGTAAGTTGGGCTGTGGGTGTCATTTCAAAGTGATTCCCCCTTCCTTTCCCTCTGCTTGTCTCTAGTCAAGGGTCATTGACCTAAATCTTCCATCTCTGGCAGGGGTCCTTCTAACTCATCGGACTGGATTCTTGGGTAAAGTTTTTCTCCATCTCAGTTACTTTGCTTCCTTTTTATAGGGAGCTCTCCTCTGAGATCAAAAACAATCTATAGCAATTTATAAGAAACAAAGGAAGTGGGAGAGAATGGTAAGCTATTTTAAGTGGGGGTGGGGTCTGAAACAGTGAATCTGTCAGAATATCTGGCCTCTGCTGTGTCTGAGAGCTGGGACAAGGCACAGCTTCTAGGTGTGGGGGGAGGGACATGCGAGCTTGCTCTGTGGAACTGGTCTTCACACCGTCTGATCAGTGTCCCCAATGCTGACTGCATCCCCGGGTCACCTGAGTTCCTCTTGAATGAAGCAGATGATTGGGCCTTACTTAAATGATTTCACAGGTCCCCAGCAAGTCCAGTGCCTTACAGGTGTCCTGACAGCATGGACCCAAACAGCACGGACAGCCATTGGCCCAGGTCCCTGATACTCAGTGGGTTTCTTTGTTCCTCTTCTCGCCAAATGCACTTATATTTTTCAAAGGGCTCCAAGACAAGAACCTGGTTAATCCCGACTCCAGTACATTCACTGGAGAAGAATAAAGGGGAAATTTACAAAAATGAGAAAGCTTCAGAATAAGACTACATAAATTATTTTGGAGACAGTTTTTCCTTCTTGTACAATTTCCAGAGGGATTTTGTAACACACGTGCACACACAGTCAGGGAGATGAGTAAACAAGAAAAAAAGGTTGACTTTTATTACTTGCTGGTTTAAACTTAAAATTTTTTTTCTTTATATTTTGAGTTCTCCTTTTTTCCCCTTAGAAGATATCAAGCTGTTTTCAGGAAGAATAGGTGTTTGGTTTTGGGGGACAATGAAAAGCATGACATCACCGTGCTATTTTGATAGAGTGAGAGAAATATGCCAGTTTTAAGGCAGCTCATTTGGTTCTGTGTACAGAGGAGCTGAATTGTGTCTGTTTTGAATTTGGCTTCACTTGGGGCTGCAGCTCTTCATGGGAAGGATAACATTTATTCAGAGCTAATTTGTAAACTTCATTTTCAGTTTAAGGTCTGTAATCTAAACTGCTGTTCTGTCCTTACAGGCGGCAGCCCAGAGACTCTGTGAGCATTTCAAAGAGGGTCAGATTTTCAGGATTCTGCCAATGGGCCCCAGTCTCTCACAGCCCCCAATTGTCTGCTTGATTTTGGGTCAACTGTAGGCTATCAGTTTGTAAAGCAAATCCTTAACCTGGACTTTTTGTTGCTGATAAAGTCTCTGTGGATGGCAAAGTGGCAACTTATTTATTTAGAATTTGTAGTGGAATCTTTTTCTGCGTGTACCTCATTGTCAGCAACCCCTGTTCTGCCCCCTCCGTGCCCCTGAGGTTTTGAAATGTTTCCCCTGAACATTAATGTTTTTAACATTTCTCAAATGGAAGTCCTCACTCCTCATAAACATTCAGCTTTTTGAAAGGAATCACCCTCCCTACCTCTCCATTCCTGGAGACCAAAGCACACTTTTTGTGTGTTGTGGAAGAGGCTGCCAATTACAGCTGTAATGCTGTTTTCTAAACAAACTCAGATATCATCATTTTATTGTTAAAAGAAGCATTTCACTCCAAGGTCCCTAGCCTATGTGTGGGTCTCTGATAGATGGTGCTTTTTTGGCAGGCTGGCTATAAGCCCGGGTCAAGGAAACAGCTTGCACTTGCCTCTGTAAGTCTCTCTCAGCCTGGCTGTATCATTTCATTATTTCCTTTCCTGTTATCTTCAAACACTCCCTCAAAAGAGAGCTTGACAACAGGAAGGTTGGCAAAGGCCTGGCAAGGAGGTGGTTTTCCTTCATGTTCGAAAATGGTCGCTTTCCTCCCCTGACCCCCACCCCATCCTCTCTTCTTCATTACCCGCTCTCTACAAAGCTGATGGAAAAAAATTCAGAACTCCTTTCCCTCTTTAAAGTAGGTCCTCTAAGAGGTTTCTGATCAGCTCACTGTCAGCCTGTTTCCTCTGATCAGCTTAAATAGGTCCACTTGAAGTTCACAACTGCCAGAGCCAGCATGCAGATTGAAAGCAAGGGGAGCATTTGAGAAGCATGTATGAATGTGTCCACCCAAGATTATCCAGGAGGCTGAAATCCCTGGGAGAGCGCTAGGTCCACAAACCCTTTCTTCTTGATTAAATTAGTATTTCCCACTAACAGAAGGAGGAATTCCCTTTCCACAAGCTGATTTCTTTTCCAACCCCCTCTTCCACCACTAAAATGTAAACTCGATTCCTGGGTCCTTAGCAGGAGACTGTTTGTGACTGAGGGTCCCTATAAGCAAGCCCATACTAAACATCTTGGTAAAAATGAACCTTTTAACATCTCATTGGTGGCTTTCTTTCTAATTTTATACAATTTACAAACAAACAAAAGTAAGGCATGTTATCTCAGGTTGACACAGACTTGTGGGGGCAGGAAGTTCATTTCTGCACTGTGGCCCCCAGGTTCTTCTCTGAGATTTTCCTGCTCTGTCTTCAGAAAAGGGTGGCTTTGTTAACCATTAGCCCCTGACAAGAGTGTGTCCATTTCAGCAAAATTAATAAGAGATAGTATTTTTCTTCCTTCTAAATGGCCCATGTCAGTAATTAACATCACCTTTCATTACTCAACTTGAAAGCTGCCTTCTCTGGCTCCCCTGACCTTGCCCTGGCTTTGTTAAACTGTGGCCTCCAGCCTGTGAGAGACCTAAATGCAGAAGCACCCGGACCCTCACTGAGGTGCCTTGAAAGAATCATTTGACATTTATTGAGTGCCTACTGCGTGGAGCTACCAAGTTGAATAAGAGACCCTTGTGGAAAGGAAACTGGGGTGAGAGGTAAAGGGTTGTTTAAAGTCACCCTAATGCCACAGAAACTGATGGCTGCCATGAACAGAAGCAGATCCAATGAAGGAGGAACAGGACGAGAGATGGCTGGGGTGGGAGTTTTATGGTGGAGGTGACCTTCGAGGGGGACATGCAGATATCGCAGTTCATTGCATTAAAAAGGGATGTAAAGGTTCAAATGATCTTTCCTTGCACTTTTTTTTTTTAGAGAAAAGGAAAAAGAGTACTTTCATAGAGAATATATATTTTTCCTCTTTGGTGGGTTGTTTCCCAGTATATTTAGCCAATGAGCTGTTGACATTTTGCTAATGACACTACCGTCTAGTTTAGCCAGCTCCCCAGACAGTGTGTAAAATGTTTTCCTGTCCATTTTTCCCATCAGGTGTGTGCCCCAGGAGGGTTCTTGGTCTCAGAGATGGAAATGTCAGTTGGGGTGTGTTAAGATATATTTTATGTCATTCACGTCTTTAACAGTGAACTCCATGCTTTAAAGAGCCACCAGGAAAAACCCAAATAAGAGGAGGTAGGTTGAAAAAATTATAGTACATCATGGGATGAGATCTCATTGCAACCAAGGTGGTGAGGATTTTCAACTGTTTATGACAAAGCAAAAGTGGCATGTTCTCATTTTCGTGAAGAATATGACTATGCACATTGAGAAGTACAGGCTAGAAGACTCATCATTAAAATATTAATAGTGGTTATTGATGGGTGCTGGAAAAATCCATGATTTAAATTGTTCTTCCCTATGGTTTTCAGTGTTTCCCAAAACATCTACAGTGTCTACATACATTACTTTTGTAGTCAGCTGAAATGCTATTAAAGAATAAAGATGCTGAGGGGGGTAAAAAGGACTTTATTAAGGTGGGAGTTTAAATATGGATTATGAAAATGACAGGGAGGATATTCCTTCTCATGCCATTTCTGATGTCATCAGTTGTAAAAAAAAAAAAAAAAAAAAAAAAAAAAAAGGAAAAAGCACTCTCACCCAGCTTCAGAACCAAAAGCAAGGGTCTGTTTTAAGTAACAATGAACAACATTCAGTAAATCTGATGGAAGAGTTCTCTTTCAGCTACTGGGGTTGAAATTTCATCAGTTGACTCTTCTAGAAATTTTTCTAGTCAAAGAATCATTTCTGTCTCTGTTTCTGGTAGACTCTAGGTTCTGAATTATTCAAGGGTCAAAAATCTGTTGCAAAAGCTGTCCTGATCACTTTTGGCTGGGGAGGGGTAGGGGGATGGAGGCATAGGGATGGGGGAAGAAGGGTGTTAATCCTTTGTTATTGTTCTCTTGTTCAAGCTTAATCATATAAAAATCTAAAGGCCAGTTGTTCTTCTGGTAATTTCCTTCACAGAAGCACAACAATGAGCCTCTTTATTTTTACCCATTATTTTGTAATTTTCTTTTACTCAAATTACATGCATCAGATAAGCTTATTTATTTCACTACTGGTATTAAGTGTTCAGAGTATCTCAAACTAGGGTTCAGTCATCTGCAGGTCCAGGAGCAGAGGAAATAGCTTTGGCTTTTATTCAAATCCCATCCCTGGTCATTTGCAATAGAAAAGCTTGGAGGGTGTGAGGTGTGGATGGCAGGGGGTGGAGATGGAAGGAAAGGCAGAGAAATGGAAAAAAATGTAAACCTGTAGTTTAGGTTGAAATCCCAGCTTCTTTTGGCATTTTGTGTCATCTGGGCCTCACAGTTTGAAGTCTGCTAAATTAGAGCAACAACCCACGGGGACCCCTCCTCCAGAACGGAATTGTGTTTTGACATCTGAGTCACTCAAAATTGTGGGGCCAAAACATATAAGCAGAACAGAGAAGCTGTTTGCCTTGAGCACGCAACTTTAAAACTGTTTTGGGTCTTTGACAGAAGGTTCCTCCTCACTTTTTTCTTCCTTTCAAACACTCAAGAAAAACAAAAAACAAAAAACAAAAAAACAACTCCAGAAAATACTGTCTATGTGATGAAAGGATTCAGGACCTGTCTCTCGTTTGTGCCTTGATGACAATTTAGCTACTTGCTGAAAAGGCAGAAGTAACCTTGGGGAAAGAGGCAGAGCTGAGTGACCTTGTCCTTGGAGGTCTCAGCAGTTCAAAAGAAAGGTCGCCTTCAAATCTGTTTTATACCAACTGGTGTCCTCGATGACTTAGAAATATTTTCTACTCTTCTTTCTGTGCCTTGCTTCTTAGGAGATAAGCAGTTTATAGCCAATATAAATTAAAAACATAAAGAAAGCAAACTCTGCCTCAGTAGGTGGGGAGAGAAGAATCAGAATATTGAAGTCGCTGTGGTTGACTGAGCAAGTTAATGCTGAAATTTCTGGCAACAAATGCAGAGAAAAAGTGGGTTGGGGGGAGAAACATGGCAGTTGCTTATTTTGATTCTTTGTGAGGAAAAAGCATATGACCACAGGGACAACATAGCCTTTCAGTAGTGAAAAAATTTCCCCCGTGTGACTTTGTGTAGAAGACACTAGAAATGTGGTTGAAAATATATTCAAGAAGGTTTTCTAAACATTTTCCTTTTCTTTTAAACTTTCTGACCTATGTATCCATTTGTCTTGGTTATTAAACTTATTCATTCATATTTCTTCCTGGAGCTTTTCATGTGGAGATGAACAGTACTGCTACCTTAATTAAACAAGGAGCCATGAGACTGAGGTGGCTCCTGTGCCAGGAGCCTAAATGAGCAAAGTGAGACCTAAGCCTTTCGTGCCAGAGTTAAGAATGGGAAGCCCGAGAATAGCCAATCACAAACAGCCAATAGGCTTTCCAAATGAGGTGAACATTTCCGCTACTGTAGCCAAACAAATAAATTGCTTGCCTTGCTTCTGCATCTTCTGAGTAAAAGGGCCCCACTCCCTCTGATTGGTGGAGCGCTTCTAACCCTTGCTGGGTTGGCAGCCCGATTAGAATTGATTTTTGCTTAAATAAACTCTTGACAATTTTAATATGCTGCAGTTTATCTTTCAACAATACAAAAATCCATGATTTGTACACCTACAGTAGACAGGTTGCATGTGCCCCACACAGTGAGCATTTAACAAGTACTTGCTGAATGAATAGATGAAAAATTAGTAGTCCAATGTGCAATCAATAAACAATTAGAGAATGTCATGAAAATATTTTAATTATGGTGGTAAAAGAAATCTAGAAATAAACCTAATTTGAAGAAATCTGTAACATTTTATTGAAGGACAAAAGAAGACCTGAATAAGCAGACACATACCAGGTTTGCAGTAGACACAAAATTGTGAAGGTGTCAGTTCCTTCCTGTATAATCCATTAATTCAATGCAATCCTAAGAAAAATTGCAAGGGGGATATTTAATGGAACTTGACAAGCTGATCTGCAAGTTTATATAGACTAGAAAATGCACAGATCAAAAAAAGTTCATTGAAAAAGGGTTAACAGTGATAGGAGATTTATCCTATTTTATATCAAAACATACTTTAAAATGACAGTAATTAGAACAGTGTGTTCTTAACACAAGAATAGAGAAATGAATCTGTGGAACAGAGAGTCTATAAATAGATCCATGTATGTTTACATAGGAATTTAGTATTTACAACAAACACTTCAAATTATGAGTAAGTGAGGACCTACTTGATAAATAATGTCAGGATAATGAGAAGAAAAGAAAATATCAGTCTCACTGTAAATATAAAAACATGCTTTATATGGATTGAAGAACTAAATCTAGAGAAAAATCTGTAAAGTATTAGAAAAATAGCAAAACTTTTTTTGTAATTTTTAGATGGGTAATACCTCTTTTAAGCAAGATATAAAACCCAGAAACCATATAGGATAAAGTTTTTTTTAAAGCTACAATAAACATTTTAAGCTTTAATACAGTGAAATATGTAAAACGTGAGCAACAGTCTAGGGTAAAATATTTGCAAGCTACCTAGTAGGTAAAGATTAAAATTCACAATATATAAAGAGCTCATACAAATAAATAAGAAAAAGAAAAAAGTAGAAAGACAGGCAAAAATATAAACAGTCTAAATAAAGTGACCAGTTTACATGTGAAAAGGTGCTTAAGCAGTAAATAATGTACAGAGATCAAAGTAATGATGATAGATCATGTTTTACCCATTAGATTGGAAATTTTTTAAAAAAATTATGTTGCTTTCAATGTTGAAGGAGCGTAAAATGCAGTAGTCTTTTGGAGGTCAATTTGGAAGTATATATCAACAGTGAAAATGTCAATATACTTTGAACCATCACTTCCACTTCTACGTTTCTGTCCAAGGGGATTCTTCCCTCATGTGTACAGAGAAGCATCAATAAGGACTTTCAATGCAGTATTATTTGTAATGGCTAAAAATTAGAAGCCATTTAAACATAGAAGGTAACATGGTTAGGGAAATAAACTATGCTCCTTTCTGATACAGCCACTATTACATAATAGTGTGCAGCAGTAAAGAGAATAAGGTAGAAGACTAGTAGAAGAAGAGCAGACTTACAGCGCTCACATGGGCAGATTTATAAGGTATATTTCTGTGTGAAAAACTACAGACAGAACAATACATACAGTTTAATCCTGTGTTCAGGCAGACCTCAGAGATGTTGTGGATTTGGTTCCAGACCACTGCAATAAGGCAAATATCACAATAAAGTGAGTCACACGGATTTTTGGTTTCCCAGTGCTGTAAGAGTTATGTTTACACTAAACTGTAGTCTGTTAAGTGTGCCATAGCATTATGTCTAAAAAAGCAGTGTACATACCTTAATTACAAAATACTTTATTGAAAAAAAAAAATGTTAACCATCATCTGAGCTCTCAGTTAGTCCTAGTAGTAACATCAAAGATCACTGATCACAGATCACCAAACACATGTAATAACAGTGAAAAAATTTAAAAAATGTGCAACAGAGGCAGGAAGTGAGTAAGTGCTGTTGGAAACGTGGGGCCAGTAGACTTGCTTGATGCAAAGTTGCCCCAAACCTTCAATTAGTAAAAATCGCAGTATCTGTGAAACGCAGTAAAGCGAAGTGCAATAAAGTGAGCTATGTCTGTAATTCTGACTGTAGGAACATTTGAAAGAATATATTCATTCTTAGTTAAGTAATTAAACATTGTTTTAAGAAGGTAACATAGCATTAGCCAGTGCATTTTTCACGAAGAAGATTCTTTATCCCAGCTTAGGCAATGTAAAGGGCCTCAGGAATTCCCAGTCATCAGGGCAAATGGAGTCCTTCTTGGCCCTCTTTTATGGAAGGATTTCTTTCCTTTAAATATCATGATCTCTGGTACCCCCCTCCCTCCCCATTCCAAGGCCTTCTTCCTTCCTAATAAGGGTGAGGAAGTCTCCCCTCTGGTGCAAGGAAGGGATCAGGGCACTGCAGATAGCTGTAAATCCTCTGCCCATAACTCCCACTGTAGCTGGTGGATTTACTTCCTTGCTACCCAAACCGATATTTTAAAACCTTACATTCTTTCCTCTCCTGTGCTCCCCTCAGGATGATCTAATTGTACAAAGTGGTCAACAGGGAAAAGGATCGGGGCAGTTCACACCAGGACAGTTAGTCCCTGCGTGATTGGAAGCGGGCTCGTTGGGTTTCATTCTCCTAACAAAGTCACAAGTTGTTACATTAGGTGGTCTGGTGCATAAATCAGTATCCGACAAACTTCCCCCTCCTTACAATGTGTAATGCTCAAAAAATGAGACACATTTGTTGGCCTCTTGGGTATCCCTGTTTGAATGACCCTCCTTTTTTTCTCCTGACCTCTACTCTCCACACTGTATGTCAAAATCCAGAGGCTTTTTTATTTTTCCCCTTTGGGAAATTCATTTGGGTTTCATTCATTCCATGGAAATCCTGCTTCTACATTCTAAGCAGAAGAAAGAAGGTAGTGTTGAAAAAATGGCCCTTGGGCAAGACAGCACAGAAACCAACACCCATGCCTTATGCCAGCCCAAGGAGTGTTTCTCTTACAGTTTATATGCAGTTGTTAAAAACCAGAAGGATCTGATCTGAGATCCAGTAAAGTCATGCTTGATCTATATCCCTGTGAAAATGCTTTTCCGACACCCCTTCAAATAAAATTTTGAGCTAACACTTGCTGGAGTGTGTGTATGTGATAGGGAAATTTTGTTTGCACACATTGAAATATCTGTCATAGTTTGAGACAGTTTGTGTACAGACACATTATGATGCCAACTGCACAACACAGAGAAAACTTCGTAGTGTCAGAATGAAGACTTGTGCAGCGAATAGCTCTGGCTCTTCTGTCCAATCCAGATTATTCCTCCCTTTTAGGACTCAACTACTCTTGCATTCTGTACCATTTGGGTGAATCAGTTAAGTACCTGTGACACCTCCCACTGCAGGGTGACATGTGACCTGTCAGGCCGGACAGAACCCTTTTTCAGAGACTGATCTGGATGCTGAGAGGGTGTAGTCTCATAGATAAAATCTCAGAATTGCTGGTGGCCAGCTTTCTGGCCACATGGGTAGAATCTGCCTGAGAATGACATCAACACAGAAGAAAGCAGAGCCAACAGATAAATGGATGGAGGGAAGGAAGGATGGATGGACAGGTAGATGATGAATGTATTGTCGGTGGACAAATGGATGGATGGATGGATATAGAATGCCACAGCTGCTCTCCAGGTATCCAGGGGTTGTCCACAATTCAGTGACTGAACCAGAGGGTCTAATGAGGGAGACCTGTCATCTACAAAATTCTGCCCAAGTTGGCTCCTTACTGGAGGGAGACAAACTGATTTCAACAGACTTCTCTGGGACTGGGAAAACCAAGTGGCATAGGTCTAGAGTTCAGGACGTTCTGAACAGCACCAAGCCAGCACCGTCTCGGCTGTCCCTGAAGCCTGACATATGTCTCAGGCTTGGCAGCACTGCAGTTCTTATGCCCATCTGGCTGCTGAGACTGCTGTCTAGTGGCCTCAGTTCCCGATGTATTCTTCGAGTCAGGTCCCATCACTCAGGATGATCTATGTGTATTATCCTTGCAACATCAGAGTCTAAGTCAGGAGATGATTTTTTTTAAATGTTTTATAAGCTCACTAATAGTTTGTAGACATTGCAAGGTATGAATTTGGGAGAGAGAGACCAGAGATGAACAGCTAGGGATGCAGGAAAATAGGAAGTCATTTGAATGTGGACGGTCATTGATGACACACCAGCAAACACTTCTGCCTTGTGAGAGAAGGAAAGTCAGCTGAGTGAGGGAGCGGGGTGGGGTCAGGTTGAAAGAGCCCTGGAGAGAGAGCCCGGAGGACCCACGTATTCCCACTAATGAGCTGTGTGACCTCTGGCTTGGCCCCCATTTCAGTTCCATTCTAAGTCCTTCAGTGGGCCAGACCCTGTTTCATCAGGCTCAGGAGGATACAGTGTGAGTCAGGCATTGCCCCTTTTCCTCATGAGCCCAGCAGGGTGGAGAGGCTGGGACTTCAAAGATGAGTATACAACTCAGCCTACTTCAAGGAGAGCAGGACTGAGATGCACGCTCTGTTTGCGGAATAGGTTAAGTGCTATTGAATGTCCACAATGGCAGGTGGACCTTGAAGGGTTTCTCTAGCTCCCTGTGAATTTGCAGCCTTTGCTTTTCTCTACTTGAAGCAAATGTTATTTTCATCTGCCTCCAGATACTGTTGAGGTAGAAGGCTAACCAGGCAGAAGGCCAGGCTGGGGGTCTGTGGGATATGGTAAGTGTCTGCATTCAGGCCAATGGAGCCTGGGAGATATGTGCAGGGGGCTGTCACAGGGCAGAGAAAGGATGTGGGCAGTGCTAAGCTGGAGCTTTTGGCTGGAGCTGGTCTCAGTGAAAGAAACCTCAGCGAGAGGTTTTACAACTTCCTTCACCCTCTCCTTTTCCAGCTTCCCTCTTACCTCCTTATCTGTTCTTCCCAGGACTTAAAAAGAGAGACAGACAAACCTCGAAGGTATCAGGTGTCTTCCCCTTGCCTCCCCAGGCTGGTCGGGAGCACATTCCTTAGCATACTCACTCCATCGCTCCATCGCTCCATTGGAGTCTCTGCATCTACTTCTAGGTTTCTCTTTCTTCCTCTTTCCTTCTCTCTCAATTCTCTGTTTCCTCTTTCTCTCTGCCATTAGCCTTTGACTCTACTTCCATTCCGCCTTCCCCATAAGCCACAAGATCTGAAAGCCCAGACTGTTTTCTCTCTGAAATTCGCAGACAGCAAACTAAGTTGATGCAAGAGAAATGAAATGTCTTCATGTCAGTTTGGTTTCTTTGGCTGTATCTTCTTAAACACACATTGTACAGAATAAGAAAATGTTTGATTCTAAGTTTGCTTTGATTTTAAACCATAGGCAGAGTGTATAACTTTTTTTTTCCTGAGGAGTCCCTGTCAGCATCACCCAAATTTCAACCCATCCAAATGCTTTCCTTAAGCAAGAATGCTAAGGTTTCCTCCTTAAAGTCACCATTTTTCAAGGGAGGGAGAGGATGCTCCTTTAATGGAACAGATAGATGGGATAGATTCTTTTGGTTCTGTTTTTCTAGGTTATAACTTCATAGTTTTGTTTGAGAATGAAAAAGAAAAATACAAAACAACAGTGGCACTGTGGTTCCTTTCCTCACCAAAAGCTATTATGACTGGGTGTCTGTCCATTCAGGCAGTCAGCTGGGCAGGGTGGATAGGTTCATCCATCCATTCATTGGCTGTTTGGACAGTAATTTATTTAGTGACTATAAAAGCCAGGCTCTGGGATTCAAAGAGGTCCCAAATCACCTGGAGTGTCTCCTTGCTGGTGAGACAAATAATCAAATTTTTCAAAAAAGGAATGAATAGGATGATTCTAGATGTGATGTGCCATGAAGACAATTAAAGAAATAGATGTCACCTGAGTGCAGAATTTAGCGGGAGGGGCAGGAGGCCTCTTTGTGGAGGAAAAAGCACATACTGAGAACCTCTGATGAGAACGAGGACCGCTATCATACGCTTATCTGGGTGAGGGATGGATGGTGGGGAAAACTGGGCATCATTGAAAAAAAAGTTCTGAAAGGAGTTGAGATGAATTTGACTTAAATTTTTCTGCTTTAGCAACTGTTCTTCTTCTTCTCCATCCTTTTCCTCTCCTCCTTCTCCCTCTTATGAGGGGGCAACACAAGCTAAGAGTCAGCGTCACCCTCAACCCCAAAAGGCCAATTTCTGTTTTGCCACATGTGGCCAGAAAGTCCATTTCTGTTCAGAGATCAGTTATCGTTCTGTCTTTTGGATTCTTCCTGGAGGCCTGGCAGCATCACATTTCATACCCTGAGGAAGAGACTGCAGGGGGGTTTTAAGTCCATGAGAACAGGTTTTCCCCGCAAGGTCAGGTGGGTGTTTCAAGATTACTGAATGGAAAGAACCCACATCATCTGTCCTGTTGACATTTTGGAGAAGTTTTTACATTTCTGTGTCTTTTGCTGGCCTGAAAATAACTTGAGTGAAAAAGGTTTTTTGGTAGTGTTTCAACTAAGATCACAGAACTACATGTGGCTTCAAGAGGTTTATTTTGGGTCTTGAGCTGGCCAGTGATTAGCCTGTGTCTGAACGACTTAATCTAAGAGGCACTTAAGTCATGGGGAGATAGAAAAAAAAGCAACTTATAGAGCATGGAGGTAAGGGGAAAGCTGAAAGAAAAGTGGCATTTCACCCTTCAGAGATGGTGGATAGATTGTGATCAAGCTATAGACTCTGTCTACATGATAAATGGCTTGGAGTTCATTTTATTACTTAACTAGGTTGGTATGCTGGAGTCCTCAGTGGTCAGGTGGATGGGACTACATCAGGACAAACTAGCCTTAAGGGCAAACATAATTTATTAGAGAGTTTCAGCATACTGGTGGAAGTTTCAGTGAAACAGGGAGCTCTGATTCTAAATTTGTAAGCACCTAATCATATATAAAGCCAAAATTGACTGCTTTAAGAAGATGTTTGATAATGTTTTAAAGTATAAAGATAATGTTTTACCCTCAGCAATTGGTAGATGAGACAAACACATACACATATGTATACACATGTCTGTATGTGTTCAGATGTGTATGTGTACGAATAGCACCTAGCCACTGGAAGTCACAGTTTTTTAAGCACCAGTTAAAAATTTTATTACTTAATGGTCATAAATCAAGCTTACACATTTCAAAGTCCCTAGCCACAATCCCTCCAAAATTGAAATTAACAGCAAAAAGATAAACTTAAAAAGGAACCTCATCTATTTGGAAATTAACAACAAAAAGCCTATGGTTCAAAGAAAATATCATTATTGAAATGAAATAGTTCAAGTTGAATGATCATGAACATAGGAAGACTATAAAAACTTGGTAGACATGGCTAAAGTAGATCTTAGAGTGAAAGACTGGCAAGAAATTAGCTGTGTGTCCATCTTTAGAAGCTAGAAAAGAAGAAATAACTGAATGAACTCAAAACAGCAGAAGGAAAGAAAAGAAATGAGTAGGAATAAAT
This sequence comes from Camelus bactrianus, assembly GCF_048773025.1. Lineage (NCBI taxonomy): Eukaryota > Metazoa > Chordata > Mammalia > Artiodactyla > Camelidae > Camelus > Camelus bactrianus. The sequence continues at coordinate 2,827,983 of NC_133573.1, read as the reverse complement.
AAAATAAAAAACAAACCCACAAAATCTGCTTAAACAAACTTTTGACAGATCCAAAAAAGAGAGAAATCACAAACAATATCAGGATGAATAAAAGTCATAAATATTGATGAGCAGAGATTAAGTTTTAAAGGAATATTATGATCAAGTTCATGTCAAATATTTAAAAACATCTAATTATTAAAGCTGATTTAAGAAGTAATAAACACCTGGAAGATCCTATAATTGTAAAGAATTTGAGTCAGTAGTTAAAAATCTTTCGACTAAACACCAGTCCCAGATGTTTTCACAAGTTGTTTCTACTATGTATTCAAGGTACAGACAGTTTGAAGTTCACACAAGCTCTTTTAGAGAAGTGGTAAGAGTGCATGCCTGGCATGCATCAGGTCTTTCTTGGGTCTAATCCCCCAAATCTCCATTTTAAAGAGTGTGAAAAACACAAAAGAATGGGAAAAGAGAGAACACTTCTCACCCATGAAGCTAATACAGTCTTGATTCCAGACATGGACAAGGACATTTAGTGGGAAGGAAAATCTCAGACCAGTCTGATCCATGAATCTCAAGGCAAGAATCTGAAATAAAGTATTTGCTAACTAGAGCCAGCAATGACCAAATAGCATTTATTTCTGGAGTGATTGATTTAATATTATAAAATGTGTTATGTAAATCAGCATTTAAAGGAGGAAAACCTGGTGATCACAAAAGATTCAGATAAACATTTGATGAAATTCATCAACCATTCATGATAAAGCCTTAGCAAGCTAGGTTTAGTGGAAAATTTATGGAAAGCAGTGCCTTTAACATTAGGGATGAAACAGGAGTGGCCACTCTCAGCACTGCTAATCAACATTGCTCTGGAGTGCAAGCAAGTGCAATAAAACAAGTGGAAAAACAAAATATGACTATTTGCAGACAATGTGATTTTCCATATAGAAAAAGCAAAAGAATCTACAAATTATGAGAAATCACAGACACACACACACACATACACTGTTGTATCTAGTCACAGTCTCCATAGGGAATAGGTAGCATCCTCAAGGTAGAGTTTGATGACTAGAAAGCTGCAGGCTGGGTGAAGGGACGCCAACAAAGATGGTCAAACCCCCAGGGTAAGTAACACCAGAGGACCCTCAGATCTTCGGTGGGTGAGCGTGGGGAGTGGCTAACAGAATCTGGAGGGGGAGCTGCAGCTTTAGGCAACTACTGAAAGTGGGAGGTGAGTGCTTCAGTAGAAGAGCACAGCCCTGCTGACCAGTTGCCTGAAGAGAGGGGGCAGGAGGACACCTAGTCTTACACTCTTCCTGTGCTCTCCTGGCCATTGCTTATTTCCATCCCTCCTGGGAGTCAGGATGCAGGGACTTCCTGATGTAGCATCTACAGAGTTCACCTCCTGGGCACAGGGCATGATGGGAATGGTGAAGGGCACACTCAAGGGCAAAGGGAGAATGCCCAGCACACATTTAACAAATGCCCTGCAGGTCCTTTAATGTAGACACATACAGTTGTATTCAACCACAATAAAGGAAACTAAATGGAGAAAGAACCACATTCATGGTAGGAAGACTTACCATAAACATGTCAGTTCTCTACCACTGATTATTAAATTCTCAATTGATGCAAATTCTGTCAATTCTCAATCTCTGATTAGAGACTGAAAGCAATTTTAATAAAAATTCCAACAGGATATTTTTTGTGGGACTTGAGTAGCAGATTCTAAAATTTAAATAGAAGGGTAAATTGATGAAAATAACCAAGGCAGTCTTAAGAAGATCCAGGCAGAACATATAACTCTATAAGATAGCAAGTCTTTTTATAAAGTTTTAACAGTTAAGACACAATCAGCACAATGAGACCAGAGGAATAGAATAGAGAACCCAGAAAGATGCCTGTAAAACAGAAATCTCATAAATAGCAGAGCTCACAATTGCAGGTCCACATGGAAATGATGGGTTATTCGACAAGTGGTGCTGGGATCTGTTATGTATATGGGAAAATCATAAAAGCTATCTCATAGTCCATATTCAAATGACAATCCTGAAGCCAGAGGGCAAGGTGGATTAAAATCCAAAATGTGAAAGGCAAAACTTTAACATACTTAGAAGAAAACATAGAAGAATATCTTTACGAATTTGGGACTAGAGCAGGATTTCTTAATCAAGTACAAAAGGCAGGAACCATAAAGGGAAAGTGGATAAATTAAACCGCAGTACAATTAAGACCCTCTGGCCTTCAAAAAGCACCAATGAGAGGGTGAAAAAGCAAGTCACAATCTGGGATATTTCAACACATACCTGGCAAAGGATTAGTGTTCTGAAGATATGTACAAATGTTTACAAATTAGGGAAATGATGAATACCCCATTTAAAACAGAGACAGAAACTATGAAGAGGGAAGACACAGAAGAGGAATGAGGAACTATTGACACATGAAAAGTGCTTGGCCTCACTAGTTATCAGGACAGTCGGCAATGAGATGTCACTGTACACCCTCCACTAGCCCCAATTAGTGTCTCATGATAGCAAGTGTTGTTTGGAACAACAGGAACTTTCAAACACTGCTGTTCCTGAGTGAGTTGATGAAACCAATTTAGGAAACAATTTATTAGGAATTAGGTCTAACACATGTATATCCTACAAGCTAATCACTCAACCAATTTTAACGGTCAAAAATGATCATTTCATGTGGTCAGATCTAAGTGATATCCTAGAGGATCTCTCACACTGTTTGATTGGGAGGCACATGGAGGATTATTCACAGCTATATTGCTTGTGGCAGCTCTGAAGAGAAAATGTCCTAAATCTCTGTGTCCACTGACAGCATGATGGATATGCATATTGGGGTGTGTTATGCAATGGAAGGCTTTAGATCAGTGGAAATGATGAACGTGTAGTCAACACAGATCAGGTAAAAACAGTGTATGCAAAAGCCAAATTGAACAAAACAAACAAAATACTAATTTGTGGAAGAACTTACACACAATTCAAAGCCAGGCAAAACTCAACAGTATGCTATTCAGGGATACCCTCACATCTGGGAAAATTTAGAAAGAAAATCAAGCAGTGGCTTATATAAGATGCAGCAGCTAACCTCTTGGAAGGAAGGATGGGCAGGTGGAGGCATCGCAGGAGGGCTTCAGGGTAGTCAGCTGTGTTTGATTCTTAAGCTGGGTGATAGGTGTGTGGGCATTTGGTTCATTTATTTTCAAATTGTAGTTCTTTAAAATGTTAACTTCTATGTATTTTGTTGTATGTAGCATATGTACAAAACAAAAAGTTTAAAAAGAGACTACAAGAAGAAAAAAGTGCATCTGATCCAATTTCCTTTTCATACTGTAGCTCTTGAAATGACTGTCCCTTCTAAGTCTTATTTGCTTTGTGTTATGTCTCCTAGTATTTCATTATTCTTCACATGATTTGCAAAGCACTAATCTTCCCCAGAACCTAGAACTGACCTGTAACATAATAGGTACTCAATAAGTGCCTTTTATTGCTGATTGAAGGAACAAGCTAGCCAAATGAGAAAAAGCTCAATTTCCCTAATAATTGAAAACACTGCAGGTCAAAATGATGTGTCATTTTTACCTAGCAAATTGATAAAATTTGAGAAAAGGATCAATTTTTGGAACAGAATTCACATACTGTTGGTGGGAATATAAAACATAAGTGTTGGATAATTTGGTAATAAGTTTGGAAAATCCTTTAAAAAATGTGTTCTTTGATATAGTAAGCTTACCTATAAGAACTTACGATCATGAAACCATCATAGATGTGTGTACAGCTTCCATTTAGCACAGTACTTTTAATTACATAAAAGGCATATGCTTAGCAATCATAGTTTGTTTAAATAATGGTCCATCAATACATTTAATGGAATATTATATAGCTATTAATATGGCATACAGTAGGTGATATAAAATGTTCTTAACATATTAGTATATATCAGCTTAAAGTCCTATGTAGAAAATATTTCCATGTTTTAAATATATGCATATTTATCTATAGATAAAGAACAGAAAGGATATATGTAGTCCTGGCCCTTAATTGGTGCTAAATAAAGAACTGAGTAACAAAGGAGTAAAGGAATGAGTGACATACACCAGAATTCTAACATTGGTTACCTCTGTGGGCTAAGATCAGAGATGACAACAATTTTCTCCTTTTTGCATATATATATCCTAAGATTTTATATTATGTTCATGTATTCCTGTTGCAATAAGAAAAGTTGCAAATAATTAGAATTAAAATGAAAAACTAGTAGTCTCTGTACATAATCATCTTGTTTTGTATCACAGCAAGCACAGCATTCTCACAAATGAACGTATTGAGTATCTCTGAAGTTGAGATTCGCATTCAGATTGGCTTTTCCCCAACCTTCTTAACTACCTGTTTATTCAATATCCTGCAGGTTTGAAACCTTTAAAAGAAATAATTACATGTTCATACCCAGATCCTGAAAGTGCCCTCTTTAAGGTTATATTTGGCCAAAATTTAGCTAGCTGGCTCCATGTGTGCTTGCTCTGTGGGGCTGCCAACCCACATCAGCGGAGAGGACTGGGAGGCAGTTAACCACCCAAAGATCCAGCTCTGGATTTTCACCCAGAGGCTGAAAATGGCCCCTAAGTCTGAGAGTTTCAATGCAGGACCCCCACCCCCACGCTGTGGGTCTCAATTAGCAATTGGGTGCTGCCTAATACTGCTTAGAAAATGTTGAAAGGTCTAAACTTTCTTAAACTCCCTAGCTTGGATGCCCTTAAATCAACCTGGGTAGATCTTTCCAGATCTGATTTCTATTTATGTGGCTATTGTTTTCAAATACATTCATGGCAAGACTTGAAGAAGTGTTTGATTCTTATTGAGAATCACGTTATTAGAAATATTTTTGTGCTATGGAACACACAGGAAACATAGGAAATCATTCAGGATCTCAAGGTCTGTCCTTTTCTGCAATGTCATATGCACACCCTTGGGTGTTTTCTTCCTTCTAGAGTTTTTGTGGATTTGAGGCAGGACCAGATGTTTCAACACCACCCACAGTTTTCATGCGCATTAGTTCTATTACAATTTGAATCTTCCAGCAATTAACTTAGGAAGAGAAGGAAAAGACAGGGGCTCTGTTGTACTCAAGATTATGGGTTGTCTTGAGTGATAGGAATTCTCAAACCTGAAAGGGCGTTATCATTGTGTGGTTTGCTAAATTATGCTGAAGTTTGGAGAACTATCAAAAGCTTCCATCTTGAAAGGGTTGCACTTGTACTAAAAATATGTCAGAACACTTGATTCTCCTTTGATGCTTTCAGTAGATCCTTTCTGGGTTTTAGAACGAATCTCTAACTTAAAAGCCAAACTTAAGTAAACCCTTGGAGTCCAGTGACAAATTTAAATTGGTGCCCCACAAACCCCTTTTGGAAAATCTATGAATTTTCAGTTATTTGCATAGGCATGGAATTCTTTTGGATGTTAAGGAAAAAACCCTGCTACAGACAGCCTGGAGTGAAACACTAGCTGAAAAACACAACTGTGTTACAGGAAGTACTAAAAACTTGAGCTCCAAACAGCATCAACACCAGTGGCTGCATCCACTGTGATGGCTTGCTATGGTGCACATCAGGAGGACACGCTGGGAGTCTCACAGGATCCTGGTGATCCATGCTAATCACTTCCAGGAGGAAACTGCACGGATGTGGAGAGGGGAGAACTTTCCAGTGGGTTTTATTTAAAGAAGCTAACATTTAACAGATTAGCTGAGCCTAGGAAAACATGTTGAAATACAGTTCCCACAGTGTGGTCTCATATCTGCAACTCTTTGGGGATTGTAATTAAAGCCAGTTCATCAGACTACTGGCTGGGGCCTGCTGGAGGATGTGGGATGAGGAAGGCTGGCAAGGTGGAAATCCACAGGCAATTAACATTAGACACCAAAAGAAGTGGTGTTTCGGAATTAACGGGTACCTACGTCTACTCACAGGAGTCCTGCTAAGCAAGCAGTGATACATTGAATAGTCTTTTCCTTTTCTAAATCTGAAGCCATGTTTTGCTTCTTTTGGCCCCTGATGGCACATCTGAAAGGTAGGAGTCCAGGTTTTGCCTGTAGGCAGATATTTGCAGCCACATCTGGCTTTGCTTTGCCATATTGTTAACCCCCCTTTTCCCTGCCACATTTGTTTTCTTTTTATTAAATTTCCCATCTGGATCCTTGTGTTTGCATTTCTAATGTCAACAACTGCATTTATCACAGATAATAACTTCCTTTTACAAAAAGGCTGTATCATCTGACATGCATTTCAAATTACGTTTTATGAACAAACACTGAAATATAGTATTTGGCAGTATGCGCAGTGGAGTATATTTATAGTAGTCTAAATCTAACTTTTGAGGGAGCCAAGAACCCTGTTGGTTGCAGTTCTCTTAATAATCTATTTCTTGAGGGTGTTGTTGCTTCTCACCAGACTTTATTAAGTTCACATTGGGATGGTTATGAAGTAAATTATGCAGTATGCCCAAACATGCCATGAAAACAATTATCAAAACACCCAGCCAATTCCTTAACACTCCAGAGTTTTCTCAACCACGATCATGAAATGTTGCCAAATTGGTTATTTGTTAATAGATAGGTAGAATAAAATGACAAAAAGAATGGCTGAGGAATAGGATGGAAAGCCCAAATTCTACAGCCTTCATGGCACAGGACTAAGCAAGGGCCAAGATGTCTCTTGTTGTGCCTGATTTATTGCCCTCATCACGGCATAGACACACATTGGGAAGGGTGCTAAGTTCAGGTTCTAGGCTGCCGCTGTCCTGCTCTGGGCTTTGCCAATGTCTGGTCCTTGTGGACCACTGGGAGAAAAATAGAGGACAATTAGGAAGCTATTGGCCAAAGTGAGATTAAAATGACTTTCTTGTTCCTATTGCTAAAGGTGTTGAGTGTTTATTTACTATATAGTGTATTTAACCTAGTGAATAATCCTTCATAGCCATGTGTTGCTGCCTGTAGCCCACACTGAAAACTGAGTGAATGACAGATAATTAGATTGAAAACTTAAGCGTTGAGTTTCTGATGTTTCCAGTTTTGAGAAGTGGCCTGACAGGATGATGATGATCGTGCAGGAAAAAAGTACACAAGCCATTTCAGTATGGAAACAGTTGGCAGAACGGATTACATATTTTAATCTCAGATTTATGTAATAATGTTTCAAGTGCAGACTTCTGTTTTCATTGCTTTCTTGATGACTCCAGGTATATTCTGAAGAAAGAGACAATGGAAATTCCTAATAGATTGGATATAGGGCATGAGAGAAAGAGGAGTCAAGGGTGAGTCCAAGGAGACTTCAGTTTTAGACTAGAGTAGCCAGAAGGATGGAATTGCTGTCCACTAATATGGGAAATGTTGTGGCTGAGCAAGCTTGGTGGGGGAAGCCAGCTCAGTTGTGGACATGTGAGTTTGAGACATGTATTATATAATCAAGTAAAAAAGATGAGTAGACTACTGGATGTCCAGTTCTGGAGTTCAGGATAGAGGACAGGACTGGAGATACTCATTTGGGCATCATCGGCATGTGGATGGTATTTCTGGCCATGAACTTGGATGAGATCTCCAGGGAGCAAGTAGAAACAGAGACAAAAAAACGACCAATTACTGAGCCTGGGGACTCTCCAGTACTTAGAAGTCCGGAGGGGCAAAGCACTGTAATAACTGGTAGTGATGAGATGTGGGTGTGTCCATGGAAATCAGGCTGTTTATGTGAAGAAGGAAGTCAAGGTGATGGGAGGGTAGAATTTTGGTGGAATGGAAGGGTGGGGCACAGGAAGGATTATTACCCTTGTATTGGACATGCTAAGAGAATGCAGGAGGTACAGTAGAGAGGGCACCAATGAGCCAGGAACTGATATTGCTGGAAAAGGTGGGGAATAATGAGGGGCAATGATGTGATTTAAAGTAGAAGGGAGGGAGAAGGATCTGGAAGTGGGAGGACATTGAGGAGGGACCCTCTATCATCTCCAGGTCTGGTGTGTGATAGACAGGAGAACTTTCTAGTCACTGGGATGTGGGGTGAAGGGTGAAGTTTCTTGGGAGGCAGGTAGAAAGGGCCTGGATGCAAATATAAAGCACTTAGCCTGCTGTCTGCAACAAGGTGAGCTCTCCCTAAATGCTCAGTTTTAATTGTTTTGTCAGGAATCAATGAATTATTGAGGAAAAGGATATATCAGAAAAGGATCAAAAATAGCAATACTTCTAACTTCTAATCCATACATTCGGTCAATGTTATCAAAACCTGTGTTAACTCAAAGGATTAGATAAAACTGTTTTCTGATCTAAATGTCTTCCTAAAAGGTGGGAGCTATAAAACTCGGGCAATATTGGACTTTCCAATAATGCTTATATACTGACTTGCAAAAATAACATTAGAACATTTAAAAACTCAAATTTCCCATCAGGATAAGGGTAAATGGTTTTATTTTTACATTCCCCCTTGAGCAAACATGGTTTACTTTTTATAGACTCACAACTTCACAAGGTTTTTGAGGACTACAAAGGGAATGGAGACACAGCACAACGATAATTCTTGGCTTCTTAACAGCATCTTCCTTTTGTATAGCAAACCATGTCTTGCTGTAACTAATGTTATGAGTAGAATATCTCTCAAGAAATGTTTTCACTATGAGTTCCTGAGCTCAGAATCTGATCTGGCATATTTTACTACTGGAGTAAACCCTTAACCTCAAAATATTAAGTAAGAGTGAGGTCTTTTGGATTTAAAAAGTGGATTGAAAGATACTCTGGAAAGGATTAAGCCTGCCTCTATTCAGTGAAATTTATTAGACATTTTCAGAACTCTGAGACACTGAGGTATTCTCTTTCCCCAGTTATGATTTCCAGTTGCACAGGATCATCCTAGCTAGTGTTTCACAGAAGAGGTCATCTGGCAGTTACACAGCTCAGGGATGCAGAGGGCAACATCCTAGTTCCAGGAATAGCATCTTCCTCTGGTGGAAGGGCGCCTGACACTTCATCTTACATGAATTCTCTGCAGCACTGTGCAACACTTCCTCCTTCTTCAGCCTTTCTTCTCTCTTGGCTTTTGTGACCATGGTCTCTCAGTTCTACTCTGATTTCTTAATTTTCCATTGTAGTTTCCTTCATTGGGCTTATTCTTCTTTTGTGTCTCTGAAGTTACTTAATTAACCCCATTTAGTTATTACTGTGGGCTGAATTGCAATTTCATACTTTGAAGTTCTAACCCCCAGTGCGTTGAAATGTGATTGTACTTGGAGATGGGGTCTTTAAGGAGGATAGTTAAGTTGAAATGAGGTCATTAGGGTGGGCTTAATCCATTATGACTGGTGTCCTTATAAGAAAAGATTAGGACACAGACAGATACAAAGGGTAGAGCTGAACCACTGGCCATCTTCATTCCTCCTTGGATGTTTTTCACAGACATCACCCCAACTCCCAATCTCTTGCCCTTCTAACTCAGCCTCACTGTCTGCTTTCCTGGGGACCAACCCATCAACACAATGCTCTAGTCAGCTCACTGTAGTCTGTTTACCCATAGATAAAGCAGTAGGATGCATAAGTGGATAGCAGAGTCATGCTAACACATGGAAATGTTTTTGCCCATTTAAAAAGTTGATTCACAAAGTAGTACCAGATTTTCTCATTACAAGTTTTTATTTTTTATTCAGGGGATTTACAGTTAAAATATTCTGGAAGTTGAACAGGAAAACTAAATTGAATATAAATCTAAGTTAATTGCAGATGCAAAATTTTTGTTTGAAATGTAAGCACTCCCCCACTTCCTTTACCCAGAGTTGGGTTAGTGTTCTATGAACTGCACACATACTTTTCTTGCATATTATGGAATTTGCTTTTTATATTTTTGAAGCAGCTAAATTCAGAGGCAACAAAACCAAACTGGTCTCACATTTAGATTAAGTACCTTCTGTGGCTGAGCTACTTCCTCTTGGATGTTTGATTGTCACCCAGACTTAAAGATGATGGTGAATAAACTCTCTGCCTTCCACTTCGACCCTCTCTTGCCTTTCTGATTTCCTAATATGGTTTGTGACATCATGGGTATATTCTTCAGTGGATTCAGATATTGGCATTACAAGTGGCTATCATTTTTTCCTATATTCAAAGTCCTTGACAGTAGTTCCCAGAAGACATCACGTGGCTCCCTACAGTGCTTGAGACAAGAGCAGGAGAGGATAGCCCTTCTGTTTCTTCACTCAGACACTTACTAGATGAAATCTATTTCCCAAATAACTTTTATACAAAGAACATAATCTTTTATTTCAGATCCTTTCTTTGGCTTCCCATCACCCATTTTTTCCTTCAAATCTTCAAGCTGTAGTATCTTAGGATGTTCAGGCTGCTGTAACAAAATTCCACAAACTGGATGGATTATAAATACCAGGAATTTATTTCTCACAGTCTGGCAACTGGACATCCAAGATCAGGGTGCCAGCATGGTGGGGTGAAGACCCTCTTCTGGGCTGCAGACCCCTCGTTGTGTCCTCACATGGTGGAAGGGGCAAGGGGGCTCTCTGGAGTCTCTTCTGTAAGGGCACCAATCCCAGGGCTCCACCCTCATGACCTAATCACCTCCCAAGGGCCCCACCTCTGAAAACCATCACACTGGACATTAGGATTTCAACATGTGAATTTGGGGGGTACGCAGACGTTCAGACTAGCATGTGGACTTCGAGATTTATTGCATCTTTAGCTGTCACTCCCCTTCTTTTCTCCTTATTAACAAGTTTTCTCAGACCTTCTATTCCTCCCAGGCCAACATCTTCAACATCCCTTCCCTGTCTTCTCTGATACTAAAGATTACCAGACTGCTTGCCAGCTGTCCTTGATTTACCAATATCTTTTGATCTTCAGATTCCTTCTTAAGACCTATTTCCTCCTAAAGGCCTATTCTAACTGCCTTCAAATGATTTCTCTTTCTTTGGTCATTGTCATAACACTTTCTTATCCATGACTTTATTTGTGCAAGTGTAATAAGACACGTACCTGGTGGGAGCATAACGCCTGTGTGTGAGAGAAGCAACTGGCAAGTCCACCAATTTCTGCTGTTTCATACAACTTCAGTCAGATTACCCTGCCTTTGTTACCATCCCAGGTGTGTGTGAATAAGTGAGAATATGCCCCCAAATCACCATCTTCCATTTGCAGATTGAGGGAATAATTTGGCTTCTTTGTGAGTATTAGTTATTTGCTGTCAGAATTAAGGAGCTTATTTAAGTTAACAAATAATTATACTACAAGTAGTCAGAGTGCTGAGTCCAAAACTTGCTAATTCTTCTCTTGCCCTGAAGGGTTAGCTGCCCTTTGTCCTGTAGCTAGAACAGATCTATGAGAATATCTATAAGGGAACCTCATTCATACCAGGCTGTTTGTAGGTACCTGCTCCTTTATCTTCCTGCTAACCCAGACCTCTAGCATCCTTTATTGTCTTTTTGTTCCTGTTTCCTGATACTGTCTGCCACAGACAGAATATTTGCACTGCCTCCCCAAAAATTAGTGCTAAAATTTAACCCCCAATGTGATGGTACTTGAAGGTGGAGCCTAGAGAAGGCGATTAGGTCACGAAGGCAAAGTTGTCAGGAATGGGATTAGTGTCCTTATGAAAGAGGCCCCAGGAGACTCCCTCCCCACTTCTGCCTTGATATGAGGACATAGCAAGAAGATGGCCATCTGTGAACCAGGAGGAAGACTCTTACCAGACACTGAACCTGCCAGCGCCTTGATCTTGGACTTCCCAGCCTCTGGAACTGGGAGAAATAAATTTATGTTGACTATAAACCAGTCAGTCTGTGATAGTTTTGTTATAGCAGCCCAAACAGACTAACACATTGTAGAAATTCAATAAGTGTTTATTTCTAAATTATTTGGATTTTGTTCAGTGTAACATTGTCTTATTCTTCACATCATAACTGTCTGAAAGTCAGCTGGAAGTTTCACAGAAATTTATTCACAGTGTTTGCTCACAGCTGTGCCGTCTGCACCTTGGGTAGAGAAGGCAAAAGTCTTCATTGTTCTGTCAGCTGCCACTGGATGAAATGATAAGTCATTCATGAGACTGTCAGGTGATGCTCCTTCTAGGTCTGGCTTCTGGGTGACTGCAGTGCACACACTTCCTTTCCTGGTTTGTCCTTTCAATAAGGAGGTCACAGTCGGAGTGCTTTTATTCCATGCTAAACTGTTCTCTTTGCCTTTTGGCTATTGTAATAATCGGTGCATTGGGTGAGGATTAGATTGGATTTGTGTGTAGTGGCCTATTTCAGAGCAGGAGAGGAAACGTTACAGTCTTCTCAAGAATCACCACTCTGTGAGCCACTTAAAACTCCAGTAGACAAAGTGCCGGAGAACATTCCGTGGAGGGCTGTTTCAGTTGGTGACCTTCCCATCTAGGGTCTAAGGTGGATCTGTATTACCCAGCCTTTAGGCTGCAGACCTCTTTTAACTCTCAATCCCCAAATCCTAATGAGACTAAATAGTCTTTTGTTTTAATGAGTATGTAGAAGCTGTCCCAAAACTTTTAGATTTCATGGACTAGTAAATTTCCACACACAAAAAATATTTTGAACACTAGCTTATAATGGTTCCTTTTTTTTTTTTTTTTTTTTTTTTTTTTTTGGGCCAGGTTAGAGTAGTCAAAAAAAAAGATCATCAAACTTATATTTTTTCTAGAAATACCTATTGTAGCAGATGCTGTGTCCTCCTTCCTCACTGGAAGAACTCCAGTTTTGTTTGGGAGTCTCCCCCCTCCCATGTGAGTCATTGTTAAATATTGACCAGTCTAGGGTTCTGAGTCCATGCCCTTGACAGTGATTGGTTTAAGGACAGGCACATGATCTTATTCTGGATAACAACGTACATGAAGAGGGTTTTTGAAGGCTGTGTGATCATTTTCCATTTGCGTCTCTCCATCCAGAACCATTCTCTGTTTTTCATGGCCTTTCTGGCCCCTGAGGATTGCCCCATGAAGGCTTCCCTGTCTGCCGGCTTCCCACCGAGTTTGGCTAATGGGGGCACAGCTAGGAGCTAAGAGTATTTACCACTCTCCCTCCTGACCCCTGTCCTCCTGGCAGTGATCCTGCCAGCAGCTTAATTCCTCTGAGGCACAGGGCCTGTCTGACAACCTCTTCCTTTGCAACAGCTCTCTTGATTTCATTTCCTCTTGTCCTTTAAGGACCAGAAGTAGTAATAGCTTCCTGCTGTTACTAATCCTTGGCACTTCACCATCTTTCATTGGTCTGTCCCCTTAACACTTCTGCTCAAGGTTTTTAAATGGTCCCTCTGTCAAATTCACTTCAGTTAAATTCTGTGAGTGTACCAGCTCTTCCCTATCCAAACCTTGACTGCTATAGGGGGCTCTTGGGAATGTTTCTTAAAAAGAGACATAGAGGAGGACCTAGACCTCTGGTACTGGAGGTGGTTGTGTCAACAGGTGACCCCAGGACCTTTGTGGCTGCCACCTGGAATAGTGAGGGGCCCTAGGCTGAGGGAAGCCAACATGACATGGATGGCAGAGAGGGAGACCCAGGGAGCTGTGTCCTTGAGGCTGCTGTGATCTTTGAGTGAACCAGTTCTGGAGATGCTGGGAAGCATGCTATTGAGTTAAGACATTTCCTTATTGGTTATGCTGCTTTGAGTTTTGGTCTTGTGTTCCGTGAGGATGAAAATTTTCTTAAGTTTAATAAAATAAGTAGGGTGCAATAACAAAATCATGGGATAGATATGGGTAGATCTACTTAATGATCACTCAAATCTGGGTGACAGCTGTGTTTCCTCAGGGGCACCTGCTCCACAGTGGACAATGTGTCAAGTAGAGTAAACAGAGGTACATTTAAAATGATTTCAACAATGAAAAGAGATGATGAACAATGTGCATTAAGACCCTGCTCTCTGCCTCACCTGCTCCTGGTCCCTCTTGTGGTCCTGCTCATGGCTGTGGCTTCTCCTGCCCTGGGCCTCCAGGCCGGCTTGCTCTGTGCTCTCTGACACATGACCTCAGACTGGGGCTTCCCTCTGTCATTCTACCTGCTTTTGCCCCCTAGGATTCTCTAGAGTGGAACCTCCCACCATCTGTGAACCTCCATTGCTGCCATTTTCATCTTGTTAAAGCCATTCTTTCTGAAAAATGCCATAATAAAAAAAAATCTTCTCCAGTCTGTTTTCAGAACATTTAATTTCAAAAGCTCTTGCCTATGGAGTTATTCTTCCTCAGTTGTAAATGCTATCACAGCTGATATAATGGGTTAAATTCCCCCTTTTTCCAGGCCTCCATCTTTGGGCCCCCTGCTTCTTTTTACTTCTTTAACTCTTTGCCTTCTCAAATCTGACTCCTTCCAACCTTTCCCTTCCAACTCTCAGAAACAAAGTAGGAAGGGGAAACAAGAAAATAGAGGGATGTCAAAATGATTATTTTCCAATGACAGCAGGAGAGACTGAAGATAAGAGAGAAGGTCTTTGAGGCCTGGTGTTTTCATGATCCTATTAACCTAATGCTAGCTTGAAAGGAGGACTTGTCATTTCTTCTTGGGTGAGCTGTTTGCATGAGTGATGCTGGATTTGGGGGCCATGGATGAAAATTATTCTGTGAAAATTACACAGTAATCCACTGATTTACCCAACCTAGTGGGTAAGTCAGGGTAAATGGTCAGTTCATCTGCTGAAAATAAATTCTTTCCTTTGGAAGATAGTAAAAGGCATAGGAAGACACTGAATAAATGCTTTCTGATGGTGTGGATGCAGGCCAGGAGCCACCGAGGTCTGGAGGCCTTTCCAGCTGAACGGTTGGAGAGCTCTTAAGCAAGAACAGACGTGCTGAGAATTCACAGAGTCAGATATTTTCACTGTAAGGGGAAGACGTTAAAAGGGTAACGCTCTAAAATGAAAACTGGCTCCTTGCAACACATAAGGCTAAATGAAGTCCCCAGTCAAAAAGGCCCTGGGCTCTGTTTTGGGTCCCTCCCTTTTCCCTGGATTTGGGAAATTAGGAAATTCACTCCGCCTTTCTAAGCTTTCAGTATCTTTATAACACTGAAATAATCAGTCCTGTTCTGCCCATCTTTCTGGGGAGACAGGATCATGTGATACAGAATGATAGTGTGCGGTGATGTGTACCACTCCACACATATGGTACCACTGAAGTTTTACTCTCACATGTGACCTGATTGGTCGGTCACCAGGGATTGTGAACACTACCAGTCAGTGACTCCTGTAGGGGTGGGCTGGAGCAGGCACGTCTCTCCCCCTGGGGAGCTTAACTTGGCTAGAAGAAATCACATAACCAAAGCTATGCACCCTGCGCTGTGCATGGCAGTGGAGGGTGAGGAGCGTGAAGACAGCTCAGCCAGGCCATTTATAGAGATGCCTGCTTTTCCTGTCAGACTTCAGAGAAGACACTAAATTTAATAATAATTTGATCATATCTGGCATTTTAAAATCAAATAATGCTTGTTTAAGAAAATTTTAAGTAGGTACATTTTTTATTCAAAGTCTGTTGGCCTCTCCTTTTAAGTATTTCTTAAATCTGTCCACTTCTGTCCATCACCACCACTGCTCATGCCAGGCCTGCATCACCCCCCATCTTGATCATCATGTCACCCCTGGCCTTGTCTCTTTCACTCTGGTCTTTTTCCACTGCCTCCTTAGGCCCCCAACCCCGAGCAAAGCTGCTATCCATGCCCACCCAGAATCTTCTCTAGGACTCTAGTCTGATTATTCAGTCACTTCCCCGTTAACCTGCTCCAGAATATCCCTGTCACCTTCGGGATAAAGTCAGAATTCTTTACAGAGCATACAGAGCCCCAGCTTACCTCTCCAGCCCCGCTGCTCACTACTGCCCCTTCCACACTCAGACCAGCCAGCACGCTCTCAGCACCCAGCCCTCCCATGCCTGGCTGGCTTCTTTCCTGCTCTGCTCTTCACAGCCAGGTTTCACTCTTCTTCCCCCTGCTGAGTTCAGACTTCGTGCCTCCCCACGGCTGGGTTAGGCTGCTCCTTGTGCTCCTGGAACATGCGTGCCCAATGTTCCCCCTTCACACTCAGCTGACAGGCTCGCTCTTCACTTCTCTGAGAAATGGGAACGCTCTCTACTTCCTACCAGACCTCTCATTCAGCATTCCTTTCTCCTCCTCCTTTCATCTAGTTGTGGTTCTCAAACTGTCCCTTCCCCATTCAAGGTGAACCCCTCTGCTTATGCTCTGGATACTCCCCCGCACCTTCTCAAGGACTCCTGCCTTGAACCTCCCCTCTATCTTCAACCTCATCAAGCCCTCCCTTCTGGATGACTCCCATCAGCCGGCAAACATTCTTCATGCTCTCCTTGGGCCTTTCAAGGATCTCCAGCTGCCATGCCATATCTGTTTCATTCTTCAAGAGGTGTCTTCCTGCCTCAGCTCTTCTGCACGCTGGTCAGGCATCCCCCTCTGCTGTTTGACTGCAGTAGCCCTGCCCGAGGGAGGCAGTGACCTCCTCTTTGCACACCCAGGGCTGAGTTTCTGTCCTCATCGGGCTCCTCCCTCTGCAACTCTCACCACCTTGCCAGGGCTGCCTCCTGATTCCTCCCCATCTACCAAGCCTTCTCTGCCCTGTCCCTGTGCCCTTGTCTTTCCTGCCACTCTCAGTGGGTGGTCTCAACTGGACCCACAGCTTTAAATTACATTTATTTGCTGGTGGTTCCTGAATTTACAGCCTCAGCCTGGACCACTTTTCTGCACTGCAGACTCTTGCATTCAGCTGCCTACTCCACATTCCCATGTCGCTGTTTCACAAGCATCTCAACTTTAATGTGTCCTGGAATGAACTCTTCATTCTTTTTTCTTTTTTTTTTAACTTTTTTTATTGATTTATAATCATTTTACAATGTTGTGTCAAATTCCAGTGTTCAGCACAATTTTTCAGTCATACATGGACATATACACACTCATTGTCACATTTTTTTCTCTGTTAATTACCATAACATTTTCTGTAAATTTCCCTGTGTTATACAGTATAATCTTGTTTATCTATTATACAATTTTGAAATCCCAGTCTATCTCTTCCCACCCTCCACCCCCCTTGAACTCTTCATTCTTGCCACTTCAGTCTATGGCTTCCCGTCTTCCCCATCTCAGTAAATCACATCTTCACCTGGCCAGTTGCTTCATCCAGAAACCTGGACAACCTACTCATCTCTTCTTTTTTCCTACCCTGAGTCAGTTTGTCAGATGTTCCCACTTAGCCCATCTCCAAAACTTATCTTGAGCCTGGCCACTTAGCCCCAGCCCTTCTTCTCTCCCCATAGCCCAGGCTACACTTGGGACTGGGAGTGGTCCCCTACTTCCACTTGGGGAAAGCAGCTCTGATCTATGCCTACAGAGCATCCAGGGAAACTGTGATGCCTGTCTGAAACCTTCAGTTGGTCCCCATCATACAGCTCACATGGCCCTGCATGGTCTGCTCTGGCCATTCTTCAAACCCTCCTCTTGCCTGGTCCCCACCCTTTTGCATCACACCCAGCCCATGGCCGGCTCCCCTCACATCCACTCCCTTGGTTCACTGGTGTATACTCAGTCTCTGGGAGCTGCCGGCGACACAGATATTGTGTGAACAAATATTTGTTTTGATTGCTAAATTTATTGCTGTGTGTTAGATCCTGGAGTAACCAAGATGAGCCAGACAGAATGCTCTTAGTCTAGTGAATGACACAAATGTGTACACATAGAATATTGTTTGATGTGATAGGTGTGATCATGAAGAGAAGGCAACCCTGGGGCTAGAAGAATCTTAGAAAAGGTTTCCAGGGAAAGAAATATTTGAAGTGAGTTGATGAACCTCTACAGAAACCTAAAACAGTATATGGAAACAATAACTCAGGAAGTAGGATAATGGAAAAATATGTAGAAATATTAATATTTGGTGGCTTCTGGCTTTTAGCTTGGTGAAAAAAATTTTTCTATTTTAATATTTCCAAGTACTCCATTATGAATTTTTTATTTTTTGATTATAAAAAAAGTTAAAAAAAGTTGGTGGGAAATAGTTCTTTGACACACACATGTACACACACATAGTGGTATCTTAACACAAGACAGGCAGGGATGTCTTGCAATGAGTTTTCTCATCTGTTTCTGGAAGTCAGCTACAGTTACTGAAAGTAAAACTTCTTGAAATAAATTTTCCCCAAACAGGAAAAAAAAGTAGAAGAAAGAAAAAGTGTGAAAAAGGATGAAATCCTTTTCATCAGTTTATGAGTTGAGCAGGTAGCTGGTAAGGACCAGGAGGAGGACAGAAAATAGGATTTTCTTGTCATGTCCCACTTGTAAAAGTCAGTGGACATTTTTACAGGTACTAGCTAGTCCTTCCTGAAAATCCTCTATGGGGACAGGCTGTGAAGCAGCAATAGGAAAGATAAATGCTATTCTGGAGAGTAATTTTAGTGCAGGGTGGAAAATGTGAAGAGAAAAAAAATTAAAGATCAAATGGAAAATCCATCCACAAGCCAACCCACACCACAGAAGCATCGAGCACCATGTTTCCTAATTAGTCCCTGCACCAGGCAGGGGCCTCTCTCTGCAAATGCCCCTCCCCTCATGGCGGGCTGCCTGGCAGGGAGCGTGTTTGTACTGCATGCCTTATGGGTGGCTATCATTTTGCGGGGAGCAGACTTGGAAAGACCACCAAGCTGTGACCTTTTCCCCTTATTCAACAATGCAAATATATTTTTCTGTAATGGGTATTCAGATGTTTCTGAGCGGAGCATTCAGAATGCAGGTGTGTGTGTGTCTGTGCGTGTGTGTTGCAGGTGGGGGCTGCTTTCAACCTCTGATCTCATTTCACCTCAGCTCCTCTTTCTGTCCAGGCATAGACTCACATAGACTCACTAAGACTTGGGTCTCCTCCTCCTGTTTTACTTCTGTGCTGAAATGATCCCCCTTTAGTGCTCTTCTGAAGTTTAGAGTTTTCCATGCTCCTCGTGGCAAGCTTTCGTGTCTCCAGTTGCCCTGAATTGCAGTCTCCAGTAACCACCTAGCTGTGGGAAGCAAGAAGGGAAATGACGCTGTAATGAGATAAACTGGTTTGTGTGCGGGCTTCAGTTTTCTCCCCTCCCTTTTGCTCACACAGCAATGTCTTTCTCCATAGGGGTTTCAGAGTCAGAGAATCTGAAATGACAGAGACTGTCCGGAAGATTTGCTGAGAGCTCTATACTTGGACCTCCTTAGTAACCCCAAGAAATCTGAGGAAATGTGACTTGCCTCTTGGGACAGCTCACTGGATGATACAGACCTGTTCTAGACAAGGGCGGCCAGTGGCTGCAAGCAAGAGTCACACCCCACACCCAGCACTGAGCTATTTTCTTCTGGTCAAAGGACCTTTCACTCCCACCCAGGCAATCAGTATTTTCTAATGGTTGACTTTTAAGACATCAAAGCAGTAGGATCCATGGGCGTAATTTCACATTTAATTTAAAACAATAGACAATCCCAAGGGACTTCTCATAAAGGAGGTGGTCCCTGGTCTGGTCTTAAGATACCTGCTGTATTGTATCCCAAAGGCCGTTTTGGTGGAGATTGTCCAGGCAGTAACTGGGAATGTTTACTCCCCTTGCCTTCAACCCCTGGTCTAAGGATATGTCCATTCCTCTATTTTAATTATTATCCTTTGAGAGGTCTAATCAGGTCTGGTTGGGTTTAGAATTAAGTTGGAACCTGGCTTGTAGGGGTTTTATTGATTTATTTATTTTTCACTTTGGCTATAATTAAAAATGGTACAAGAGGGTCAAGGAAATTCAGACAAGATCTCTATTTTTTCCTCTTGTTGCCGAGAACCTGACTTGATAAAGCAGTCATTTGAGATGACGACTGTTGAAATCATGAGTTCAGGGGAGCTTCCTTACAGAAAGCTGGCCTGAGCCTCAAGATGGCCAGAACCCACTCCTGCCCAACTGACCTGGGGTGATCAAGGTCTTCCTTTGCCTAGGACTGTCTCAGTTTTAAAACAGAACATCTTAAATCCTGGGAAACCCCTCAGTCTTGAGAAAATCAAAGTGGTTGGTCACTTACTTGGAATTAAAGTTTGAATGAATCAAAACAATGAGATAACCGGGAAATACACCTGATACCTGGTTTTAGTTTCCTTTGTGTGTAGGATGGACCCTGCTCACACTTGTTTCACTAAAGGGCATAGGGGTGGAGACAGAAAGAAGTAGAGAAAAGAGGTGGACGTGGACTATTTCTGTGCACTCAAGGCAGCTCATTTTTAATAGTAGCCAAATTTAGATTACCCAGGGGGACATGTGATAGCCACATAGGTTGAACCTAAGCTAAAGAAAGCAATTTCTGCTCAAAAATAATGGGATGGATAATGAATCTTTGTGTAGAGAATCTTCCTGAATTCTTAGGCAGACATAGATACTTTTTCCCTGTGTGCACCCTGCTCCCCATCAGCAAACCTAAAAATTTTCAACTTGTGTGTGCACACAGACCCCTGGTGAGGAGAGACTGTGTCTTTTCATATTGGCATTTCTGGCACCAAGCACTGTGACTTGTACATAGTGGGTGCTTCATAAGTTGAAAAATAAAGTAATAAGTGCACGCCTGGGGCCAGAGGGTTGTTAAAGGAGAATGAGGTGCTCTCATCTTCACCTTCAGATCCTTGGAGG
Source organism: Camelus bactrianus (assembly GCF_048773025.1). Taxonomy (NCBI): domain Eukaryota; kingdom Metazoa; phylum Chordata; class Mammalia; order Artiodactyla; family Camelidae; genus Camelus; species Camelus bactrianus. The sequence continues at coordinate 2,807,333 of NC_133573.1, read as the reverse complement.
AGCAGGGTATGAACATTGGATTTGTTTTATTTTCATTTTACTTTTTTCCCTTTTAGATTCCGTTAAAAGGGGTAATGCAATTGTTTATCATTTTTTTTTCTTTTTTGATGAGTTAGAAAAAAATATTTTCACAAGTATCTGTCTTGCTCAGGGTGTCAGTCAGGAGAACCCACCAGCCCTCAGCACCCTCACAAGTTGGCTGTCTGGTCTCCATATCCTTCATGTGAAGGGACATAGTCCCACCTTCCCCAGGTGTGCTTGGTAACTGTTCACCTGGCTGCCATCACTGTCCAGCTGCTCCGTGAGGACAGTCTCCCTGATATATATGCCTCTGGGACCCCAATAAGCCCAAGGGAGAGGGTGTATGGAAGGCTTCCATGTCCTACTGGGGAGTTGAGGTGAGCCCTATAGAGTCCTTCCTTCCTCCATCCCTCCCTCCCTCCCTTCCTTTCCTTCCTTTCCTTCCTTTCCTTCTACTGAGAAGACAGCCATCTATGAACCAGAAAAAGGGCCCTCACCAGACACTGAGTCTTCTGGCACTTTGATCTCGGACTTGCCAACTTCCAGAACTGTGAGAAAGAAGTGTTTGTTGCTTAATTCACCTGGCGTGTGGTACTTTGTTGTAGCAGCCCGCACTAAGATGAGGGTCTTGCATGTATCAAGGGCTCAGGAAGTGTTTGCTGGATGAATGTGTCTGACATAGTGGGTGTGGTCCCTGGAGAAGGTTCACTCTGGCCCCAGGCCTCAGGATAGAGGCTGGCCTTGTGAAGGCTCTAGTGGTGAAGGCAGTGTCACCCTCTGAAGCATCACATATTGAAGCTACATCTTAACAATTTCTCAAATCTCCTCTCCTTTCCATTCCCACTGTGACTGCCTTTGTTTACCCTTTCAATATTTTCCCTGAGCTCCAGCCAGAACAGTCTAACAGTGCTGTCCTCAAACTTCCCACTCTCCTGCTGTGGTACAGCTTTACTCCTCAGCACTCTCTCCTTGCAGGGTAAATCCTTCCAAAAGGTTGATCACCTCTTTATCAAAATAAGCAATGTGGTGAGCTCATTCTTCTGGTTTTCCTGACATTCCCAATATCTGAATCTTTGTGTTGTACTCACCTTATCAAGCTGAATACAGTTGACACTCACTGAGTCACTGAATGAATAGAGCAACCCAGCAGTGTATGAATGGTTGCCTGAAAAAACAAAAGAAAGATCCGTTATTAACTGCTTTAGGATAGAAGTTGAAAACTGGAGGCTTGGGGGCTGGATCATATCTGCAGACATGTTTTCTAAAAAATATTTTGAATAGGGTGTCAGTTTAAGAAATTGGGAGATTTTACATTAAACAATCTGGATTTGTGGCTTCTCTTGGCATCGCTGCACTGGGCTTATTCCTAAAGATCAGAGTCTGTTGCCAACCCCTGCCCCAGCCGCCTCTTGGTGGTCCCCCTTGGGACAGGTCTCTATGTTACCTGCTCAGTGTGTTCAGCCTCAGAAGCATGACCAATGCTCTGCTCTGATGTGTTCATGCTTGAGGCCACCACGTGTGGGATGTGTCAGAGGCCATCACTGCCCCAAGGCTGCATCCCATCCCCTGCTGCCTATGTGCCTCCTTGTCCCTGCAGTAGGACAACATTCAAAAACCTAGTTTCCAATTTGAACTCAGCCTTATTTAGAGAATTCATCTCCCTCTTCTGGGTGTCAAAGTCCTTATTTATAAAAATGAGTGGTCCAGGCAGATGAGCTGTGAGGTCCTTGATTGCCTGAGATTCCTGTGAGTTTATTCTGAAGTGTTTGAGTGTGCAGTGTCTTCCTGATGCAAGACCCAGGACTAGCAGGGAAGGGACCCTAGTGGGAGTCTTGTCTGACTTAGGGATAAAGGCCTGTCGTCCACTGTCAAACCTCAGCAGCCAGTCAATGATTTTGTGGCCAAGGGCAATTCTGAAACACTGAATGTGCTCCCCCAGCTTATGGCTCTGTGTAAGCTGTAAAGTGCACACTCAACACTTGATGTTTGTCATGAAGATTAAAGAACTCTCAAGTGCAAGTGACAAGGTTGATATATGAGGATAGCCGTAACACTGTGCTTTTTTGTCTTCAGAAGCATTTTTCTCAGTCGTGGCTTTAACCTGACATCCAGACAACAAAGCTCCCTGGTTACATTTCATGAGAAATTTAATAACCCCCTTATTGAGTATTTTTGCTGCAGCCTTGGATTAACCTTTAACAAATGAAGCTTTAGTTGCCACGCAGCCTCAAGAACGTTCTCCCTGTGATGAATATGTCTAAGTCTGTGTGTACTTGAGGACGCTGTGGGCTGGGAGGTCACCCGGGTTGGAATGGCCCCCAAGAAGCCAGCTCTATCAAATCAACAATGCCGAGACACCAGGAATGACTTCCAGGGCTCAGAAACCCCAACTGCCCTCTGTCACTAAACTACAAAATATAGAAGATACCCGTTTCTCCAGAAATATAAATATTAGATTTAATAAACAGCAGAATCATCCCCCTTTTCTTTTAAAATGGTCATCTATTTGCAGATTGGACGATGGCTTACTGTGAGTCATAGCAGTTGAGGTGGGGGGCGATGTTGTGACTGAGCAGCTGGTGTTGTCATGGAAACTAATCTACATTGTATGGACAGGGAAAAATGGATCCAAAATATCCCTATTTCTTGTGAATATCCCATCACTGTTACAAAGCAGTGCTTATTTACTGTTTAGCAAAGGCTAGTCCAGATGTAAAAGCTTGAAGAGAATTTGAAAGAATTTGAAAGAAAACCTGTGGAAAGAATAGGATCTTTCCAAATTGCTGTTCCAATGCTTTAAAAAAAATTTTTGTTTTAAATTGAAGTACAGTTGATTTACAATGTTGTGTTAGTTTCTGGTGTGCAGCATAGTGATTCAGTTATACATATATATTTTTTTCATTATAGGTTATTACAAGATATTGAATATAGTTTCCTGTGCTATGCAGTAGGACCTTGTTGTTTATCTCTTTTATATATAGTAGTTTGTATATGCTAATCCCAAACTCTTAGTTTATCCCTCCCCTTCCCCTTCCCCTTTGGTAACCATAAGTTTGTTTATGTCTGTGAGTGTTTCTGTTTTGTAAACAAGTTCATTTGTATCATTTTTTTAGAGTCCACATATAGGTGATATGTTTGTCTTTCTCTGTCTGACTTACTTCACTTAGTATGATCATCTCTAGGTCCAACCATGTTGCTGCCAGTGGCATTATTTCATTCTTTTTATGGCTGAGTAGTATTCCATTGTGTGTGTGTGTGTGTGTGTGTGTGTGTGTACACATATATATAACTACATCGTCTTCATTCATCTGTCAATGGACATTTAGGTTGCTTCCATGTCTTTGCTGTTGTAAATAGTGCTGCTGTGAACATTGGGGTGCTTGTATCTTTTCAAATTAGAGTTTTCTTCAGATATATGCCCGGGAGTGGGATTGCTGGATCATGTGGTGAGTCTATTTTTAGTTTTTAAAGGAATCGCCATACTGTCTTCCATAGTGGCTGCACCAAACTATGTTCCCACCAGCAGTGTAGGAGGGCTCCCTTTTCTCCACACCCCCTCCAGCATTTATTGTTTGACTGCTCTATTGCTCTTTTTCCTGATTTTGTTAGATGATATTACAACAGATCCTCCTGCATGATTTTGCCATGCTGCCCAGGCAGACCAACGGGAATTTTGATTGCCTGTCATTTTATTGTGATGGTTTTAAAGCTCTTTTGAGGAAATGAGTGTGTAATGCAAATTTGTATTTTTTTGTGGTTATATTGGATAAACACAAGGTTTGAGTTACTTTTAGTAACTGTTTTTTAGAGTTTAATTTTATGACTTTTTTTCTCATTTTTCAAGTAAGCTAAGCCTAGAAATTTATGATTGACACAAAATGAAAAGTAAATACGCAATACATGCTTCAATGTATTTGCATGATACATGATGTATTTTTATTACATAAAAAGTTTTTTAGTATATATACATGTACATAGTGTATATTTTATATGTGTATATTTCCTTAACACTTACTTGTTTTAACAAAAGCACTTATTCCTTAGTAGATACTAGGTCATATGTGCTAAAAGCTCTTTTTGTACTCCTATATCTGTTTGAGGTCAAGATCTTTGGCTTCCAGATATATTTTTAATTGAGACCAGCTGGGCCCCTGTACATTTTGAGGAAATTATTTTTGACCCTGGTGTGTGCTTCTCTAGGCTCTGCACCCAGATGCCTTTTTTCTGCTTCCCCAGGGAGGTGACTGGTAAGGGGCCAGCACCAAGGTCCCAAGGCCTGGGGAGGACACATTAGGTTTCAAACTAAATCTGCCCAGCAGCCTGTCCTCACGGCTGAGCATACACCAGGGAGAGACGGTCTGGCTCCTCGAGGGGTGTGCACTAGTGTGTCTGTCCCTGTCATGTAAGTGAGGTGACTTTTTGAGGCTGGACAGGCCCTGGACTAGGGTATCCCCTTTAGCTTCCAGATTCAGCATCCCCATCACCAACTCAGGACAGTCTGTCGATGTGTTTCTGCAGGAGATGTGGAGATGCTGATGGCATGGCCCACATCTTGTGTTTTTTCTCTGTCAAGCATGGGCACGTCCCATCGCAGGAGGAAGGGGAGGGAGTGGGGGTGCTTGGGATTAACTGTCTTAGAGGAAAAGGAAAATCTGATCCGTGAAGACACATACTGTGGAAGCACCTTGGTTTCTTTGGTGCTTTGTGTTCTGTGGAAGATGGAAGTGAAATGGGCACTGATCTGGGACCTAAGCGTTCCCTTGCCCAGGACTTTGTGATGATCACCATGGTATCTGTGACAGCATCAGTGTCCAGTTAGGGACCACAGAAGGGCAATATCTCCCAACTACTGACTCCATGCAGCAAAGTGAGGGGGTCATGGGCCCATGGAAGCTCTCAGTCCCCTCTTCTCCCACTGGGGGTGCATGGGGGAACTGCCAATGTCCTCCCCAGGGACCACAACCTGCCCAGCTTCGATCTTGCTGTTCCAGGTCATGTACTCTAGTATCAGAATTCCTTCTCCTCTTTCCTTCCCTACTGGGCTTAAAAAAAAACTCTCACTCCCTTGTTTAAGGACCTGAAAGGGCTGCTGTCATGAATGAAAAGGAGGGAGACTTTCACTGTCTCCCACATACAAGGGAACGTGTCCTGAAGGTGACTTATCTTTGCATCTTTGGGACATTGTCACAGGACTGTGGGAGTCGAAGCCCAGACAAGTAGTCTAAGGTTATTCAACAAATCGGTCCTGTCCTCATTGTGACTCAAACGTTTAGCACTTACTTTCCTCAGGGATCAATGCGTTGCTGCCTCTTTACAGTGAATTGTTGCCACACAGAGCACTGCAGGGCCTCAGCATCCCATCCATGGCCTCAGGTGAGGTGGCTGGGGGCCACAGTGTGCAATGCCACCGCGGGTGGGTGTGCAAAGGGGTCACCACAGGCCCCTCATCCCAGCCAGGTCTTCCCAGGCTCATTCCCAGTTCCCCTGCTGTTTGTTAAACAGCCTGGTAAAGAAAGCACCTGGGGAGAAGTAGTCATCTTATGGAGCGGAAGGCATTCACGAGTTGCCATAGTGATTAGGTCAGAGAGGTTGGCTTGAGGTGGCTGCAGGAAAAATGATAAAGCCAAACGGGAGGTCCAGGTGGACATGAAACAGTGATGAACAGCTGATACTTCTTTGTGTCAGTCTCTCTCATCGTTGGCATGGACACTCCACGTGACTTTGCTTAGCAGTTTAAGGCTTGGGAGTCCAGAGACTTGGCTTCAGAAGACTTGTGAAAAATACCCACTGCTCAAGGGGAGGTTCAAACTCACATGGTTGATGCTGCAGCTTTATTTCAGTTTTCTTCCACGTGGGAAGGACAGCACACGTAAATGGCAGTGCTTTACCATTTATCCATGAATGGTGCATGATGCTAATGCAGTCTGGCTGAAGCAATGGAAATGTTAAAATTAAGAAAAAAATTGTCAGTAATTACATATCTCTAATACACAAGTACATAGAAATACATATCTATGAACACATAGATCTTGGATAGATAAATCTATCTGTCCAAAAGCAGCTGCGTTTTTTATGGATTAGCTGTTTAAGCGGTCAAGGGCAGTTAAGCTTAATTAACATGAACTTAGCCTAAGTTAATAAACTCCCATGGGGGCTATGAATTGAGAGGGTGAAAGGAGGCAATCTATATAATAGCTAATCCGGAGGCTAGTGCTTTCTTGCTGCATTATTTTCTAGATTTTGCATACTGACAATGAAGTGTTGTTTTGACGTCCTTTTAAGTCAAGATTTAAAACATCTTTTGTTTGGTAAAACTCAAAAAGGAACTAATACACCTTTTATGGGAGATGTGAGGTTTTTTTTAAACTATTATAGCATTTTCCTTGTGCCTCTAACCCAGAATGCAAACATCTTATTGGATTAGTATCAGTTTGACTGAGTCACATATAGATTTTGAGTTAATTCAGCTAAGATGGAGGAAAGTCTCATAAAAGTGCAGGGAAAGTCCAGGCTCCCTGGCCCCTAAGGCTGTTTTTAGTAATAAGTGAAGAAGTTAGAGATCTGGAGCCGGTGGCTTTGGCTTCTGACTTAATATTTGACAGAATTAAGAAGCTCCTTTAGGTACCTAACTTCCTGCCAGGGAGAAAGCTTAATGCTCAAAATCTCAAGGACTTAAGTGTATCAATTAAAATTCAGTTGTGGGCAAATAAGAAGTTTTGAGCATTCTCTTCATAATCACATGGCTGTCAAGATGAAAAATTTTTTGCAACACTTTCCCGGGGTAAAGTGAACAAATCTAAGTATAAAGCCCAATGACATCGATAGCCACGTGACTGCCACACAGGTGAAAATTTAGAACCTTTCCTTCACCACGGAAAGTTCCCTTTCTCATTCATATCACGACCCCAATTTAACCACTCTTTTGAGTTCTTTCCCCATAGGTAGGTTTGGTCTGTTTTTCAGCCTTAGGTAAAAGGACTTGCACACTATGCTTTATTGCATAGAAATGTGTCTGGTTCCTTTCACTAGATGTAAATAGTCTTAAGTTTACATACAGTTGAATTCATTGCTTTTCTATGTATACATTTCTATGACTTTTAACACATAATAGATTCCTGTAACCACCCCCATGGTCAGCATACAGCCCCCAGATCTCCCATTAGAATCCAAATGCTCCTCCCCACAACAGATCCTGGCAACCAGTGATCTGTTCTCCATCCCTAGTGTTCTGCCTTTCCCAGAATGTCATATAAATTATACATATGCAACCTTTGGTGCTGGCTTCTTTCATTTAGCATAAAGTGTTTGAGGTTCTTCCATGTGCAGTAATAGCTTGTTCCTTTGTATTGCTCAGTACTGTTCCTTTGCATCATATTCATTCATTCTGCTGTTGATGGTCATTGGTGCACTTACCATTTCTGTACACTTTTTTTGTGGCCATACAGACTAACTTCTCTTTGTCATACGAGTGGGACTGCTTAATTTAAGTGTAAATTCAGTTTTGTTGGCAACTGCTAACCAGTTTTCCAAACACGGGATGCCATTTTACAAGCAGTGTGCCAAAGTTCCCACTTGCCTTTGTCCTCACCAACACTTGGCATCACCAGTCTTTTAGATTTTGTCATTTTGGGAGGATCTCTTAATATCTCACTGTGGTTTAATTTATTTCCCTTGATAACTAATGATGTTGAGTATTTTTCATTCTTATATTTTTATGATTATCTTTTTACTCTTGATTTGTAGTAATTCTTTGTGTATTTTTAATACAGATCCTTTGTTAAGTATATGTACTATGAATGTTTTCTACTAGTCGATAGATTGCCTTTTCACTCTCTTAATGGTGTTTCTGATGAGTAAAAGTTTTGCCTTTTGATGAAGTCTATTATCATATTTTTTTCCACTTTATAATTAGTGCTTTTTGCATCTTAGCTAAGAAATCTTTGCCACAGTTCCCAAATACATCATTCTAGGGTTTCCTCCAAAAAGCTTTATTGTTTTAGCCATCGTATTTAAGTATTAGATCCATGTCCATTGAGAATTAATTTTGGGGGAGTGTGTACAGTGTGGAGTAATAAAGGTACTCAGTTGCTCCCATACTATATGGAAAAGAGTTTTCTTTCCCCTGCTGAATTTCATTGGTGTCTTTGTTGAAAATCAGATGGTCATATTGTCTGGGTGTATTTTTGGACTTTCTATTCTGTCCCCATTGGCCTTCTTCTCTATTCTTACGCCAGTACTACTTGCTTTTAATTACTATAGCTTTAGAGTGTGTTTCAAAACACGGTAGTGTAAATTCTTCTCCTTTTTCATCTTCTTACTCCTTTTCATCCTCCTCCTCCTCCTCTTCCTCCTTCTTCAACATTGTTTTGGCTTTTTAGATCTTTTGCATTTTGTGTAAATTTTATAATCAGCTTCTTTATTGAAAAAGCAGCTCCATGGAAAATGCAAACTCAAAGGCAAAAATCAAGAGATTTTGATGGAGATGGTGTTGAATCTATAGATCAACTTGGGCAGACTTGACATCTTAATAATAGAGTCTTTCTAATCATAAATGTAGTAATTCTCTCCATTTATGCATGTCTTTGGAAAATTCTCTCAGCCATGTTTGTAGTTTTTAGGGTGGAGGATTGGCACATCTTTTATTAATTTTATTCCGAGGCATTTGATGATTTTATAAATGATATTTTTTACTGTGATACTATATATAATATAAAATATGCCATTTTAACCATTTTTGAATGTATAGTTCAGTGGCATTAAGTACATCCACATTGTTGTGCAACCATCACTGCTCTCCAGCTCCAGAACTTTTTTATCATCCTACACTGAATCTCTGTATCCATTAAATAATAGCTCTCCATTCCCTCGCTCAGCCCTGAAACTGCCATTCTATTTTCTGTCTGTATGATTTGACTGTTTTAGGCACCTCATATACATGGAATCATACAATATTTGTCCTTCTGCTTTATTCCACTTAGCACAGTGCCTTTAACACCTGTCCATGTTGTAGCATGTGTCATAATGTCATTCCTTTCTCAGATTGTATAATAATATTCTACTATATATAATACATTTTGTTTATCCAGTCTTGTATAGATGGACATTATTTTCATCTTTTGTTTATTATGAATAATGCTGCCATGAAGATTGGTGTACAGATACCTGTTCAAGTCTCTATTTCCAATCCTTTTGTTTACATATGAGAGGTGGAATTACTGAATCATATGGTAATCCTGTGTTTAATTTTTTGAGGATATAAATGATATTTTAAAATTTTATATTTCAAGTGTTTGTTGTTAGTCTTTAAAACTAAAATGAATTTTGGGGTGTTGACTTTATACCCTGTGATACTGTTAAATTCACTCACTAGTCCTAACATTTTATAGACTCCTTTGGATTTTCTACACAGTCATTGTCTTTGAATAAAACAGTTTGAACTTCATCTTTGATAATATTAATGCCTTTTTTTCTTTTTGCCTTATTTCATTAGCTCAGACCCCCAGTGCCATATTGAATAGAAATGGTGAGAGTGGATATCCTTGTTAAATTCTCAGCCTTGGGGGAAGGAATGTAATATTTCACTATTAAATGTTACCTTACCTGTAGAATTTTTTTAAAGCTACCTTTGTCTGATTGAGAGAATACCCTAATATTTCTAGTTTTCTAAGGAGTCTTAAAAATATCATGAATGGATATTAAATTCAGTAAATTCTGAGTGGTTTTTGATGATCTGAATATAATAATTGAATGTTATTTGTTCAACAAATATTTATTATCTACTAGCCAGTATACAGAAGTAAACAAAATGTACAAAATCACTACACTCTTGGAGCTTATGTTAAAATATATAGAGACAAAGTATAAACAACAAAAAAATAGATATTATATATTATACTAGAAGGTGGTAGTTGCTGTAAGGAAAATAATTAAACAAGGAAAGGGGATGGGGTGTCATGGTTAGAGGAAGCAGTTGCAATTTTAAAATAGCGTGGTCAGAGAAGGACGTACTGAGTGAGTGAGTATTTGAGCTGAAGGTGGTGAGTGAGGAAGCCCTGCAGATAGCCTGGCAAGGTCTGGATGATGTCTGGGAAAAAGGGTGTTCTTGTCAAGGGGAACAGTCAGTGCAGAGTGTAAAGGCAGAACTCCACTTTGTGTGTTTGGGGGCAGCAAGAAAGGTGGTGTGGCTGGAGGGGAGCAAGTGGTGGGTGACAACACAGTGCTGGGAGTAGCAGTAGCAGTCATGGAAATAACGCTAGTGATAACAGAGCCCGGTACCCGCTGTCTAACAGCAGCCTTCTGCCAGACACTGTCCCAAGTTCATGAAACAGTAACAGCAAGGGATGAGGTCAGAGAAGTAAGTGAGGTACATGGGTCAAGTCACTCTTGTTGGCCAGAGTAAGAACTTGGGATTCTGAATGATGTGGAGCCACTTTTAGGTTTTGAGCAGATAAATGTTGATCTAACTTAAGCATCAGTAGGAGTGCTGAGGCTGCTGCACTGACAGTAGATGAGGGTTGAACCAGCAAGGCCAGGGAGGAAGCTGTTGTGATAATCTGCACAGTCCCTGGTGCGTTGGAGGTGGTGAGCAGGTGTTGGAATCTGGATCCAGTTTAAGGAGAGAATGGGCAAGATTCGCTGTTGGATTGGAAGTGGGTGAAGGAGAAGGAACATACAAGAACAACTCTGAGGTTTTGGCTGAGGGGCTAGATGTGGAGCTTGAGGTGGAGTGGAGTAGGTTTATCTGAGTGGGGTGAGAACTAGATTTTGACATGGTAAATCTATTCTTTTGCTAAATTTTCAACTATGCTATGAGAAGGAACCATGGAAAGTTAGAAAAATAGGTTAAAATAATGGTGTTTAAATTCAGCACTTTTGAAAATAAGTCTTTAGATGGATCGTTTCTTTAGGAATCCAGGTTTGACCTTAGGATATTGGCTGCAACTCCCCCCCCCCCCCCCGTTTCCTATGGCATCTGCTTACTATTCTAATATTGTTTATAACTTGCAAATTCAGATCTCTGAATTTCACAAACAAGTATCCTTTAAAAGGGTTTGGAGATTGATACAAGACTGCCAATGTTTTATTTTTTCAACTCCCTTTTTACTAAAAGTTTTATTTGGTCTCAACCTCATGTCATGAAAGGAAGGGTTTTTGTTTTTATTTTCCCCCCACCAAAAACTAAAAGACAACAATGGAAGGACAAAGTGTCATACAGGCATTTAACTTTTGTGACTTCTCTTCAACCATATATGTTCAAAAGTACACACTTTAAAGAGTGTGGGACAGTCTGTCGGCTGTTCTGTTCCACTTACTGAGCATGTACTCTGGACTGATGAAGGCATGGAAGGTGTGGATCTTCTCTTCTCCTAGCAGGTCTGGGTGTACAGTGAATCTTCTGTTCCCCTGAGTCTACAGTCTCATGTCCCTCAGCTATGTGTCATTCAGGTCTTTAAGAGGTTTGTTTTTAAAAACATCATGACACTTAAAGGAAGCCCAAGTATTTCACCAGATACACTCAACCATAGGATTAGCAATCTATTCCATGCTGTAGGAAAATTAGGTTGTGATTGGCTTGGACTTCATTTTCATACCTTCATAAGAAATTTTGAAGGATAATTTTGACTGTATGCAATTTTTGCAATAAGGAATGACTTTACTCCATCTTAACATATTGTTCCACTGTGGTCTCAGAACAAAAGGTAACCCTTTACATAGACTATTTTAGCCTATGGAAAAATGCATCTTGTTGCCCTTATTTTTCTTATTTTGTTGTAGATGGGTCAAAACTTCATTACAGATATTCATCAATTCTCAGACCTGCAACTGAAAGTCAGTAATTCAAGGAAGTGGATTAGTTTTCATGAACAAAAACACTTGGGATCTTGATGGAGAGAGTTATTTCCTAACCCAAAGTCATAGATAGTGGAAGTATCATCTCCAGCCTCCCTGGTGTTCTTCAGAAGTAGAATTGAAAGATCTGATGTGTCAGGGCTGGGCCCAGAGCCAGGCACATAGTGGGGAAAAACAAATGTTAATTCCTTTCTCCAGCTTTATCATCCTTCCTGCCTTTATCCCATTTCTAAATGTCACAGCTGGGATTTGTAGCCCTGGCTAGATCAAGAGATGTCAGATGGTAGAGACAGCTGAGTCTTGAGACAAAGCTGAGGTCTTTTTGAGGTGTCAGAGTGGAGAACAGGGAAGTTCAAGTTCTGGAAGGTGAGTTGAGCCGGTGTCCTGAGGCATAAAGGCAAAAGGCAAGAAAAGTATAAGTGATGGGTGGTTGTTGATATTAGGGAACAACTGGCTATCAGGAAACTGTTGGCCTCACCTGAAGGCTGTAGAGAACAAGCCATGGGCTGAACTGATAAACAAGCTGTGAGAAATGTCATGTAGCTGGCTGGATAAGAGATGCCTACTTAATGTGTCCAGTATGGACGGCTGGATAGCCAACAACGGGTAAGATCCTCAGAGGAGGACAACCTAAGACAGGCACAGCCAGCTGGACCAGAGGTGGCCTACTCAGTGTGTCCAGTATGGACTTGGAATTGGAGAGAGAAGGCATCACTCGGTCCTTGAGGCTGTATGAAATGGCCTTATAAGCTAAGTGAATGAATGACAAAGGAGAGAGGGAGGGAGAGAGAAAAGAAGGAAGGAGGGATGGGAGGGAGGGGAAGAAGGAAAATGTGCTTAAATAACTCTTGTGAGTCTGAAGTCTGAGGTGGCTTGAGTGTTCAGGGGGGTGACATTAACTTGGGCATTTAGGACAACAAGACAGAAATCACACCACAGGGCAGAGGCTGGCTTGGTGCACAGTGCTGGGCAGCCAGACCTTCCTGTGTTGGTATTAAATGCTCCCTTAGGATTGGCGCCATCACCCACTGGACTCCCTGTCCCTAGGGACCCTGATTCCACTAGAACCTGTCCTGGACATTAACAGATGTTCCAGGGCCGTTTTCCCAGGTACTGGTGTTTGATTTGGGGAGTGAAGTTTACGTCTGGCATGGAAGAGAAGTCACACTCGCACAACGGAAGATAGCATTTCAGCTGGCAAAGCACTTATGGAACGGAACCTTTGACTACAAGAACTGTGACATCAACCCACTGGATCCCAGAGAGTGCAACCCAGTCATCCCCAGGTACCACGTGGCTCACAGCAGCCTCAGCTCCATCACCCTTCACAGGCGTTCGTTTTCATAAATGATTGCAGTGCAGTACCATGAATGTTCACAGAAGGAACAGTGCTGTAGCTTCTACCTAACACACACAGAAACGCGGAGGGTGTAGCCCTTTGGAAGATGTCTGTGTCTGTTTCATTTCCCAAAATAAACAAATTGTTGCCACCTGCACCATCCCGGGTGCTCTTGTGGCAGATGAACAGCAATCATTTAAATAATGACAGGCTGATCTAAAAAGCTCCCCAAGCTCTGGAATTCAGCCATTGATCTAAATGCATAGAAGCAATGCATCTCTTCCTGATTTGACGTACGCTTTCCCAACACAGCCCTTCAGTTCTAGGGTCTTCCATGTATTTGGCAGTAGGTGATGCTTATGGCTTTTTGGGGAGGGTCGGAGGGAAGAAATGGTATTGAAATAACGACTGTAGTTGTAACACTTCCTACAGTCTACTGGACTTTTCCAAGTAATTTTGTTGAGGGGAGGATACGTTCTTGCCTCGCAGAGGAAAGAATTCAAGAGCAGGGCGTGGTACAGTGAAGGCAAGTTTATTTAGAGAGACACATGTTCTGTAGACAGAGTGCAGTCTGTCTCTTAGAAGGGAAAATGGCTTAGGAGATGCGCACTCCGTAGGCAGGATGTGGGCCATCTCAGAAAGGTGAGAGGGAGAGAAGCCAGGAGGTGTGGGGGGTTTAAAGTAAAAGTAGACACACACCCCACAGACAGCATGCAGGCCACCTCAGAAGGTGAGCATGCAGAGAGAGAGTGACAGAGCAGGTGAGAGCCACCACGAGGTGTGGGGTTGTTGGGTGTTATGGGTAATCTCACCTGCTAGTGGGTAGGAAGACTATTCTGACTACTTTGGGGAAGGGGCAAGGATTTCCAGGAAATGCACCCCCTCCCCACTTTTTGACCTTTTATGGTCAGCCGGGGAACTGTCATGGTGCCTGGGGCTGCACTGTGAGGCTCAAGGTCACTGGAAGTCGAATCTTCTACCATCTTGGTTCTGACCAGTCTGTCCTGTCCTCATGTGCTGTGTCACTCCTTCAGTGGTTGTGCCCTGCCCCCTTTCCTCCCACTTCAATTTTGGTAAGTCAGCAGAATATGCACAAACTCTCAGAAATACGGTCATGAGAAAAAAAATTCTTACATGCAAAGGATTGTTGTTTTTTTTCTTAATTACCAGAAAAAGAGAACTGCTTTGATTATGTATGCCACATAGTAGGTTAGAAATTGATGTGCCACCAAGCGGCACATTAAAACTGCTTTTTAATATTTTCCATTGAACTAGTATACAGATTTTGACTTTCCTACCTCATTTCGTGTTTGAAAAGTGAATTATTGATTTTCTTATTAAATGTCTTTATAGAAATTGTTAAAACTTATGTCAGTCTAGGTGAAGGGTTTTCAAATCATTTTGAAGCAAGTGCACATTAAACATAAAATTAATGCTGAAAAAATTCATGTTTTTAAGGACTGAAGCTAAGGCTCAAAAGAATTCTTATGTGGCATAGTAAAAGAAAAAAATACAGAAGCATAAAATCTGTGTGATGGAAAATTTCTGTTTGGTCATGACATCATCCCAGCTCTGAAAGTAGATGAGTGGGCACCTAACCCACTGGTTTTCAACACCTCCCAGATCAGAAGCTTTAACTGGAGGAGCCTTAAAAAAAAAATAATAATGTGTGGGGTCGAGCCCTGGAGATGTGCTTTTCAATTTGGGTGGGTGGGGCTTGTGTGTCAGGATGTCTTAAAAGCTCCCCAGGGATTTTAAGGCACAGCCAAGATAGAGCACCCAGCCCTTCTTAACAGATGAAGATGCTGAAACCACTGGGGTGTTGTGACTTAGCCCAGCTTGGAGCTGTGAGTCAGAGCCGAGGGGAGAGGCACCAGAGCCCCAGCGCAGCAGACCTGCCCTCGGTGCTCCCTGGACTTCACAGCACAGCGGTGCGTTTCTCAGCCGAGGCCAGGTGCTCTTTCTCCAGGCATTTAGCAAGTGTGCAGACTGGAATTTGTGAAAAGACAGTCACAGCTATTTTCTGATAAGGACCGCAGCCTTCAGGGTTGTCCTGAATTATCCACAGTGGCTGAGGCTTGGTTCCTTACATCCTGCGAGAGTACACAGTGGAGGTATTTGCATACAGGGCTTTATCCTTTCAGGCCCCTTTGAAACTGGCAGCCACCTCAGTGGGCCTCAGCCATGATGTCAGAAACAGTGGTTTTGACCAAATGGCACATGACGAAGTGGGGGCCACTGTAGGGCCTAGGAAGCCCCGCCCATCAGTCTGTGACTCCTGGTCCCAGTCCACAAGCCAAGGTTGATTTGGAGGATGAGAAACCCCTGTGGCTTATTCCCAGGGTTCACCCTCTTCACGAAGACCTACAAGCCCGTGTTGTGACATCCTGTCCAGGTGCCTCCCTGCACCCACCGCCCCCCCTCCACCAAGGCACTTCCCTGTCTGACGTCCCCTCAGATGATCTCAGATGCTGCAAGCCCAGATGGTGCAACAGTAAACTCATGGTTCCTCCCCAGCCCCCCGTGGACCCTCTGAAGTTCTACCTCAGTGAGTGACACCCACCTCCTCCCTGGAGGTGACACAAGCCAGGAAGCTGTCATCCTTACCATTTCCTTTATTCTAAGCACCCAAACCAACACATCACCATGCCCCTAGCATCTCACTTCCCGAGTGTCCCCTGAGCCCGCCCACCCCCTCACCTGTGTGGCCACCACCTTGGGCCACGCCACCTTCATCTCCTGCCCGGACCACTGTGGGGGCCGCCTCTTTGTTTTGGGATTTTTTTTTAATTATGAGATTTTATTGACCTTTTCAATATAATTTTATGGCAATG
Organism: Camelus bactrianus; assembly: GCF_048773025.1. NCBI lineage: Eukaryota > Metazoa > Chordata > Mammalia > Artiodactyla > Camelidae > Camelus > Camelus bactrianus. The sequence goes on along the minus strand of NC_133573.1, from coordinate 2,791,289 downwards.
CCCTCTAATATTTTAAACAGCTTTTGTGATATAATTCACACACCGTAATTTACCCATTTAAAGTGTACAATTCAACAGATTTTAGTATATTCACCAAGTTGTGCACAGTCACCACAGTCAATTTTAGAACATTTTCATCACCCCAACAAGAAATCCCGTACCTTTTTTTTTTTTAATTGAAGTACAGTCAACTGCAATTTGGGGCCGCCTCTTTGGATTGAGTTGGATTCTCTTCCCGTCGGATCCCCACACTGCATCTATGATGGTCTTTGCAAAAGGCATGGCCGAGCCCAGCTCTCCTGGTCTAAAGCCCTGCCAGGGCTCTTCAAATAAAACCCAATCCTTTAACAAGCCTCCAAGGCCCCTCTTCAGGTGCCCGTGGTCGCTGTGCTCTGCCCACCCTGCCTCCTGCACCTCCTCCCGGGCCCAGTGGCTCTCAAACAGGCCTTTGCCCATGTGGCTCCTTCCATGCAGAATGATCGAATCCCAGCACGACCCCCTCATCGAGCTGGCCCCTACCTGGTCTTCCCCTCTGCTCAAGTAGCCCTTCACTGCAGAACCTTCCTTGACGGCCCAGCCCAGGTGGCTCCTTTGTAACAAATTCTCTTTAATCTTATTCTTTTCCTTCTTCAGAATGTGCATCTCACTTTGCAACAACTTGTTATGAACATGCTTGCTGGGTTGATTTCTCTGCTCACTAGTGACCCCCTCCCACCTACCCATTCACACAGCACCGGCCCAACAGCTGGTCCTCAACAAATATGGATGAAGGAAGGAACGAAGGGATGAATGAGTGAGCTGAGATATCCGGGCTTTGACTCATCCTTTGATAGTCCAGGGTTATGCACTTTCAACACAGGTCAAGACCACGAGTTCCACGTAGCCACAGGGACAGGTAATGTTAGACAATATGGTAAAGCATTTATGTTAAGTCTTCTGTGTGATGGACGGTGGGCTAATTAAAATGTTTAGCTCAACGTATACGTGAAACCTACCTAAAATCTCCTCTTTTTAACTGAGTTATGATCGCAGTTATGTAGCACACAAATTAGAAAAATCTAAGTTTACCAAACCTTAACTTCTGGAAGGTAGGGGTACACGGTGCCATATATCTTTTCAAGTAGCACTTGAAACTTAAGAAAAAATGGAACTTGGAACTTCAGAATGCATGACAATCATTTCATTTATTAAAACAATACCAAATAATTTCTGCTTTATTGGTTTATCCTCAGCATATGATACTTAGGTATGTAGCCCTTGACCTAGCAGGAATCAAAATAGAGGTGGCTCTACTTCAAGAATTTGTAATAATCCCTTCACTTTAACACATGAATGTGTTCAATATTGGCAAAAGAACATGTTGCTACCAAAACTGAAGTAAGATCCGTGAAACAGAAAGGATGTTGCCACGGAAAAACGAAGTGACACTCAGTGCAGCTGTGATGCATTAATGAACAGGATTTTTTTTTTAAAGATCATTTGTGTTTGGTGTGGCTCAGAGGGTCCCAAGCAGATCGTTTCCGTGAACATGATCTGACCCCTGGTTTGAGGACTTCTTCCTGGCAGATTACTTCATTTTCTTTCCCTTGGATTGTCAGATCCTTACATTAACGCAAAATTTACTGCTCCAGATTTATATGCACTTACATAAATCACTCAACATTTTACATTAAAACCACGATTTTAGACATACAGTTTAACAGTTATTTTTAAAGTGTAAAAAGATTTATGTGATGTCTTTAGTGTATATAATAGATGTAACTTTATCATAAGTTTGAGCAATTTGGATAATGTATTTGTTTTGCTTCTTATCATTAATCTTTAATTTTTTGGAGTTCTTGTATACATACGTCAGATTAATATGCTGTTGATTCTGCCTGCATTGCTGAGGCTGTTTAAATTTAATTAAATAATTTATTTCTGAATTAATGGAAATTTGGAATATATTGTGATTTTTGGAAGTTTTGGCACAATTGAGATTTGTTTCTCACAACATCTATGTATATATTCGTGTATGGTGGCATATTAACCTAATTATCTCACATTGTTGAGAGCATTTTTCAGCATAGGGTCAATACTTAACATGAAGTATTAAATACTGACTCTTCATAGTTTGACCTTATAACCATAATTAGTATAGGAGAATACGCTCTCAGTGTGCTGCTTTAACTTGCACACTTCTATGTGCACATCACTAATGAATTAGTTCATATTTCGTACATAAATGTAATACATCTGAGACAATATACACTTCTATTTCAGAAGTTAAAAATGTTGTATTCTTAAATCACTTAAATCACTTAACATATACACGCTTAAGCTACAAGATGAAATTCTTGAATGAAAAATTCTCATACTCCATGAACCAGTGTATTTATTTTTGCAAAATAATATATTACTATTTTTCTTCACAAAATTCATCAGTTTGTACATGTACAGAAATGTTGAAGGAAAGATGAGTAAGTTTGCTTATTTATAAGACTGGCAAATTATCTTAACAAGGAATTCCAGACCTGTTACATATCATGCTCTTGCTAAGGGATATATTAACTCCAAGAGAAGGGACATTACTGTATTCTTAGTTATCTTTTATAAAATGTAGTCTCTTTGTTATTTTAATTTGCTAGTATATGCAAGCATTTATCAAACAAATTTTAGTTTTTATTAGATAAAAACAGATAATACTTTTGTATGCCAAATGTTTTATAGAACAGACCATATTTTGTGTTTTTTTTAAATGATTTAAGCATGCTAGGCTGTTTGGGCAGTTTACTAACCAGGTACAGAATACTACCTTGTAAAAGAGCTAACTGAGACTAATAGGCTTTAACCTACACTGCTTTTGAATTAAGAACTCATGATGTATTCAGGTTTTGATTTTATCTTACTTAGTCTTATTTGAACTCTACAAGGTCCTGGCAAGTAACTACGCTAGGGATACGGGAACATAAAAGTTTCACATGAAATTACAATTCAGATAATAAGTCGAAGTATGATAAAAGTAAGGACTAATGTACTGATTTTTAAGTCTCTTGAATTTTCTTCATTACTATGTATGTCATAGACATATTCTCCTTTAATTTTTGTCTAGAGATATAATTGAACTGTTGTACACATTTTTTCTCATATTTCAGTCATAAAGTAAAAAGGAAGGGACAAATTTACATAGAAATAGCTGTTTGTGGGGTTTTTGGGTTTTTTTTAAAGTAAGAGCAATAAAATGCTAGTCAGTCCTAAGGCCTTAGCTGGTGTTAACAAAACCTAATGAACTGCAAAAGGAGGAGGATTTTCTCACCTTTTTTGCCAGCACATTTTCTTACTCAATCATGTTTCTTGGAAAGAACTGTGGAAAGGCAGATAGGTTTTCATTTCATGTCACTGTGCTCTTTTGATCAACTTTATAGCAAGAAACAACACCTTTTCAAGTGTTTGTTGTATTCTTTAGTACAAGTAACTCTAAAGACATAAGTATGGGGCACTTTCTTTTTTGGCTTGCCTCTGACTCTGGTAAAGATATTAGGTCTTTGAGGATACATTTACTCTCAAATATGATCTGATCCAAATATTTTGGTTCTGCTTTTTTTTTTTCTAGCTTGAAGTACAGTCTTGTTGTGTGTTCATCCCAAATGACAGCTTGCCTTCCCCAAGCACAATTGTATCTGGTGACATTCCTGGAACAGTAAGAAGTTGGTACCATGGACAAACCAGCATGCCAGAAACACTTGTTCTCTGCCGCAAATAAAGATTGTTAGTGCTGGCCACAAGAACATGGAACCTCTGCAGGACATTCCATTTGTCATCCCACGACCCATCCTTGAAGAAGGTACATTTTTTTAAAAGTCTTCCTAGGGTTATTATATTTTATACTGATAGTTTTAGTTTTATTGTTTTTTTAATATGCCAGTGCATCTGTAAATCAGTCTTCTCATTGGAAGAACTACATGAAAATGAAATAAGTGATCTATAAAGTAGATTTAAAATGAGAGCTGTACAAATTAAATGAGGTAAGTGATGTTTATTGGTAGCCATATCCTTTAATCACACACACATATACAGACTATCTACAAAAGATCATATGCAGTATAGTATAGTCAATGCTAACCATAGATAAAATTAACTCAAGAAGAAAGTTGTTTTCAGATATTTGCATTAGGCTAAACTAAGAATTATAAGTAGGTTGATCTTAATTTAACCCACTTGAGTTATGAATGGATATGTTATAAATACATAATCAATGACTATATTATTTACATCAAGCATAATATATTTCTAGATTACTCATTTATTTAAATGAAGTAGACACTTGTGCAATGATTGGAGGCATGGCTCTTTCTTCAATAAATACATGATTTCTGATGTTGCAGTGTTTTTAGTTGCAGATTCATACACTTTTGAACTTCGACATATTCATTTCAAAAAGTATGTGAACTTGGGAAAGTTCTGAGTCACAAAGTAAATAATGTGAATCTATATTTTAATAACAAGCCTCAAATTTTTGACAGTGCTAAATAGGTCAACACCTTGTTCATATTATTAGAATGTTAAGTATCTGAGTCGTGATATCATTCAGGTTACCACACATACTGTTACTGAAAAGCAGATACAGCCTGTGCAGTTTTTGACTTTGACTTGATGTTGATTTCTCTCTCCTTTTCTCTACTGACATTTCCATTGAAATCTAGTTTTCTTAGATTTATCAAAAGTAAGCAAGATTTTACTGCCACAAATTAACATTTGTACTTAATAATATGGATACATTATCTTAAGATCATGGAGTTCTAAGAGTTAGAAGGAATTTCTTTAGAGCTTTTCTCATGTGCTCTTTGTCTTGGTCATTGCTGTAGCATATTTGACAAATCTGTTCTTTGCTACTCATTTTGGTTATAGGGGATTCTTTCTTATCACAACAGCTGTTGCATGTCATATCCAGGATATGCTAGCCTCAAAGTTAGCTGGGGCATGCTCCCCCTCCCCCTTTTTTTAAACTATGGAATAATTTTTGTTAAATTAAAACAATTCATACCTTGACTTTTTGTTAAAACTCATTGCTAAAATATGCATATTGTAAAATTCTTCCTTTTATTTTTTCCCCCCAAGGGCTTTTTTTTTTAAACATTTTTTATTGATTTATAATCATTTTACAATGTTGTGTCAAATTCCAGTGTTCAGCACAATTTTTCAGTCATTCATGGACATATACACACTCATTGTCACATTTTTTTCTCTGTGAGTTATCAACATTTTGTGTATATTTCCCTGTGCTATATAGTATAATCTTGTTTATCTATTCTACAATTTTGAAATCCCAGTCTATCCCTTCCCACCCTCCACCCCGCTGGCAACCACAAGTCTGTATTCTCTGTCTATGAGTCTATTTCTGTCCTGTATTTACGCTTTGTTTTTGTTTGTTTGTTTATTTTTGTTTTTGTCTTTTAGATTCCACATATAAGCGATCTCATATGGTATTTTCCTTTCTCTTTCTGGCTTACTTCACTTAGAATGACATTCTCCAGGAGCATCCACGTTGCTGCAAATGGCATTATGTTGTCGGTTTTTATGGCTGAGTAGTATTCCATTGTATAAATATACCACTTCTTCTTTATCCAGTCACTTATTGATGGACATTTAGGCTGTTTCCATGTTTTGCTATTGTAAATAGTGCTGCTGTGAACATTGGGGTGCAGGTGTCATCCTGAAGTAGGGTTCCTTCTGGATACAAGCCCAGGAGTGCGATTGCTGGGTCATACGGTAAGTCTATTGCTAGTCTTTTGAGGAATCTCCACACTGTTTTCCGTAGTGGCTGCACCAAACTGCATTCCCACAAGCAGTAAAGGAGGGTTCCCCTTTCTCCACAGCCTCTCCAGCATTTGTCATTTGTGGATTTTTGAATGACGGCCATTCTGACTGGTGTGAGGTGATACCTCATTGTAGTTTTGCTTTGCATTTCTCTGATAATTAGTAATATTGAGCATTTTTTCATGTGCCTATTGATCATTTGTATGTCTTCCTTGGAGAGTTGCTTGTTTAAGTCTTCTGCCCATTTTTGGATAGGGTTGTTTATTTTTTTCTTATTGATTTGTATGAGCTGCTTATATATTCTGGAGATCAAGCCTTTTAAAGTATACATTTAGATGATTTTTAGTACATTTATAGTTATCACCTTAAAAAGAAATGATATATTACTCCTTATTCTCCCTTCTCCACAGTCCCTCTGAACTATTTGTCTTTCTGTCTCTATGTGTTTGCCTATTTTAGACATTTCATATGAATGAAATAACAAAATATGTGGTCTTTTGAGACTGGATTCTTTCACTTACCGTAAAATTTCAAGGTTGACTCATAGCATACATGTCTTTACTCCTTTTTATGGGTGACCGATCATCCATCTTATGGGGATAGTGCGTTTCCTTTTTCATTATTTGGTGGACATTTGGGTTGTTTCTGCTTTTTGACTATTATGAATAATGCTGCTGTGATCATTCTTGTATATGTTTTCGCATGGACATGTGTTTTATTTTCTTACATACATACCTAGGAGTAGAATTGTTCGGTTGTTTTGTAACTCTATACTTAGCTTTTGAGGAATTGACAAATTACAAAATACTTGTGTCATTTTGTAATCCCACATCAATGTGTGAAGGTTCTGATTTATGCACATCTTTTTATTGAAGTATAGTTGATTTATGACATCAATTTACTCATATCTGTGTCACTGCTTGTTACTGTCTGTCTCACTGGCCCCAGTCGTCCCACTGGGTGTAAAGTCGTGTCTCATAGCTTTGCTTTTCATCTCCCTGATGCCTAATGCTGTTGAGCGTCTTTTCACGTGCTTGTTGGCCGTTTGTGCGTCTCGTTTTGTATTTTCCTCTTCTATTCACATCCTTTGCCCACTCGTTAGTTGAATTATTTGTCTCTTTATGGTTGAGTTGTAAGAGTTCATATTGTGATATTAAACTCCTATCACATATATCATTTGCAAATATTTTCTCCCTTTGTCTTTTCACTATCTTATTTGTTTTATTTAATTATCAATTTATTTCCTTTATACTGTAATACATATTAATTTAATTATTTTTCCCTGCTATATTGGAAATTACTTTCTAACCATTCTTTTTTTTGTTCAGTCTTAGAAATTATCACTCTGCAAAGTCAGCTCCAGTCTGAGAAATGTTAAGCTGCCTATTTAACGTATTAATTATGCAGTAAGTCAAGCTATTTGCTCTGCTCCTGAATAACACACGGGTCTTAAAATGCTTTAATTCAATTATTGTCTCTGGAGTAATTGGTTATCACTTTAAAAAATAATTGCTTCTATTTATTACATATATTATAAGCAGGGCAGGCGCTGGAAAACTTTAGTAAAGTACCAGTTGTACATATCTTCAGTTTTATCAGCTCTGCGGCGCAGAAGCAACTGTAGACAGTATGTCGGGAAACTAACGCGGCTTTGTTTCTGTGAAGTTTTGTTCACAAAATCTGGTAGCCAAGATTGCGTCGTGGCCATATTTGCCGACTCGTAATACTAGTGCCTTACTGCTCATTCCCTCTTACAGCTCAGTCCTCCGTTTATATTTTTATTTTGTATATTTAATTTATGTTATGTTTGTATTATTTATTTATGGTCCTCAGATCGTTTTCCTTCTACCTTTTTGTTATGATATGCTGTTAGCAAACTTAATTTTGAGATCCATTTTCAGTTTGTGTTTCCCTGAAGGTATTTTGACCTTTCTCTCTGGCAGGTTTAAGAATTTTTAAAATCTTTGTGTTTTAAAGTTTTAGCATGAGGGGGAAGGTACAGCTCAAGTGGTAGTGCATGTTTAGCATGCAGGAGGTCCTGGGATCAGTCCCCACTGCCTCCTCTAAAAATAAAGAAAGAAACCTCTTTACCTCCCTCTCCCCACACACAAAAAAGTTTTAATATTGGTATCTTTTATGAGTTGTACGAGTTTTCTGGCATTATCTCTTCAGATACTGCTTCTGCCTTATTCTCTTTTACATGTAGTTTATTTATTTATTTTTCTTACATGCAGTTTAGAGTTTTTCCCCTTTTTACTGTATCTTTCTTGTCTCTCCTTTGTACTTTTTGTATTTTATCTCTTTAACTTGCTGACCTGCATTCTGAATAATTTAATATGATTTCCATTTCATTATTTTTTTAAAGTTATGTCTAATATGCTGTTAACATGATTCATTGAATTTTTATGAATAAACTTTTATAGAATTCTCATGCATTTCATAAAAAAGACCTACTCATGTTGCCAGCATCTGAATCAAGATCAAAAATATGGTCAGCACCCAGGAGATCTCCTCTAGTCCCTTGCGAACCTTTATTTCTTCAGATTCAAACTGCATCTTGACATCTAAAACCATCAATTAATTTTCCTGGTTTTGAACTTCATACCACTTTATTAAATTTTAAATTTTACTTATGATATTCTTTATACTTTTATTGATTTTTAAAACTCCTCACTTTTTATTCATTATTTTCAAGGCTTTCTTTTATTTCTTGATAAATGAATCATTTATTTCATATTATTGTCTGATTCCTGTTGACTCTTGCCTCCTATGCCTAGGATTCCTTGTGGGAAATTTCTCTCTGGATATTTGTTGAAGGCTAGCTGAAAGCTTCCTTCTTATGCATGCTTGAATTTACTTCAGATACATTGGAAGTATTACCAGTTCAAGACAACTTGAAACAAAATTCCTTGTTAGAGGTTTTTATGCCACTCAGATAATAAAAATTCAAGTTGCAACCTCTTATGAGGTTTGGCTTGTGGTTTTGAGTTTTTTTTTTCCCTGTTTAAGGTTCAGTTTTCTGGGAGAGTTTTAATAGGGTCATGTAAGGAGCAGAGAAACGGGCAGTTTTATTTCTAGCTTACCCTAATATTAGTATTGTAAGTCTTTTGCATATAAGCCTATTATATGATTAGATTCTACACTGCATATTGGCCTCCAACTTTATCTTTAATCAACCTTACTTGTAAACAAGGATGTTCAGTTTCACCAGTTTTGAAACGTCTCAAGTGGTGTGTTTTGCTTATCTCTGATTTTCTGGCTTCTCTCATCCCTTGGCCTTAATAATCCTTACTTGACTCATTAATGAACTTAAGGACATATTGTGTGTGTATATAAACAATTATAAGTTTTAATAATAATATGTGTTGCACATAAATATTTCATAAATATATTCATCATTTTCATTTGTTTTTAGCATAAGGGTCATTCAGGGCACCAAATCTACCATGATTCTGGAAATAGAACCCTTCAATGATGTCAAGATGTTATGACAATTTTGTACCCCCTTTTCTCTAGTGTATTTCATGAAAGGACTGGTATATACTACCCTATATTCTTTTTCTCCTCAGTACTCATTTTAAATCCCTCTTATTCCTGCAACTCTCCTGCCAAATTCAACTGTCATTTCCTATGGTAAATTATTTTATTCTTATCTTGTTTTTTCCAATATATTATGAATGACTTAAGAACTACAGAAGTCTCCATCTTTAAAGCATAAGGTGTTATTATATTCTCTGATTTTTTTCTAGAACTGAGTTAGACAACATCTTAATTTTCAGCTTTAAAAAAATGATGTACCAGATGGAGAGGACTAGAGTTAAATAGAAACTTCTGAAGTCTCTTTTTCATACTCCCTAAGAGAATATAGAATGACTGTATAATCAACATCGAAACCTACAGTTGAAACAATTTTTTTAACCATCTGGTTATTCTCATTGGCCAAACCTGTCCTGAGGAAATGAGATTACTTCAAGATATTTAAGACTTCTTTAGGCATTAAAAAACTATAGATATTAACTTATTATGAAGGACCATAAATTTATCTTTATTCTTCATTTGAAAGGCCATTTTTGAAAATATTTGTGTGTAACCCTTTTGTGCATATGTAGTTTACTCTTTATCTTTACAGCCAGTCATAGATGGTGAAAGAATCGGGAGGTTTCCTCATTTTCAAGTTTCCATCAGTCCTCCTGGTTTCGCTGCCACTTCTGTATTCTCTTTTTCAAGCATATTTGCATGTTAGAACCTGTCAAGGGCTGGATGTCATGAAGCAGATTGATCCTTTATAGTTTACTGCTCTAGGCCTCATCATTTGCTGTTTATCTATTATCTTTCCATGTTTAAAAATTTGGTGGTAATATTTATCTGCTGTTTTGTCCTCTCCTGTTCTCATATTCATTTTGATTTATAATGCTTTTTTTCTCTCACTGTCACTTTGCTGATTTCAGAATGTCGATAAATATTTTCAGTCATTCATGTTCAGCCAGATTATAAATGTGTCTAAATATCTACCACCTTCTGATTATACACCTTTTTACTTTGCTTCTGTGATACTGTTGCTATGTTCAGCTCACTTTGTTCAGTAAGTGTTTTTTGGTAAGTGTAGAGGTTACATGTGGTGGGGGCTGGGGTTGGGCATGGACGCGGGGGAAGGTAAGAAAACTGGAGGCAGGGAGATGAGTTGGATGTTGCAGGTAGCTATTAGAGTTGTCTGAAAATATGGCTTTCAGAATTAGAATTGTGATAGCAATGGAGAAAATGAGAAAGAATAGAGAAATATTTGAGGTTAACAGAAAATTGGCAAAACTCTGTGACTAGATTAGTTATGGATAGTAAAGAAGGAGAAGTAAATATGTAGAGAAACTTCATGGTTTCTAGCTTGGATGTCTGTGTGCATGTTTATATGGTTACTATTATGATTACAGATAAAGAAAGAGGTTTAGTTTTGGAAGATAGGAAGGGTGAATTTCCACTGGGGCATACTGTGAAGTGTTTGTGGGGCATTCCTGTAAATATGTCTAATGAGCTGTTGCATAAATGGGTCTGGAGTTTAAAAGAGGAATCATTGTTAAAGATACATAATGATAGCAGAGAAAACCATGAAGAAAGATGTGGTCACCCAAAGTCACTTGTGCAGAGATAAATAAGTAGAATCCATATAGAAGAAGGGGGAACACTAATGTTTGTTGGATGAAAAGGAGAAGAATAATCTATGATGGAAACTCAAATAAAGGGTGACGTAAGTACAGAAAAAACCACGAGGCAGTAGTATCATGGAATACAAATGATTCAGTCTTTTAAATGTAGCAGAGATGCCCAATAAGATGAGGACTAAAAGGCGTGAGAGGAATTTGACAGTTTGGGGTGATTGGTTTCTCTTATCACAGTACTTTCAGAGGAGTAGCATTAATGCATGTCAGCAGAAAGTGAAGAATTGATATAATAGATTTACAGTGTCTTAAAAAATTATTTGAGAAAGACAAGAGAGAGGACGGTGTTCAGATTGTGTGTATATATATATATATATATATATATATATATATATATCTTGATATTCTTTGGTTGCAAACAACAGAAACCAAGCCAGGATAATTTAACCAAAATGGAACTTAATGACTACATTGTCTATATTCTACTATAGAAAACAACTTTGAATTTTTAGTTAAAATTATGATATTTCATCATTTGACTCTGGTGATTATGAAGACCATGTTTCCAATTAAAACTTTTTTATTTCTTTGCTTTTTTTTTTTTTTTTTTTAAGCTTCTCCTCAAGGCTCCTGTGAAGTCAGTTTTCTCATGCTCTTTGTGTTTGGCTTTGCTTGGTTATCATTCTGGCGTTCTAAATTTCTATTAAATCCTTAATTTTTTAAACCAGTTGTTTATATTCAAGGTTTAGTGAACTAGTCATTATGATATGAACAAAATTTTTTAAAAAAACCCTCTAACATTACAAAGATGATCAGTAGGGTGAACAAAATGGGTTCTCATTATAAATTTGAGGCTTCTTCTGTACTGAACTTGGACTTCTAAGGTTCAAAATGAGAAACTGTTTGTTGAACTGTGTCATCTGATTTCAGTTGCCCTGGAAAGGGAGAGATGCTCTCTAATACAGCCAGATCCAATCTGTGTAGGGTGTTTGGGTCAAAATCAGCATCTTGAGTTTCATTAGAGAGCATCTGCAATGAGGCTTACAGATGTAATTTGCTGCATCCACCTCACACCTCTGAGCAGATGGGTTTCTACACTGTGTCTAGCAGAGGTTTGTTTTTCCTTCTTTGAAAGAGTTGTAAAATATTTTTTGTAAAATATTTTGACAGAGATGAAATATTGCGATCATTTATAAATTAAAATTCTGCTGTTGTTGGATTTAGTTTTGATGGACACTGATGTGAAAGTTGTTGAACATCTATGAAAAACATAAGGGCTATTTTTCCGTGTAATTCTGGTCACCTCAGTGGTTCATCTGTACTGTTCCAATACAGATTTAAAAAAACAACAACATAGTTTGATGATCATAATTTTTCCTTGTTCTGAAAGATGGTGATGTAGTATTGCAATAGATGTTTTTTCCCCCAGTTTTACTCAGTGTCTTTGATTTTAATTCTTAAACCGTATGAAAATGAGATTCCCTGGGGAAAAGAGAAAGTTCAGAAGAGAGTTTCAGATTTGTTCTTAATGTTGTTGTTATTAAATAAATCTCTTGGATGCCATCATGTATGTCTTACGAATGAAATTAAGCTATTGAACTGCCTAAAAGCATGTAATATATAACTGCGATAGGTATTATTCTCTTTGCAGTAGCCACTCCTATCCTACTCAGTCATTTGTTTAGGTTGTGTGGCTTAGGCTGGACAAGGAACCCTGCTTTATTTCCTGTTAATCAGTTACACATTTTCACCCCCCTAACACACACTTATTTTAAAAACAACTATTAATATGGCAGATCTAATAACACCATTATATTTTTCCTGCTCATCTTTTAAAAATAAACTATATAATTTACATTGGCATAAAATCTTAAACATGTGGTTTTTAAATGATAGCTAGTAACACATTCTCATTAAAGGGAATTTTTTAAATTGAGAAATAATTGACATGTAAAATTGTACAAGTTTAAAGTATACAACATACTGATTTGATATGTTTATGTATTGCAATATGATTATCACTGTGGTGTTAGCTATATTTCTATCAGGTCATGTAATTATCATTTCTTTTCTGTGATGAGAACATGTAAGATCTAATTTCTTAGCAACTTTGAAGTACATAATATAGTGTAGTTGACGGTAATCACTATGCTGTGCTTCAGATCTTCAAGTCTCACTCATCTTCTAGTTGCAAGTTCGAACCCTTTAACAATCTCTCTCCATTTCCCCTACCCCCAGCCCCTGATAACTGCCATTCTTGTACTTCTCTGCGTTTTATGTTTTTAGATTCTCCACACAAGTGATATATATGGCATTTGTCTTTCTCTGACTTATCTAACTTAGCATAATGCCCTCGTTAAAGGAAATTTGAAAAGCAGGAAACATACAGAGTAGAAAATAAAAATCACTCAATGATAACCACTTTGAACATTTTGATTTTTAAAAATTTCTTCCCAATGTTTAATTTTTCAATTTTGTGTGATATATACATAAAGAATATTTATTGTGTAAAATGATTATATTCATTATACAGTTAGGATAATAATGCCTGACAAAGTTTACAGTCTTGTTTTTTCTTTTCCTGTTTTATCATGGATATTTTATATGAGGTTGACATTTTTTGAATCCATTTCCATCTGAAAGTAAGATTTAGACTTTCACCGTTAAGTATGATAGTAGCTGTGGAGTTTTTATAGAGGCCCTTCATCAGGTTGAGGAAGATCCACTTTATTCTTAGTTTATGGAGACTTTTTACCATGAGGTCTTTCGGGTTTATCAGTGTTCAGATGAATCTGCTGAGATGATCATGTTTGTTTTCTCCCTACTTTATGCTATTAATGCAGTCAGTAATTAATCAATTTTACCTAAATAATTGCTAAACTAATCTTGTGTTTTGGTGTATATATATGCTGATTGGTTGTAATGTATCCTCTCTTTATTGATGCTGAACATAGTTTGCTTTTTTATCTTTTTAATCTATGTTCTTGAGGGATTTTAGTCCACGTTTTTCTGGCAGTGTCTTTGGTTTTCCTATCAGGTAATGCTGGCCTCATGGAATGAGTCGGGAAGTCTTTTCTCCTCCTCTGTTTTTGAAAGAGTTTGTGGAGGGTTGGCATTATTTCTTTAAATGTTTGATGGAATTCACCAGTGATGTCCTGCAGAATTGGTGGACTTTTTTTTAGTAGAAAGTTTTTAAAGTCATAATTCAATTTCTTTGTTATAGATCTGTTCAAATTTTCTATTTTTTAGTCAGTTTTAATAAATTGTGTGATCCTAGAAAGTTGTCCATGAGTCTAAATTGTCTGATTTTGGGTGATATAATAGAGTTGTTCATAATATGGCCTAATCTTTTAAATTTATTTAGAGTTAATAGTAATATTCCTTAATTCCTGCTTTTGTTTATTTGTGGCTTCTTTCTTTTTTGAGGTTAGCCTAACTAAAGTGGTATCAGGTTGCTATCTATTCAGAGAATCAACGTTTCGTTTTATTTATTTATTTTTCCTATTGTTTTTCAGTTTTCTGTTTCATTGATTTGTGCTCTAAACTTATTTTGTTTTAGTTTCAACTAATTTTTTCTAGTTTCTTAAGGGGAAAACTTAGGAAATTGATTTGAGAAATTTATTCTTGTATCATAATAGGCATTTAATAATATAAACTTCCATTTAAGCACTGTTTTAACTGCTTCCCAAAATTTTTGATGTTTTTATTTTCATTTACTGCACAGTATTTTATAATTTTCTTGTGATTTCTTTCTTGACCCCTGGGTTACTTAGAAGTGTATTGTTTAATTTCCAAATATCTGAAAATTTTAGATTTATTTTTTGATTTTTTAATCTAAATCCATTGTTGTCTGAAACATACATTGTTATGATTTTAATCCTTTTAAATACATTAAGAATTACTTGGTGTCCTAGCATGTGGTCTATTTGGGAGAATGTTCCGTATGTACTTGAATGATGCTCTGCACATGTCAGGTTGAGTGGGTTGATACTGTTCTTCAATTCTTATATAGTCTTACTGAGTTTGCTAGTTATTCTATCACTTATTGAAAGTAGAGTATTGAAATATTCAAGTATTTGTATTCAGTCATCCATTTTTTCTTTAAATTCTATCAATTTTTGCTTCCTACATTTGAAACTCTGTTGTTATATACATATGTATGTGTCTCTGTTAAGGCTTCCTAAAATATTAACCCTGTTATCATTATAAAACTTCCGTTTTTGTCTGTATACATGGTTTCTTACTTATTTATTTGTGTTTTTGAAGTATAGGCAGTTATAATGTGTCAATTTCAGGTATTGAACACAATGTCCCAGTCATGCATATGTAGTACATAATTTCTTAAATCTATTTTATTTGTTATTTTTTATAGCTACTCCATATACTTTTTATGGGTATAGTTTTTCAGTCTAACAGTCCCTTATTTGTAAATGGAGTGTTTAGACCATCTACGTTTCATGTAATGTTGATATAGTTTAACTAAATCGGTCATTTGCTGTGTTATTTGTTTCTTATTTTTTGTTCCTCTGTTTCTCTTTTATCATCTTTGTTTTAAATGTGTATTTTAGCATATCATTTCATTTTCTCTGTTGTTCTTTTTACTATTTATTACTTAATGGTGGCTCTAAAAGATTATATTATGCATCTGAATTTATCACGTTCTATCTCAGATATATTTTAACTTAATTCTGGTAATTTACAGAAAATTTATTTTGACATAGTTCTATCCTCTGTTCCTTTCTATTCACATGTATGTACATCTCCACGTATCATAACCCAGCAATACACTGTTATATTCATTGCTCTATATAGTATACTGCCTTTTAAAGTACATAAAAGGAAAAATGAGAATAATAATATGTCCATAGACTCTTCCGTATTAACCCACTTGTATGTCGTATCCATTGCCTTCATTTCTTCCTGTGGGTTTGAATTAACACCTGAAGAACTGACTTTAGTATTATTACTCATAAGACAGCTTTGCTAGCAGTGGATTCGCTCAGCCCTTATTAATCAAAGAATGTTCTTATTTCCCCTTAATGTTTGTTACATAGTTTTTCTCGATGTAGAGTTCTTTGTTAACAGCTTATTACTTCCTTTCATGTATTTGAATGTGATTTTGCACTGCCTTCTGAACCCATTGTTTCACATAAAATCGCTTTTAAGCATATTGATTTTTCACTATATGTAATGAGTCATTTTTCTTTTGTTCCTTTTAAGGACTTTTCTTGTTCTTTAGTTTTCAACAATTGGACTGTAATGTATCTAGATATTTGTGTCTCAATATCCATCCTGTTTGGGCTTGGGTGGAGGTGCTTGGATTATGTACTAATGTTATTTATCAGTTTGGGGATTTTTCAGCCATTTTTTCAAATATTTTTCTGCTCTTTTCTCCCTTCTCTTTTCTGAGTTTGAGTCTTCTATTACATTTACATTCATACACTTGATGTTCCTCAGGTCTCTGAAACTGTCAGTTTTTCTTCAGTATATTTTTCTTGTTTTTCAGGATGAATTTTTTTGTTTGCTTTTTACTTTGAGGAATGTGCAACATCGACTTTATTATCATCTTTTTTGAACAAGCACTAAGCAGGCTAACATTTCAGGTACAGGGTAATTATTCCCAAAAAGCAAGATGTCAAAATGAAGTTTATAGTTACTGGCTTGCAGTTTTGACAGGAGCTGTGTGAAAGTCCCAGGGATGTCTCTGAGTTACAGAAAAGGTTAAAGATGAGCATGCTGTGCAGGCAGAGGGAGGTGCAAAGGTGAGCCCCACTCTGGGGCATGTTGTGGAGTACAGAGACCCTGGGCTGGCTCTCCTACAGGCTGATTAGAGGAGGCCCTGGGAGGGTACCTTCATGTGCACGACTGAGTTTGTCCCTTCCGTTAATGCCACAAGACTTCTAAGGACAATATGTGGTATTAACACACCTATTGTTCCAATCTTGGAGTTTTGTTCACCTGTCAGCAGAACACACAGGTATAGAAAGTGTATTTATCCTACCCTGTAAGTGGGGTTGGTGGGGTGGGGTGGGGCACTACAGTAAATGCCACAGGCCAGTGGGGGATTTAAAGGCTTGGAGCTCTAGCTTCTAAGGAATGCTGTCTTTGGATATCTGACTTATGCCCAATTCTAAGAGCTTATTTAGGCTTTGATTAAAGGACATGACGCCTTTGTCTTCCTAGATGCCATCCTTGCCGGTAGGCTCTTCGCGTGGGCTTGTTGGATGGCTGATGCTGCTCCTCTGCTGTGCCAACAAGGAAGGGCTTGTGGTACAGACCTTTTCATGGCAGATGGAGTGAGAGTAGCACCTGGACCCTGGGGAGACCACTGTCTCTGGGCTCTGGACAACTCTTGGCCTGACTGCCCTCCCTGGCTACCTCGATGACCCGAAGTTCCCTCCCTGCCTGTTTTTCTAGATCCTGAAGATCCTAACCACATTAGCCATCCTTTTTGTTTGTATATAATGGGGGGTGTTGGATGTTACTTGAGTGGGCTTAGATATGGTCTCCAAGTACATTTCTTCAGCATGGGCACCTTTCTCCCTCCCGTAGGCAGCTGGGGATGATTTGTTTTTACTGGTCTCCTTTTGGTTTTTCCCCCTAGTCAAGTTAGATAATTTCTGTTGATCTGTTTTTAGGTTCATTGATTTTTTTCACTTCTGCCATCATGAATATGCTATTGAGCTTCTCTACTAAATTTCAATCATTTTACTTGTCCACTTTAAATTTTGACTTGGTTCTTTTTTAAATTTTCTTTCTCCTTATGAGATTATTGATTCATGTTACCATACTTTTCTTGAATTTTAAAAAATATTTTTCTTTATGTTTTTCTGTATGTTTCCTTATGTTTTTCCTTATAAAAAATGCCATCTTTTGTAGCACTTCATGCCACATCTGCTGACACTTAGTGACAGTTTTTATTGACTGCATTTTTTCCCCAGGAATAGGGCACACTTTCCTATTTCAGTATTTGTCTAAGATTTTGAGGATTTTAGCTGTGTGTGTGTGTGTTTATGTGTGTATTCTTTTTCCCCTGAAGGTTGTTGTTCTTCTATGTTTGTATGCTTTTTGTAAAGTAATTTCCTTGGGCTAAATCTGTTTCTCCCCAACTATGTGACCACTGATGTCTCAGCTCAGTTTTCTTTTGTTCTTATTATTCTTGGTTTTATTTTTAACCCTGGCTTTTTAGGTATCACCATGTTTTCTTATCTTAGTGGTCAGCCAAAATCCCCAAATCGAACAGAGTTAGTTCTCAAATAAAGCTTTTGTCCTCTATGAATAGATGTCTGTATGCATAGGATTGTGCCTTCACTGCTCTGTTCATTTTCATACCTGACACACTTTTACTCCCCTCTGAGCCCTTGCACATGTCTTCTAGACAAATGCACGGTCTTGGGGTTGTTTGCGAGTATCCAGGTAACTCCGTTCTTCTGCGTTCACTGTGCTTGTGTGCCACTACAGTCAGGAGTGTGCTTGCCCCAGTCACATCCACAGTCTCAGGCTAGCAGAGTTGTTGGCCCTCCCTGTTCAGCCATGGCTGAGATCATCATTCCACTGAACCCACTTCTGGGTCTGTTGGTTGTTCACCACTGCAAGTCAAGTGACCTCTTTTTGACCATGCCACCAGTGCCTCCAGTCCTTGTGACCTGCCTTTTCCTGGCACAGCCTCCACAATGAGCAAGCCCTGGGGGAGGTCAGTGTGGCCTCATACAAGAACATCGCAGACTCTAACTCTTCTTGCCCAAAGTTCAACAGTTTTTTAGGCGTAAATCCTTTGCAGGCTGTTGGATTGCCTTTCTTTGATTTCCACAGTGCTGAAATACTTGTTTTTTTCCTTGTAGCAAGTGTGTCCAAATTTATAGTTTATTCTTGGAAAGAGGATTTGTTAGCCTCCTCACTTTACCAGAATTGTAAATCTCATCTGATCCCCCTTCTTCTGTTAGGTCACTTCATGGGCTACTAGTTTTCTTCATGTTTAGCCTGGACGTCTCCTTAGTTTGGCCCCATCAGCCATCAGGCAGCGCAGTGCATTGTGACTTAGCAAAAAGAATTACCCATTGACTGCTTTATACAGAGGAAGACTGTGAGTGTGGTGGTCATGTAGAGTTTTACTCACTGTCCAGTGCACATACTGTGAGTAAGAGACAAATGTGTAGTTGCATCTCTGGTAGATTCTCAGTTTGTTTTGTTTTTCAGTTGAAGTATAGTTGACTTACAATACTATTATTAGTTTCAGGTGTACAAAATAGCGATTTGATGTTTTTATGTGTAACGGAATTACCACATGGTAAGTCTAGTTACCATCTGTCACCATTTATTACAGTGTTATTGACCGCATTCCCTGTGCTGTAGTGTAACATCACAATGACTTATTTATTTTATATCTGGGAAGACTGTACCTCTTAATCCCCTTCACCTTTTTCTTCTCTCATCCCCTCAGCGCTTACCCCTCTGCCAGACACCAGTTTGTTCTCTGTATCTATCAGTCTGTTTCTTTTTTGTTATGTTTGTTCTGATTTTAGATTCCATATATAAGTGAAATCATATGATATTTATCTTTCTCTGTTTGATTTATTTCATTTAGCATAATACCCTCTAGGTCCATTCAGGTTGTCACAAATATCTGAGTAATATTTTATTGTGTATAACCACATCTTCCTTTTTTGACATCTGTTGATTTATAATTAATTTCAGGTGTACAACATAGTGATTCAGTATTTTTTCTAGATTTTATGTGATCTAGAATTATTGTAAAATATCGGCTATATTCCCTGTGCTGTATAATGTACCCTTGTAGCTTAGTTCTATATACAGAGTAATTTGTACCTGCCTCCCCCCCTTTCATTCTCCCCACCAGTAACTACTGGCTTGTTCTCTGTATCTGTGAGTCTGTTTCTGTTTTGCTGTGTTCACTAGTTTGTTTCATTTTTTAGATCCACATATAAGTGATAGCATACGGTATTTGTCTTTGACTTATTTCACTAAACATATACCCTCTAGGTTGATCTCTGTTGTTGCAAATGGCAAAACTTTTTATTGTGTGTGTATATGTTTGTATATATGTGTGTATGTGTGTGTTTATCTCTGTATATACCAGATCTTCTCTATCCAGTCATCTGTTGATGGACAGTTAGGTTGCTTCCATAACTGGGCCATTGTAAATAATGGTGCTATGAACACTGGGATGCATGTATCTTTCCAAATTAGTGTTTTATTTCCTTTGTATCTGAGAATGGAGTTGCCAGATCATATGGTATTTCTACTTTTAGTTTTTCAAGGAAAACCAAATCCTGTTTTCCATAGTGGCTGCACCAAATTACATTCCCATCAACAGCGTGCCAGGTAGGAATTTTCCCCTTTTCTCCACATCCTTCCAACATTTTGTTATTTGTGGTCAATAGATGTGAGGTGATAAGCTCATTGTGGTTTTGATTGGCATTTCTCTAATCATTAGCAATGCTGAGCATCTTTTCATGTGCCTATTGGCCATCTGTATGTCTTCCTTGGAAAAATATTCAGGTCTTCTGCCCATTTTTTAATCTGGTTGTCTGTTATTTAGATGTTGAGTTTTATCAGCTCTTTATACATTTTGGATAGTAACCCCTTATCAGATGTATCATTTGCAAATATTTTCTCCCATTTAGTAGGTTGTTTTTTTCATTTTGTTGATAGTTTTCTTTGCAGTGCAAAGCTTTTAAGTTTAGTTAGATCCCATTTGTTAATGTTTTTCCTTTGTTTCCTTTGCCTTAGGAGACAGATCCAAAAAAATATTGCTACAGTTTATGTCAGAGAGTGTTCTGCCTATGTTTTCTTTTAGGAGTTTTATGGTTTCCAGTCTTACATTCAGGTCTGTAATCCATTTTGAGTTTATGTTTTAATGTGTTATGAGAAAATGTCCTAATTTCATTCTTGTACATGTAGCTGTCCATCTCCCCATCACCACTTAATGGAGAGACTATCTTTTCTCCATTGTGTGTTCTTGCCTCCTGTGCCCTAGACTAATTGACCGTAACTGCATCGATTAATTTCTGGGCTCTCTACCCTATTCCACTGAGATATGTGGCTGTTTTTGTGCCTGTACCATACTGTTCTGATTACTGCAGCTTTAATCTGAAGCTGGGGCACATGCTACCTCCAGCATTGTCCTTTTTTCTCAAGATTGCTTTGGCTATTCAGGGTCTTCTGTGGTTTTATACAAATTTTAAAATTGTTTGTTCTAATTCAGTGAAAATTGTTATGGGTATTTTTATAGGGGTTACATACAGTCTGTAAGAATGCTTTGGACATATGGGCATTTTAACAATATTAATTACCCCAATCCAGGAACAAAGGATATCTTTCTATTTCTTTGTATCATTTTCATTTTCCTTCATCAGTATTTTATAGTTTTCAAAGTATAGGTTTCTCAGCCTTCTCTTCTGCCTTGTTCTGGGGAGTTACCAAGTGTGTGCTCACATTCATCGGGAGTGGAGTCTTGTTTTTTTACAACCCTCTGTTAAGTCCCATTGGTTTTCCAAGCAGCTACGGGGACTCGTCATTTTAGTGTTGGGTTCTAGGAGCTGAGGTGCCCAATATGTGGCTCAGGATGGGGCTAGAGTAGGGGTGCAGAGCAGCTCAGGATGGAGTTGGGGTGCAGAGCGGCTCAGGATGGAGCTGGAGTTGGGGTGCAGAGCAGCTCAGGATGGGGCTGCTACCCTTCTGGAGTTCACAGTCCAACAGGAAAGAAATGCATTATTGAGATAATACACAAGTAAATGTAAAATTGCATTAACATGCAGTGAAGAAAAGGTGTAGGGACCTAAGATCGTATGTAGGAGTCTTGCCCTGAGGACGCTAGGGACGCTTTCTTGAGCAAGTGTTACTTCCGTCGGGAGATGGAAGTCGAGGAGGGGCCAAAGGAAGCTTGCGGGTGTGTGAGTGTTTAGATAGGTTGGTTTGTAGTTTAGTTACATATCAGTATTACTTGATTTTGCTGTATCTGTGTTCTGCATTTTAATTCCTTCAGCTCATAAATGTTAGTTTGCATTAAGTTGTTTTCGGTCATTACACCCAAAGCGAGCTGACTGCTCGGCGCCCCCGCGAGGACAGCAGTGTAACGGGCGTGTCTCCCTCCCACAGGTGATCAGCCAGTCTAGGGCCAGGTTTAACCCAAGCATCAGCATGATCAAGAAGTGCATCGAGGTCCTGATAGACAAGCAGTACGTGGAGCGCAGCCAGGCGTCGGCGGACGAGTACAGCTACGTGGCGTGACGTCCGCACCGCCGGCGCCGTGTGCGGTCTCGTCGCGTCGCCCTCCGGGCGTCCCCGGGGGAGAGAGCAGGCCTGTGCCTCCGTAATTTGGTCATTTGGCAGCCCCTGTTTTTCTGCTGTTTACAACATCACCAGTGCCACGTCCCAAGCTTCAGAGAAAATGTCTACAGATATTTCAAGCTCATGTCATTATGACATTTCTTAAAACTTTATTAAAAAAAGAAAGAGTGAAGTATTGCTGAAACGTGGAAATTTGGTTGGGTACCATGCTTTTTCTCGCCTTCACGTTTGCAGTTGATGTGTTTTTTTTTTTTTTAATGTATCTTAAAGGACATACGATAAAAACTTAAATATTCTAATATGACAGATAGCCTAATAATTGTATCTACATTAAAATGACAAACATGATATTGCTGCTTGTCAAATAAAAAAAGAAAGAAAGAAGGAGAACGCCGTTCCCATGTGGCTGGAGTATCACACGAAGCACCACGTGTAAGCGCTCGTGAGGCGTCAGGCACAGACGCAGCCGTTTTGTGTTTGTGCCTGGGCGTTTTGACTCGCTGCGCGCCTGCCTAATCCTGCGTGAAAAATGTCTAGATTACTGTTCTCGAGTGCCCGAAAGGGGGTTCAGCAGGAAGAATGTTCTGTTTTTATGGATTGGGGTACCTTGGATGCGAGCAATTTGAATAGCGAGGGTTTCATTCCATCAAGAGTTCCTGGGGGTCCCCTGCTGCGCCCCGGAAACGAGGGACGAGAGCGCCTCCGGCCTGCGTCTGGCTCAGGAAGAGTGGTTCTGAGGCTGTCTGGCTTCTGTTTTCACAGTCCGTCAGCCCTGGGGCAGGCTCACCCTGCCTCCGCTGCCTTCCCTTCGCCTCTCTGGGTTGTAGGGGCGCCTGGGGTACCTGCCTGCCCTCCACCCTCCCACCCGCGTGCCCACGCCGGGTTCTGGCTCCGCGTCACAGGCGTCCTTAGCAGTGCGTGGCCTGAGTACCTTTCACGGTTCTTATCCGTGTAGTGACTCACGCCGCGGGCCACTTACATACACATGAAGGTCTGTTAACTCTGTTTACTGAATGTGTCAACAGCCCCCGTACATTTTTTTTAAGCTGGGATATTTTTAAAAAGGCCTTTAAACAAAAACCATAACCACAGTGACATTGTTACACTTAAATAAACAGTAATTACTTAATATCATCTAATACGTGGTCCATGTTCAGATTTCTCTTATTGCTGCAAAAATGGTTTTTTCAGTTGGTTTGTTTGTGCTTTTTCTAACTCATGTCTCTTAAGTGTTTTAAAAAATCTGCTGGGTTTTTTAATGACTTCTGTGCCATACTTTGCATTTTCCCTTTATTCCCAGAGAGGAAATGATGGCAAACTAAGTAATATTATGTGTCCACTGTCAAAAGCAGACCTTTGTTTTGATGAATTGTTGATAAAGTTTTTCCAAATTAATTTTTTTCTTAAATATTTATGTATAAATGTTCAATTAAGTCTTATCTTACTAATTGTCAAGAAAATATAATGGAAAATGGACAAAAAGCTTGTGCTGAGGCTGGCAGCTGTGACTGACGAGTTTTGCCCCATCTTTCCCCTTTTCACCTGAAAGGAAACAGGAAGAGGCTGGAGCGCCCCCTGACGTCCCCTCGCGAGAGGATTGGAGCGGAGCGGACACGCTGCAGAGACGCCGGGAGGCTGAGCTGTCGGGCCGGGTCAGGCGGGGACTCTCGGCCCAGAACGCGGCCCGGCCCGCGCGCGGCAGCCGCTGGTGCGGGCGAAGGGGTCGGAGCCCCGGCGGGGAGGGCAGGGCGCTCAGCGCTTACTCCGGAAAGCAGGAATGTGGCCGAAGCTGTCAGGAGTTTAGAAGAGATGGTTGCGAATACTGAGGAGGTTAACGTCTGTTGCACAGCCAGGCAGTGTCCGCTTGGCCCTTTTCCTTTGAAACCAGGTGTTTCCAGGGCTGCTGTGGGTGCAGGTTTCGTCTGGGGTCTCGTCCAGTGTTTCCTGACAGTTTCCTTTAATACTAACAAACGAGTAGACACTCGGGGGGTCGTTGTGTCTTTCTTTATTATTATTTTAATTGAAGTGCAGTCAGTTACAATGTATCAGTTTCTGGTGTTTAGCATAAATGTTTTACTTTATAACTTACTACCTTGAAAGTGTTCCGCTTTCTTACTGTAGATGCTACAGTGCTGTCAAATCTGTGACCCTTTAAACCTTTTTTGAATGCAGACTGGAGGTGCTTCCACGTGGTATTTGGTATTTGTTCATCTTCAGACAATCCTGTTAAATGGGAAACGTTCCTCTATTTTCACGGATGAGGAAACGAAATATGGAGCTTTTCCCAGGAGTCATCGCCAGAAAATGTAGAGCCTGAATTTAAAACCCAGTCAAAACAGGGGACCTCATAGTCCACTTACATAGTTTAGCCGGTAAGTTAGGAGGAAATCACTTCACTTCATACGTAAAGAATAGTATTTCCTGACTCTTCAGGATAAAAATCGGGGGTGAAGTTCGTGGGTTGCTAATTTTATCCCGTGTGGCCAGATTGATCTGCTCCCTGAAAGAACTTTGGTGCTGCAGGAAAAAGATGGGAAGGCTCTGTGACTTTGGTCACCCGCCCTGTGCAGGAGTCCCCGGCACAGCGTGCGGTGCTCCATGCCGAGCACTGCACTTCTGCAAGTGGCTGGGCTTTGGTAGTTTGTCTTCTGGGGAAGAAAGGATGGGCAGGGTAGGCAGGGACCCACTTTTAGCAGAAATCGGCTGCTCTGGCGTGAACTGCACCTGACAGGCTGACCCAGGAGATCGGGGGTGCAGCAGCAGCAGGTCTCTCAGGAAACGCGGGATGCTGGGAAGAGAGGGGAAAGAAAGCTGTGTTAGCGATTTAGTTTATATAATGCTGAGGTGACTCAGTTCAGATCGGTGCTGTGCACAGAGGAAATTTCTGAGATCCTTGTTTAGACTGCACGTTTTAAAATAACCGTCTCCCCCTGTTGGCAGCTGAGGAAGATGCGGCCCTCCAGCCCTCTGGTTGAATGGTGACCTGCAAATACGCGGTAGAGAAGGACCAGGAGGGCCACGCCCTGTCCACCTGCACACCATGTGCTCCATCCAGTGGGGCCACCTGGGCACCGCTCCATGAAGCAGGGAGAGGCACTCAGGCTGAGGAACAGGCATCGCAGCCTCACCCCCACCACCTCTGCCCTCTTCCACACGGGTGTCTGTCCACATGAAGGGGCCAGTTTGCACGCCCTTGGAGCTGCACCTTCAGGAAGCCAGCCTCGCTGTGGAAAATCAGGCTCACTTCTGACCTGGTAATTTAAATCCCAGCTGATTTGACTCAGATGCGCTGAGACCAAGTGGAAGTCCTAGAAGCGATGCCTCGGGATTCTCTGGGAAGCGGAGGTAAAGGAAGGGAAGGACCAGGCAGTAACAGTGCGTCTCTGCCACAGCCAGACCATCCGTCCCGGCATGAGAGCCTCGGGGTGAGTGCAGGGCCCACCCAGGAAGCTCGGGGCCTCAGGGCCAGCGCTGCGGTTTCTGAACACAGGGGAGACAGCAGGGTGACGTGAGCTCAGGGCTAGGGTGAGTCCTTTTTTGCCCGAAGGGTTTACTTCAGACCTGCTTTGTCTTGCAGGGGTGTGTGTGTGTTCATTTCCATGTGAATCGCCACTGTCCTGTCTTAGTGAGGTGTTGGTGTTGGCCTCTCTTAATTACTGCACTGCGGTGGAGAGGGTCCCCTCTAGAATCGTGTCCACCCAGGACCCGTGAGTGTGACTCTGTTTGGAAACAGGACCTTTTGCCATTGTAGTCAAGTTAAGATGAGGTCATCCTGGGTCAGTGTGGCCCTAATGCAGTGATGGGGTCCTTATAAGAAAAGGGAAATTTGGACACACACATGGAGGAGAGACGGCCATGTGGAGATGGGTGGAGACAGTGAGTGCACGTCAGAAACAGCCAGCAGGGGCCAGGAAGAGGCAAGGAAGCCTCCTGGAGCCTTAGGCAGGAGTGGGGTCCTGCTGACACTCGGTTCTGGACTTCCAGCCTCCAGAGCTGTGAGAGGCTGCGTTCTGTGGCTTCAAGCCACTAAATTATGGTACCTTGTTACGGGCAGTCCTAGAAAACTAATACAGTTCCCTTTATACATTCTTTTTTTTGTTGTCGTTCTTTTTTATTGACGTGTGGTCGGCTTACCATGTTGCGTCAGTTACACATTTTTAAAATGGGTGGACTTACAATTTTTGTAGGCTTTTATATATTTTATATTTCAATGAGGCGATTACACTTTGGTATAAAAATCAACTAAACACAAAATTTTCTGATTTTTCCTTAAGAGGAATTTGAGAAATGGTCTGCAAAGAATCACCATTTACCAGCTGAAGAAGCTTCGTGCGGCTGTGCACCAGCAGGCCCGCATGTCCCTGGAGGAAGTGGGGGAGACATGGAGCAAGGCCAGGGCTGCGGGGGGAGCTCCTTGAGAAGCCCTGTGCTGGTGGTGAGAGTCTGCACATGGGGCCAGGACACGCGGGACAGAAACTCCCAAGGAGGAGGGACTCCATGGCCACGCTTACTGATCATCTGCTGGGAGGCGCCTGCTGGATTCTTCCTCTTCTCCCCAGTCTCTTAACATACGAGTGTCTTGGACTTTTTTTCGCGTCTACGTCAGCTCCTCAGTGACCTCATCGAGTGCGAAGGCTTCAATGCCATCCACGTGCCAACAGCATTCAAAGTAACAATGCCCAGCCCAGGCCACTCCCCTCAATGCAGGGGGGCCAGTGGCCCCACAGTCTCCACGCCCGGGTGGCCGGTGGGTGTCTGTAACCGGGCGCACCCAAGCCTCCCCCAGCAGCCACAGGTGTGCTGTCACAGCCTTGCCCATCTCGGTTGAGGGCAAGTCCTTCCTTCCCATTTCTCAGGTCAAAACCTTTGCGTTTTCTTTACTCACCTGTCTTCCACCTCCCCTATGTATGTTGGCTCTACGTTCAGAACCGGTTCGGAGTCTGGCCGGTGAGCCGCACCAGAGGCGGTGACAGCAGGGCAGTGCGGAGCAGGCTGCATTCCAGTTGCCAGGGTGGCTGGAGGAGGGGACACTCAGCAGAGGGATGATTGGGGTGCCATCAGGAGAGGAGTGAGTGGACGTCCGGGCACGGCCACCAAGCCAGGCATGGCCAGCGTTCCTCGACAGAGATCAGAGTAGGGCCAAAGCCAGACTCGTCACCCTGGGTGGAGCCTGGGAGTCCCAGACAGGAGGATGTCCACTCACCAGGAGTGGATGCCAGATATGCATGGACTGCAGAGCTGGACGAGATACCCTCTTCCCACTGCAGGGCCCTGGCTGGAGGCCAGAATGGGGCCACAAAGGAGGGCGGGAGGCCCCAGTGTGGAGAGACGGCAAGTAAGCGGTGGAGGTCAAGCTGGCTGGGCACCATTCCAACGGGGATGCCGTGGGGCCGTTTCTGAAATGTGGACGAGGACAGATGGTGGCACCAAGGGCCTGGAGACAGCAGTTCCCAGGCCTCTTGCCTTAGGGCCCCGGTAGGATCGATGGTTGGAGTTGGACCAGGCTCTAAAGGTCACATGGGTGAACCTCTCACACTGAAAGTGTGGAAGGTCATGACCGTGTCCTCCGTCGGCCCCTGCTTTGTCTCCCCCTGCCCCCTTCCCGGCTTCCCGAGCCTTCCACGTGCTGTGTTCCATCCCCAGACCCCCCACAGCTGGCCCACCATGGGCCCCAAGAAGCGGCCTCAAACCGCTGCTCCTCTGCTCCTTCCCGGTCCACTGGCGAGGCTGTCAGGCTGGGCTTCAGCCAAGGGCAGGTCCCCCTTCTTCCCCCAGGTTCCCCCAAGACGAGGCCTGGTGCAGAGCCCGGCTGGTGATGAGGCGCTGTGCTCGTCCCGTCCCCCCCCCCAGCTCTCATGACCCTCTGGGGAAGGGTCGTGGAGATGCTGCCTAGCGTCCCTGGCTGTCGGGGCCCCTGTGGGCTGGAGCACCTGGTCCTGGGCTGCCCGCATGGTGTGGAGTTCCTTACTGAGTGCTCCCTGGGGAGGACCTGCCTCTGAAGACTTCAGGCAAAGGAGGAATTTGTTTAAGAGAAAGGTTTGCTATTGAATCCAGCCCCTAGTTATGTTTTGGGGGTGAGTGTATTTCCTTCACGTGCAGCAGCGATGCCCAAGGGACACCTCAGTTCTCTGGTCAGAGTGTTGACAGTGTTCTAGATGCTCCCTGGGAGCCAAGGGATAGGAACCTCCCAGCGCTGAGGGATGGTGAAGGCCAGCTGCTCTTTTTCTGGAAGGAAGGAGACTGAGGGCATCTTCCCTGGGCATACCCACAGCCTGCAGGCCGCCCGGCTGCGGTGAAGGGAGGGGTCTGCAAAACTCTCAGACCAAAACCACCTTCCAAACATAACCCTGACCTCAGTGTCTAAAATGTCTCTATCCAGGGCTCCTTTGGGTTTGGTTGTGCAAACTGGTTTTTACATTCTGCACATTTCCCATAAACAGAATTGCAGGCTTTGTTTTCATGTGTGACCGGCTCCATTCACTTCACGTAATGTTTTCAGGGTTCATCCATGTGGTATGTAGCACGCGTCAGAATTTCATTCCTTTTTGTGGCTGAATAATACTCATTCAGTAATAAATAAGAGTATACCACTTCTTATTTATCCACGCTTCAGCTGACGGGTATTTGGGTTGTTGACCCATTTTTTTGGTATTGTGACTGATGCGGCTGCAAACCTTTGTGTACAGGTTTTTGTATGAGTGTAAGTTTTCACGTCTCCTGGGTGTACAAGCCAGGAAGGAACTGCTGGGTCTTATGGTAATTCTGTGTCTAAATTTTTGAGGACCTGCACTTTCCAGAGCAGCTGCACCACTTTATTATATTCTCACCAGCAAGGGGTTCCCATTTCTCCACATTGTCACCGACACTTACTCTTACTGCCGTCCTGGTGGGAAGGAAGCTCGTCGCAGTTTGATTTGCATTTCCCTGGTGACGAATGGTACTGACCATCTTTTCCAGGCACTCGTGGGCCGTTTGTATTTCTCCTTTGAAGAAATGCCTGTTCAAATACTTTGCGCATTTTGAAGTTGGGCTGATAGTCTTTGTTACTGAGTTGTAAGAGTTCTTTACATGTTCAGGGTAGTAGACTCTTCTCAGATATGTGATTTGCACATATTTCCCCCTGTTCTTCATTTTCTTGATAGGGTCCCTTGACACGAAAGTTTAACATTTTGATGAAGTCTAACTTACCCATTTCAAATAACTCGGGATGGAAAACTGCCTCTGAGCCTGATCACAAGTTGAAAAAGGAGAGAGAATCATGGCCACATAGACAGATAGCAAAATAATTTTAAGAGAACATTGCTTACAGTTTGGTGTCTGGTCTGTATTCTGGAGATCCCAGCACCTGGAAGCAGTGTTTGTGGCGTCGTCTCCCCTGTGGGCGAGGAGGAGACGAGGTGCACCACTGTCAGGTCTCCTGGAGGGGCTGCGCCGGGAGCATGCGGGCCCTTCTCCGACAGGGGCCTTTCCAGGGGTGGTTCCCCTTGGACCGGCCCGGGGGGAGGTGGGGCCGGAGCGGGTCGAAGGGCAGCCGGTTGAAGAGGGGAAACGCTGCAAACTCTCAGCTGGAAATCCTTACGTCCCCCTTTCCCACCCAGCTCCCCAGACACAGGCCTGAGTGGCTAGAATGGGTGGGGAGAGCCCCCCATCCACCCCGGAGCCACCCCAGTCCAAGCACAGTGACCCCTGACCTGTCACCACCTCCAGTTAAGTCCCTGGTTGTCCCTGGAGAGGGGACCTTTCTTCCTCCATTCTTGTCTGCGAATCTGGAGTGCAGTATAATTTGATGAATTCCCCAGATTTTAACCAGGTCTTAACCACGCATCTGTTTCTAACAATGATCAATGGGTGACTTAAGGTATTTTGATGAGAAAAGGTTATTAATTTTAGGTAGTCAAGTTTATCAATATTTTATCATTAGAGATTCTTGGGTCTTTTTTATTTTTATTTTATTTTTTAAATTGTTTTTTTTTTCAAATTGCTTCGAATATTTATTTTTTCTTCACATTTTCTAGGTGACTTGATTGATTGATTGATTGATTGATTGATTGATTAGTTTTTTGTGTGGAGGGAGGTAATTAGGTTTATTTATTTTTAGAGGAGGTCCTGGGGATTGAACTCAGGACCTAGTGCACATGCACTCTAACCACTTGAGCTATACCCTCCCCCCAGGTCTTATTTATTTTTGAAGTTAAGTTTTCCTTTGGGGGTAATTTTAGGTTTATGGCCGAGTTGCAAGGAGGGTAAGTCTTCCCCCACCAGTTTCCTTTCCCCTAACGCCCCCCTGCGTTACCACAGGACATTTTTAGAACTAAGACACCAGCAGCATTTCTGTTGAGGAAACCCCAGTCCCGATTGGATTTTGTCGATTTTCCATTCATGTCCTTTTCTGTTCCAGGACCTCCCGCAGGAAACCGCAGTCTGTCTGCTTGTCACGTCTCCCTAATCTGTTCCTAATCTTTCTTGGCTTTTCATGCCATGACAGTTTTGAGGAGAACTGGCCAAGTATTCTGTAGATTCGACCTTATTTTAAAATTATTCCTTACTCTCAAGATGGAAGTCACCTATGTTTTCTTCTAAAAGGTAAAATTTTTTCTTTTGACATCCAAGTTCTTAATCTATTCAGGATTTACTGTTTTTCTTTCTTTTTTGGAGAGTGGGTAATTAGGTTTATTTATTTATTTAATGGAGGTGCTGGGGATTGAACCCAGGACCTCGTGCATGCTAAGCATGTGCTCCACCACTGAGCTACACCCTCTTCTCAGGTTTACTTTTATACTGAGGACCCATGTTCATTTTTTTTTCCATAATGATAACCTGTTTTTCTCATTGAGCAGTTTGTCTTTTCCGCAAGGATTTGCCATGGCCCTTGGTCATATGGTCCTCATTTGCATAGTCCTGCCTCTGGGCTGTTTCATTCCGTTGGTCACTTTGTCTGTGAGCCAGTAACACAACTGCCTTAATCACTCCAGCTTCATCCTGTCGTTGCATCTGGCAGAGCTGGTCTCTTCTCCGTGGTCCTTTTTTTCAAAGTATCTTGGATGTTCTTTGTTATTCCTCATACATGTGTCATGTTTTACAAAAACAAACACAGAAACGCTGTTGGGAACTTGGATGGGAGTTGCATTCGCTCTGTGGAGCAGCATGTGAACTCTGACACTTTCAGGTGACACCTTCCTACCCATCAGCTTACAATGTCCTTCCCTTCATTCGGGGCTTCTTCAATGCTTTTCGGTGAAGGTGTGCACCTTACTATGTATAGGGCTCGCATATCTTTTATTAGATTTATTTCTAGGTTCATTAAGATTTTTGTTTCTATTAAATGGTGTCTTTTAAAAATAAAATTTTCTGATCAGTTGTTGTTAGCGAATAGGGTGAAACTGCCATGTATGTGTTTCTATCTGGCATCAGGCCAGACTGTCTCCTTTTTGTATCTAGTCATTTGTCTGTTAATTCCTTCTAGTTTCCTGTGAAGGCAGTCATACCATCATAAAATGTTGTAACTCTGTCTCCTCCCGTTCAGCCCTGGCAGCTCAAGCTTCTTTGTCTTGTGCTGCTGTGCTGACTGGGACGTGCTGTGTGGACGTGGTAACAGGGACACTGCCGTCTTTCTGACTTGAAAGGACAGTGTTCCTGCTGCTCTTTAAAAACCAGAGCTACACTCGCGTCCTGAAACGAGCCGAGGGCCGGTGTCTCCCCTTTAGCCTCCAGGAAAGGCTTTATGAGATGAGGGTGCTCTGTTCCTCAGCGGGGCCGACTTGCCTGCAAAACAAACTGGGCTTCTTGTTCTCTTTCTGGGGAAAGAGCCCATTTCTGACATCCGTCATGCTTAGCAAGTCACTGTTTTTCAAAATGAAAACCTGTTTCTGACAGTTATTTTTCTAGTAGAAAGGGCTCTCCTATTGATCGGTCGATCCATCTCGCGAAGCCGTTGTAAGAGCTGGCTGTGCTGTGCGGCTTCTAGGTCACGTACTAGCCGACCGCTCTCGGAAGGCAAGTTTCTGATTAAAGAAACTGACTTCTTAAGTGCATTTTAAATGAACACACACACACACACACACACACATTTACATCGTCCTGTCCTCGCCAGAACACTTTTGAGAAAATGGCAGCATTTTACAACAAATTAATTCTGTGTGTGTGGATTTTTGAAACTCTGTTTTGGGACCCCAGGCTGACTTCTTGCTGACGGCACGCTCATGCCTCTCCGTCACCTCCTGACTTGCTGGAACATGACTGCCTGGAAAGGAGGTTCTCAGTGGAGCAGAGATCAGCTCCATGAGAACGAGGAAACAGACAGCGAGCCTGGGCACATTCCTTCAGCCTCTCCTTTAAGACTCAGTCCCTGAAGAACAGATTGAACTCTTGCTCCTAAAGATAAGACCCACTTTTCAGAGGAAATGTCAAAAATCTAAGAAATCAGAACAAAGCTGTTATTAATCAGACATTGACTTATGCAGCTGTCATTGAATGGCCCCCACATGCAGGGTCCCATGGTGGACACTAAACACGGAGCAGTTCTCGCCCTCAGGTGACTCACAGTCTGGCAGTATCCAGCTGAAGCTGAATATTCACCAGGTATTGTGCGTGGTGAGGGTGGGTGTTCAGAGACAGCTTCCTGGGGGGAGTGGTGCTCCAGGGAAGGAGCGAAGCCTGCACATGGTCCGCAGTACGGGGTCAAGGCTGTGCTTTCAGTAAAGAATGAACAGCACCTCCCTTCCACTTCCTGATACCCCGGTCCTCTTGCTGAAGCCAACAAAAAATGCCATGTGTTTTTTTAAAAAAATAGTCTTCCTAAAAGCATCAGAGAACTAAAAAGACAGTGAATAGTTACAAGGAGAAGACCTGGCAGAGACAGGAATCCAGCAATTGGAGACCAGCATGGGGGCTGCTTTTGCCCAGAAAGCATTTGCTGAGTCAGAAGAGGTGGCTGAGTGGCTGGGCAGCGCGGGGGCAGCCTTCCAGGGGGAGTGCAAACGCTGGCCTCCACTGGCCTCCCACTTCCACAAAAAGCAAAATGTAGGATGTGGTGAGTGTTTCAGCAGATAGAGAAGCAAAAGTGCTGCTGGAGCCTGGAGGAGATTAGCTCCAAATGAGCAGAGGGAAGAAGGGAAGGCAGGGCTGGGAGGGCTTCTTGGAGGAGGTGGCCTTGAGCTGGGCTTGAGGGATGGGGCACGCTTCAGGAAGTCCAGGTGGGTGGAGGAGGACCTTGGGCAAAGGGGGGGTGTGCTTGGGGAATTACCAGCATTCCACTGTGGCCAAGTGCAAGGTGAGAGACACAGAGACAGAGAGAGAGAGAGAGACTACAGAGGGAGGTTGAAATGATGTCAGTGAGGGTCTTCAGGTCAAGGCCAGAAGCTTGTAAATTTTTGTAGAAAAAGGGAAACCAAAGGAGAATTTTGAATCAAGAAATGCCCAGGACTCAACCTGGAAGCCATTCTTCCCCCAGCCAGTCACCAAATCTGTATCCAAAATTACTGCTTTAGAATCCAGCCAAGTCTCCATCCATAGGGCCCCCACGGCCTGTGTTCAGGTTGCCATCCTCTCTCCCGGCTTCACACAGCACTGCCCTGACCGGTTTTCCAGTCCCCAGACTGCCTCCACCACATCCACCCTCAGGTGTTTCTCCCCTGCTGCCGACCTGGGTCGCTGTCCAAGTGCAAGTCCGCTGTGTCAGTTTCCTGCCTCGGGACCTGTGAGAGTGTCCCTTCTCGGGGTCAAGCCAGCATTCCTTTCACGTGACTCACCTTCCCTTCCTGCCGCCTTGCTGAGCCATCTCTCCTCCTACTGCCCTTTCTGCATGGGAATGCCCCCCACTCGTCACCTGGCTTGACCTGCAGGTCACCGGGTCAGGGTTCAGCTCCAGTGCCGCCCTCCCCGGCAAGCTCTGCCTCCTCTGGCATCTGCCCCCCAGGCTTCCTGTTGTTTTAACTCTCATCACACGGTGTTGAAATGGCCTGTTGGTTTCATTATTTTCCC
Source organism: Camelus bactrianus (assembly GCF_048773025.1). Lineage (NCBI taxonomy): Eukaryota > Metazoa > Chordata > Mammalia > Artiodactyla > Camelidae > Camelus > Camelus bactrianus. The sequence continues at coordinate 2,757,054 of NC_133573.1, read as the reverse complement.
TGCTTCGATTTATCCTCGGATCTGTGTTCCCACAGAGCAGGTGCTTGGGGCTCAAAAAAGTGTTCTCAGAAGGATGAGTCAGTTCACCTGCTCCCTGGACGGATGGAGCTCTCCCGCCTGAACGCCCCGCACCCTCTGGGGCCCTCCACAAACTGTCTGCTCCTGTTCCTCCTCCTCCACGTCTTCCTGTCCGAGGAGCTTCCTGGCGCAGGAGGAAGAGGACACACAAGTTGTTCAGAGGCATCATCTATGGGAAGACTCGGGCTGTGCAGCGGTGGCAGCGGTGGCAGCGGTGGCCTCTGGGGAGCAGGGAGGACGTGACCGCGGATTCTTTCCATTCTCTTAAATTTCTTATAGTGCTATATTTTGTAGTAAGAAAATACTTCCTTTTCTTTTTTGTTTTTTAGTTAGAGCGCTAGACCGAGACTGAAAGCGCTTGGTTTCAGGCAGAATAGCAAGATGTCATCTGTCTAGAAGAAAAAGAGCAAGAAAAACATGTATTTGTACAAATCTCTCTCCACGGTGTCAGTCGCCTCCAGGGAGGGGCGCAAGAGGCTGGGGAAGCAGACTCTTCACCGATTTCCAAGTATGTTTTGGATTTTGAACCTTGTGCAGAAGAGTAGTGATCCAAAAGAGCCGAGCTTGGGAGGCGGGTGGATATAGCTCAGGGATGGAGTGTGTGCTTAGCAGGCGTGAGGTCCTGGTTCAGTCCTCAGTACTTCCATTAAAAGAAAAAAGCTGAGTTTGACCTCTAGCCCTGCGGAGACTGAGGGAGCCTCACTGCTGTGAAGTGGAGGAAGCAGATCCACCATCAGAGGTGGGTGCAGGGGTGGGCGGTGCCACCTGGAGGCAGGCCGGCCCTGGCCCGCTGCGGCCCAGCGCTCCGGCCCCCGCTCCCCTGCTCGGCCTCCAGCCGTGGCTGCCAGCGCCCCCCAGCCTCAGCGGCCTTGGGAGCACAGCCAACAGCGTGGAGGGGAAGCCGCACCTGGAGGGTCTGGGCATCGCGAAGCAGCCAGCCCTGCAGTTTTCAACTACACAGATTGGTTTTGCTTCATGACTGCTTCCTTAGAACAGCGCTGGGAAAAGCTGTGCTGGGCCCGGCCCAAACCACATTCCTGGCATGGCCAGCGACATTCAGGATGGTGTCTCTGGGAGAATCAAAAGTCAAAATCTCTGGCAACTTCCTAGGATTTGGTCTGGAAGAAAGGACTGTTTGGGTTGAGTTTCTAAAGGGCTGTCATCACCACGACCTTCGGGCTGTTCAAGGCAGGAAGAGGAGCATAATTCACAATGTTTTTGACCCTTCACATCTGCCTGCGTGTCTCTGTGGCCCTGTGGATCTTGCTTGTGGGTGTGCGTGTTGGTGAGAAGTCTGATGTTGAGGAAGACACCTGCAGTGTTGCTACGGACAGGGCTGCCAGATCTGGCAGATAAAAATACAGCTTAAAAAAAAGACAGATTTAATACCAGTTAAGTCAAAATTCCAGATACACAATGACTATTTTTACTATAGTACATCCCATGCAACATCTGGGACACACATGAAAAGTTACTCATTGTTTTTGTCTAAGTGTGTTCCACCGTGGCTGTCCGCCCTCTGTCACCTTTCTGTCTCTAGAGCTGGGGGGGCAGTCACTTGATCAACACACCCTTGTTCCAGGGCAGCACTGTAGCTTGAATTCCCCTCCTTTGTTTACCCCCAATTTGGATCTTCCTGGTTCAGAACCATCACGTTCCTAATTTTTGAAAAACTTCCACCACTGACACACAGCATTTGGCTTTTTTAAGGGCTATTTTCTACAAAGCTACTAGTCTGTCTGTCTGTCTTCCTTCCATCCTTCCTTTATTCCTTTCTTCCTTCCTTCCTTTCATGTTTGTAGTTATGTCTTCTTTATTTTTTTTAATAGACTTCATTTTAAAAAGCAGTTTTAGGTTCACAGCAAAGCTGAGGAGGAGAAGGCACAGAGGTTGCCCAAGTACCCCCGTCCCCACAGATGCACAGCTGTCCCCGTTATGAACTGAACACCCTCCACGGGGTGGTACGTCTGCTCCCAGGGAAGAGCCCACGCTGACACGCCACCATCACCCAGAGCCCGTACTTCACATGGGGTTCACTCGATGTTGTACATTCTGTGGGTTTGGACAAATGTTTTGGGGTTTTGTTGTTTTATTTTTTGGTTTGTTTTGGGGAGGGAGTAACTAGGTTTATTTATTTATTAGTTTATTTTTAATGGAGGTACTGGGGATTGAACCCGGGACCTTGTGCATGCTAGGCAAGCACTCTACCCCTGAGCTGCACCCCACCCTGGACTGATGTTTAATGACATACAGTGTACATCACTGTAGTTTCATACGGAGTATTTTCCCTGCCTGTGCCCCTCTGGTCGTCCCTGCTGCCCTGAAACCCCTGGCAGCCGCTGATCTTCTTACAAAGCTACTTATCTTTTAAAAGTAATCTAAGTCCCGCACATACTCAGGCTAAAGGTTACTTCCCTCCTGAGTGTCGGGATGAGAAGAGTGAGCTGGGTTTCAGCTGCTGGGAGGTCAGCAAGGTGGGGGGGTGTCACTGGGGGCCCCAAGGTTCTGGGTCCACAGTGTGTGACACGCACCCAGACAGCCCTGCGAGGAGGCCCACAGCGCTGTTGTCCCGGGGCTGGAGAGGGGGCGGCCGGGGCCCAGAGCCCACGGTCACTCAGCTACCGAGGGGCTGAGCAAGACCTGGCAGTCAGGTTTCCGAACGATCCTTCCAGCCTCCTGGTCGGGTGACCCGCCGCCACACGCCTCCCCCCTCAGGGGAGTCTGGGAGGAAACTCTCCCATGAGGAAGGGGTGGGCAGGCTGGGGAGGGAGTTAAGAAGACACGCCTTTTGCTTTATTTGTTCATGTATTATTGGACTGTGGTCCAGGGCCAGTATGTTACCTTGGTAATTTAAGAAGCAATAAAATATTAAAATCAATCAATACAAATAAATATCTGAAGCCTAAGAGAAAATCAAAGAAATGGAGGTGCACAGGGGCTCCCTTCTCTCCACGTCTCGCCAGCCCTTGTCACTGTGCTCTTTTCCATGACGGCCGTTCTGACAGGTGTGAGGTGGGGTCTCACGGTGGCTTTGATGTGTTTCCCTGATGTCGGTGATGGGTTGAGCAGCTTTCATGCTCCTGTTGGCCGTCTGCATTTCCTCTTTTCAAGAGATGTCTGTTCAGTTCTTCTGGCCATATTTTAAATGGGCTGTTTGTTTGCTTTTTAATTGAAGCACAGTTGATTTTAAATGTATTAGTTTCTGGTGTACAGCATGGATGGACTTGGAGGGCTTTATGCTGAGTGAAATAGAGACAAATATGGTAAGATATCACTTACATGTGGAGTCTAAAACTACACAACAAACTGGTGAATGTAACAGACAAGAAACAGACTCACAGATGCAGAGACGGAAGGGGGGCAAGATGGAGGTGAAGATTAAGAGGTACAAATTATTAGGTATAAAATAAGCTACAAGGATGAACAACATGGGGAACACAGCCAGTATTTTATAATAACTATAAATGAAGCATAACTTTTAAAAAACAAAAAGAAATGGAGGCTTAGCAAAATGGCACTATTCTGTGTCATTGACTTTGATAATCTTTCGAGAGCAGTTGTTAATCAGTAGATGTGGAGAGTCTGTGGTGTTGGCTTAGCTGCAGAACCCAGCTCTGGATGTTGCCTCCTGTGTGTGACTTTGGGGGTGTATTTTATAAATCCACGTCCACGGAGGAGGACTAGCCCCTTCGGAACACGGGCTGTCTTCTACCCTCTCTCTTCTGGGGCATCTTGGGCGAAGCGCGCGAACATCCTCATCCTGGGTCTGTTGGGACATTTGGAAATCAGACCAATAGATCTTTTTTGGCTTAGAAAACTGAGCAACTGGAAAACAGTTAAGAAATCAATGTTCCCTGAGAAGAGAAGCGCATAGCACACTGCTTAACTCAACAGTAAATATTTACATAGCTAATATAAAATGGACGAAGTGTAAATATATTTGGAGAATGAAAAAGGGAAAACAGAAGTAGGTAGTTGTGCTAAGTTCACAAAATCCTGTTACAACGTTGGCTCTGGGTTACCACGCACCAGAAGCGTCGCCTGCAGTTGTTCCAGGCTCGTCGCCGGGAGCGGGGCTTCGGCCGGGCTGCTGTTCCTCATTGTGAACCTGTGAGTCTGTGTTGTCGGGGTTCTTAGTTGAGGCAACAGAATCCACCCGAGCCTTTTTCTTTTCTTTTTTTAATATATGTAATTTTTTAAAAATCTAGTTTATTTTTTATTTTCCTTTTTTTTGGCAATGGGGTCATTAGGTCTATTTATTTAGGGTTTTTTTTTTAATGGAGGTACTGGTGGTTGAACCAAGGACCTCATGCATCCTAAGCATGTGCTCTACCACTTGAGCTACACCCTCCCCCAGCTTTTTTCCTTAAGGAGACGGACATTTAAGGACTAGCTTGAGCTCCAAGAATTACGGGGAGGTGTGATGAGGCCGTGCTTCTATAGTGGCTCCCACACTGGACTGCACTGTCCAGGGGCCACCAGGCCGCCCACTGCCCCACCAACAGAGCAAACGGAGGCCTGGCTGGCCCCGCTCGTGGGTGCAGATGGGGAGGTCAGGCGGTAGGCAGAACCCACTCACCCGGCCCTGGGCCCCGCTGGGACCAGATGCTTCACTGCTGCCGGGAAGGAGGGTTTTCATGACGCAGAAATGTTGAAATGGATTTTCTTGTTCAAAGCCAAGTGTACGTATTCCTTTGATGAAAATAAGAATAAAAAAAGAAAAGGGCTTTGTGATCTGTCTGGAGAGCCAGCTTCAACCTGTCAGGTACTCTTGTTTCAGAGAAGGAGTTGCCATTTTCACGTGGGGTGGGTGGAGAGTTATTTGAAGGTGGGCTTGTATCTGACTTCACCTTAAGGGATGCAGTGCAGCCCTCTTGCTGGACGGTCAATGAGCCTTGTCTTTACCCAAGGAAGAAGGGTGCTTGCGAAGCCAGTGCCTTTACCCCGGGCCTTGCTACGAGACCCTGACCTCCCCCTCTCCCAGGTCCCTGAAGATCCATATTTGAAACTTGATTGTCCTGAAAGCCGTCATCTGAAATCACGTCATGTCTGCTCAGATGGCTGGCTGAGTCTTGCCAGGGACAGGTGTCCATGAAGGAGGGAAGGAGTGGACATGCTAAGGTGAGTATTTATAGCATTTGGAGTTTAGAAAGAGTATATCCGTGTGTGTGTATAACTGAATCACTCTGCTGCACACCTGAAACTAACACCACAGTGTAATTCAACTATGCTTCAACTTAAAAGAATCCAACCAGCCTAGTCTTAAAGCTTGGGGCAGATGCAGCGGTTGGGGGACCCCTGGGACGGTGCCAAGGAGAAGGCCCCTCCCCATAGAAAGCCCAGGGGTCTGTGTTACCAGGAGCACGGGCCACGAGAGGAAACCGGCTGCCGCAGCCCGGGGTCTGTTCCAGGTCCGGCGTCCTCAGAGGCTGGAGCTCAGATGGCGGAATGTCGCTGGGGACCAGAGGGGCTGCAGGACGGCGTCTGTGAAATCTGCAGGCAGGAAAGGCCCTTCCAAAGCAGCCTCACCTGTCATTGCGGTGTCCACCCCACCCCACCCCCGCCCAGTTTTACCGAGATGCAGCTGACACAGCGCCTCTCTTGGTTTTGGGTGGGCAGCACGGGACTCGATGTGCGTGTACGGACTGCGGGATACGCGCTGTGGTCAGCTAGCCGCCGGCCCCTCGCGCCTTTTCTTCATCTGCACACCGACTCATTGGCAACTTCGTCACCAATGTCATTTGTGTTTCATCTGTTGACATGCACTTCTAGAAAGAGGTGGAATGTTGGAGAAAACTGCTTTTGTAGTGAAAACACCGTTGCAAATGATCAAAACCACTTTCTGAAGAAAGAGAAAGGCTGGAGAGACTCAGGGCGAGGCCTCTGCCCACCTGGGTGGGCCCAGCGCGGAGTGGGCCCCCCGCGAGGCCAGGGACGCAGGTGCAGCCCGTGGGGACCCCATTGCAGGCCTGGACTCGGGGACACACGCCCGCCCCGGGTACCGCCCACCTCCACCCACCATCCAGGGATTGAGCCTCGCCCCGGAAGGCGGGTGGGACCGAGGAGGGCAGACTGCACAGGGATGAGCGCTGACCAAGGGGCGCCCAGGGCGACCCACGTGTGAAATCAAAAGAGGGATCTTTTTTTTCAAGAGAGAAAGAGCTGGAAGGAAGCACAGCAACAGGAGACCTGGGTGTGGGTGGACGTGTGCCTGGTTCCCTGCGTCCTGCACAGGCGGCTGGCTTGGTTACTCACCATGGCAGGGCCATGGGGTCAGGATTTGCCCAGGAGTTGGGCAGTTGCAATTCTGAGCCTTAAAAAAATACAGAAGCTTGATGCCCATGGGTGCCCGTAGGTGCTCAAAGGAAAGAAGGCAACAGGTGCCCCCCCCTCAGGTTGACCAGAGACCTGACTGGAGGGGCGTTTTGTGTGTCAGACCTCCTGCATCCTCCCCTCTCCCTACCACCCCACCCTCCCAGGCCCCAAAGCAAAAACCAACACAGGAGTGTCTAACTCACAGACAGAGAGCCTTGTGAAAAAATCCGAACTAGATTTTCAAGTCTGCCTGGGTACCCAGCCCTGTTTATATGCTGCTTTCCAAGTGGTTAAATCACAGATTCCCAGCCCTGGTTTTAGGACACCCCCAGGTGTCTCTATTCCAAGAGTGATTGTGAAATTCTCAAAATAATATGATTTTAAGTCCCTGCCCCTTAAAATAAGCTCCTACATTGTGCTCTCTGAAAGCACACACTTTTAGAGGGAAAGAGATTGTGGAATGCGACAACAGTCAGATTCCAACAGGCCGGCCACAGCAAGCAAAATATCGCTTTGGATTTGGGTAATGCTTTGCAGCTTTGAGAACACTTTCTGATTCTAGGGTTAGTGACTAAACGTGTGAATTAATATAAAGATGACTGTTGAAGCCTCCACACTGCACTAGAGGTAGAAACAGACAAGTCCTTCCTCTGGCACAAAGGTATCGCTGTGCAGTAGTTCAGCTGTGAAGCTGCAGTTTGTCAGCTGGTGGGGGTGCTATTTGGAAAAAGCCTGGTGGCCCAGGCCACAGGCGGCAGGAGCATGGTCCAAGGAGGCAGACAGAGCAGTGAGGGGCACCAGGTCACCATCAAAGAGGAGGAAGGGAATGTCCATCGACAGAGAACTTGATAAGGAAGCTGTGGTAAATTTACACAATGGAATACTACTCAGCCATCAAAAAGAATGAAATAAGGTCATTTGCAGCAGCATGGATGGACCTGGAGATTGTCATTCCAAGTGAAGTAAGCCAGAAT